>NC_044303.2:164778715-165378715 GCF_007474595.2 Lynx canadensis
TAGAAGATTAAAAACATGCTAAGCTAAACTATGGTATTAGTAGTAAAGAGAGTGGTTAATTTTTTGTATTGCTGCAAACAAAATACCTTAAAACTTAGAGCCTTAAAACAATAATAAACATTTATTATCTCATACTGTATGTGAGTCAAGAATTCTGGAGCAGTTTGGGTGGTTTTGGCTTAAGAACTCTCATGAAGTGTCAGTCTAAATGCCAGAGTTTTGGTAATCTGAATACTTGATTGGCACTGGTCTACACACTCCAAAATGGCTCACTCATGGGGCATCTGGGTGTCTCAGTAGGTTAAGCGTCAGACTCTTGATCTCGGCTCAGGTCATGATCTCATGGTTCATGAGATCGAGCCCCACTTCATGCTCTGTGCTGAGTGTGTGGAGCCTGCTTGGGATTCTCTCTCTTCCTTTCTTTCTGCCCCACCCCTGCTCGCACTATCTCTCTATATATCTGTCTCTCTATCAAAATAAATAAACTTAAAAAATGGCTCAGTCACATGCATTTGTTGAGATACCTTTGTTCCTTATTGACTTTACTAACAGTCCCTTCATTCTTCCCCATATGGGACTCTCCGTTGCGCTGTTTAAGTGTTCAAATGACATGGCAGTTGGCTTCCTCCTGAGTGAGTGATTTAAGAGTCTTTGTAAGGAGGAAGCATGATGCCTTCTATAATCTATTTCCCAAAGCACACACTGCCAATTCAACTCTATTCCATTTGTTAGAAGCAAGTCATTTACTTTAGTTCACATCAAGGGGAAGAGAATTGGGATCTATCTTTTGAAGGTAGGATTATAAAGCATTTATAGACATATTTTAAAACTAATTACCTTTGGAGAGAAGGGAGGAGGTAGTTACTGGGAGGGGACATGAAGTGAGGAACTTGTAGGATACTCTTTCTTAATTAAGCATTGCTTACATTGGTATGTTTCCTTTGTGGTAATTCACTGTGCTCTAGACTTCGTGAATTTTTCTGATCGCATGCTTTGTTACAATTGAAGAGTTAAAATGTTTAATGCTAAGTTTATTTTTCACTAAAACAAGTAGCTATTTGAAGAAATGCTTTTAATAAATACACAGAATAAAAAAATATTGGAAGTATAAACAGGGTAATTAATCATGTAGATGATCCCTTTTTCTGTTTTAGCAAATGTTGTACCATAAATTGATATTTCCTATGTCTACTAGGACACTAAAATATCCTGACATATCACAATATATGATGGTTCAAGGGACGGTTCAAAATGCTTTTTTTTTAGCATTTTATTTTTCATCATGGTAAGTGTACTCTTTAATTCTCATCTCCTATTTCCCCCATCCTCCCACCCAACTCCCCTCTGGTAACCATCAGTTTGTTCTCTATAGTTAAGCATCTGTTTCTTGGATTGTCTCTCTCTCTCTGTCTTTTTCCTTTGCTCATTTGTTTTGTTTCTTAAATTTCACATGTGAGTGAAATCATATCATATTTGTCTTTCTCTGACTTAACAGCATTATACTCTCTAGCTCTTTCCATGTTGTTGCAAATGGCAAGATTTATTCTTTTTTATGGCTGAATAATATTCCATTGTATATATATACTGCTCTTCTTTTTTAAATTTTTTTTTCAACGTTTATTTATTTTTGGGACAGAGAGAGACAGAGCATGAACGGGGGAGGGGCAGAGAGAGAGGGAGACACAGAATCGGAAACAGGCTCCAGGCTCTGAGCCATCAGCCCAAAGCCTGACGTGGGGCTCGAACTCACGGACCGCGAGATCGTGACCTGGCTGAAGTCGGACGCTTAACCGACTGCGCCACCCAGGCGCCCCTATACTGCTCTTCTTTATCCACTTCTCTGTGGATGGATACTTGAACTGCTTCCATAGTTTGGCTATTGTGAATAATGCTGCAATAAACATAGGGATGCATGTGTCTCTTTGAATTAGAATTTTTGCATTTTTTGGGTAAATACCTGGTATTGTAGTTTTGATTTGCATTTCCCTCATGATGAGTGATGTTGAGCATCTTTGCATGTATCTGTTGGCCATCTGTATGTCTTCTTTGGAGAAATGTCTGTTCATGTGTTCTGCCATTTTTAAATGGATTATTTGTTTTTTGGGTGTTAAGTTGTATCAGTTCTTTGTATATTTTGGATACTAACCCTTTATCAGATATGTCATTTTCAGATGTCTTCTCCCATTACATGGTTGCCTTTTAGTTCTGTTGATGGTTCCCTTCACTGTGCAAAAGCTTTTTATTTTGATGTTGTCAAAATATTCTATTTTTGCTTTTATTTCTCTTGCCTCAGGAGACATATCTAGCAAACTGTTGCTAGAGCCGATATCAGAGATGACTACCTGTGCTCTCTTCTAGGATTTTTATGGTTTCAGGTCTCACATTCAGGTCTTTAATCCATTTTGAGTTTATTTTTTGTGTGTGGTAAAAGAAAGTGGTCCAGTTTCATTCATTTGCATTTGGCTGTCCAGTTTTTCAGCACTATTTGTCGAAGAGACTTTTTTGTATTGTGTATTCATTTCTCCTTTATTAAAGATTAATTGACCATATAATTGTGGTTTTATTTCTGGGTTTTCTCTTCTATTCCATTGATCTATCTGTTTATTTTTATGCCATTACCATAGTGTTTTAATTACTACCACCTTGTAATATCACCTTGTAATATAACTTGAATTGTGGAATTGTGATACCTCCAGTTTTGTTTTTCTTTTTCAAGATTGCTTTGACTATTTTGGGTCTTTTGTAGTTTCATACAAATTTTAAGATTGTTTGTTCTACTTCTGTGACAAATGCTGGCAGTATTTTGACAGGAATTGCATTAAATGTGTAGGTTGCTTTGGATAGTATAGACATTTTAACAATATTCTTCCAATCCACGAGCATGGAATATCTTTCCATTTCTTTGTGCCATCTTGAATTTTATTCATCAGTGTTTTGTAGTTTTTGGAATGCAGGTCTTTCACTTCTTTGGTTAAGTTTATTCCTAGATATTTTATTCTTTTTGGTGCAATTGTAAATGGGATCGTTTTATTACTTTCACTTTCTGCTGCTTCATTATTAGTGTATAGGAATGCCACAGATTTTTATACATTGATTTTTTTATCCTATGACTTTACTGAATTCATTTATCAGTGTACTAGTTTTTTGGTGGAGTCCTCAGGGTTTTCTATTTATAGTGTCATATCATCTGCAAGTAGTGAAAGTTTTACTTCTTCCTTACTAATTTGAATGCCTTTTATTTACTTACGTTGTCTAAATGCTGTGGCTAGGAATTCTTGTACTATGTTGAATAAAAGTGGTGACAGTGGACATCCTTGTCTTGTTCCTGACCTTAGGGTAAAAGTTCTCAGTTTTTCACCATTCAGTATAATGTTGGCTATGGCTTATATATTGATATAAGGCTTTTATTATGTTGAGGTATGTTCCCTCTACACCTACTTTACAGAGGGTTTTTATCATGAATGGATGCTATACTTTGTCAAATGCTTTTTTTCTACATCTATTGAAATGACTATGTGGTTTTTATCCTTTCTTTTATTGATGTGACGTATCATGTTGATTGTTTTGTGAATGTTAAACTGCCCTTGCATCCTGTAAATTTCACTTGATTGTGGTGTATGATTTTTTAAAAAATATATTGTTGCATTCAGTTTGCTGATTTTTTGTTGAGGATTTTTTATATTCATGAGAGATATTGACCTGTACTTCTCCTTTTTTGTGGTGTTTTTATCTGGTTTTGGTATCCGGGGGATACTGGCCTCATAAGTCACTTCTAGTTCTTAGATTTCATGAGGCCATTAATTTTTTCCCTTGCTCAATTCCAGGGAGAAGATAAAATCATTGTTTTCTTAAAATTCTAGTTACATTGGTTTCATGATATATTCATCACCCTAAGATTCCCCAGGACAAGGGCATATCCTGCAGGGAATGTGAGTTCCGTGGCCCTGGTGGCACTGTTTGGTACTGAAAAGTTGCGGCATTGTCTCAAATATTGGAGATGCAGATGCACCCTGCTGTCACTAAGGAGTTGCATTTTCTTAGTGACTCCGTGATAAATGCTGCTGTGAAAAAGGAGCACATAAGTAAGGGACTCTCTTGGGTGTAGAGCATAGGGGAAGGGGCATCTCAACCAATTCACTGGCCATTCTTGAAGTCAGTCCCCTCAGTCCCTCTGAAACAAGGCTAACACATTATTTTAAAGTGTGAGGTTAAACTCTGTGTCTTTAAGGTTTATCCACTGCTTCTTTAAACTTTTGGAAGTGCATTCATGATGATGAATTCTGGTACTACTGATATGCAACATTACAAATGTGACAGGGGACACTTGAGAATTATAGCAGAGTGTACTTTGGAGAGGTCCCATTTTCTATATGTAAAAGCCACTGGGTTCACTCTTTATATAATTCAGACTTGAAATGAAAATTAATATATGGTAATCAGAGTTCATGTCATGAGAATACTTATCTTGAGAATACCTCTTTTATCTAAGTGTTCATTAGCAAAGGTAATAAATCTAATATTCTCTCCCAAATAATCATGCATTAAAAAACTATTCCTGAACTGGGATAGAAATGTGTGTCACCTGAATTAACTAAAGAACAATTTTGAAGAATTTAAAAATCAATTTTAGGCAGGTGCTAGGATTTTATTAACTATTTTTTACTTGGCTAGGAAAGAGAACCATATCTCTTTATCAATCAAGGCTCATACACTTCATTTAGAATTTTTGACATTTGTAGATATAAATAGAGTATCTGAACAAGAGCAGGACATTTAGGTGACTCTTTTAGTAGAGTTCTGAAGGATGGGGTTATGCACACTAATAATATGATTATCAAAATTGTTTCTGATGATGTATAGTATTGAAAAATGGGTCTGATGATTTCTTAGTCTGCACTCTACCTAAGGGAAATGGAAATAGATGAAAAGATGTATAGCAGTTAAAAAGATCAGGATACTGAAAGAGCAGTTATCATTATTACAGTAAATTTGGTTTGGAACATTTGAAAATGAGCCTGAGCACTTGGTTGATAACCATTGCCCTGAAGAAACCTACAAATGATTTCCCTTGGAAGTAGGCTAAGGAAGATAATTCCAAAAGGACCTTCTTGATTATACTTAATAAGCTTTCAGCCTGTAATGATGTCCATGCACATGAAATGAACAAATTCCTGAAGTGGACATCCGAATCCAGCAGGTTCTCAGGATTTTCTTAAGTAAAAGTGGTCCTTTGTGCTTCTTGCCAGTGGAGGTCCATATACGTAGGTTCATTTATATGTGCAAATTGGAATGCACATGTATGCCGTATTTAGAAAATACAAATTCTCATTCTTATGTACATTTGGCTATTTGTGTTGATGTCTGTGAGATTGGGTATTACTTAGTAGAAATAGCATAGTGATAGTCATTTCATTTACATTTTATAGGTTTGTACCAGGTGTGTGTCACTTCATGTGTTCACTTATGACCCAGAAACAGCTCCATATCAAGCCTGTATTTGTGAGTATATATGTGTTTGTAGGTTTCTATTTTAAGAATATAAAAGTTAATTATATTCACCTGAACAGTGGTATTCTCCTTTGGATGGGATGGCTTAAGTCAGGCAACTATATTAGGTGAACATCATGGTAATGAAAATCTTACAGGAGAGGAGGTCTTTGGAACAGGACAACTTGGACTTGAATCCTATTTATAATGCTTACTAGCTATTTGACTTTAACACCTAGTTTCTTCACTTGTAAAAGGTGAATAGTGATGATAATAGCACCTGCCTCATAGGATGTTTTTAAGATTAAGTGAGATAACAAATGAAAAGTACCTAGCACACGACTTGAAACACACTAAACCATAAATAGCCAGTAGATTATTATTTCTGTAATTCTTTCTAGATCAGTAAACTTCATGAAAGGGGTGGTGATGGTGGTAGAAGTGCCATCTATTTTATTTCCAGCCCAACCAGCTGCCTCACCATTATGTGCTGTGGGCCAGAAGAGCAAAGAGATTACAGATGGTCTGGAATGAGTCATTCCTTCTGCCTGAGAATAATTTAGAATGAATTTTGGGGTTCAGTCTTCACAATTCATCAATATTCTATCATTTCAATAGGCAAAATTAGAAGGCTAAAAGAGGAATGGCTAAGTCTTCAAAATTTGGTATTCCAGGGCATTTTGGAAGAACTTATTCAAGATAGACATACATGCCAAGGTTGAAGAATACAAGTGGAGCATGGAGTTATTTAGAGAACACTCACAATTCTAAAAAGGCAATGTAGGTAATTCATAGCAAATAGGGGTGGCTTTATAATACAGTTTTTATCAATAAACATTTGTAAGCATCCAGGAGGGCCAAGGCCTTACCTGGCACTAGAAATTACTGAATAATTGCTTAACTCCAACTTTCACTTTAGTAATGGAGACATGGTCTTACATTGGTGCATAAGGGAGTATTCATGATGAGAAATGATCACAGTAAGATTTTATAATGACTACTGAAAAACATGCCACACATGGTTTCAGAATTTTGTTGGAGCAACTGAAACTATGATTATGTTCAAATATGACATATTCATCAATATGACTTTATTTAATGTGTGAGCTGTCCTAATGAAATTTTTAGAAGACTTGAAAACAAGGGACACCTGAGTGTCTTAGTTGGTTAAGTGTCCAGCTCTTTATTTCAGCTCGGGTCATGATCTTGCAGGTTGTGAGTTCAAGCCTTGCATCAGGCTCTGTCCTGTCAGTGCGGAGCCTGCTTGGGATTCTCTTTCTCTTCCCCTCTCACTGCACCCCCTCAAAATAAGTAAATAAGCTTTAAAAAATAAAAAGACTTGAAAACAACATTTATTTGATGTTGTTTTCGTATCAGTTGACACTATTCAGTTTTTAGTTAGCTTTGCAACTACACCGCTCACACACCACACACACACACACACACACACACACACACACACACACGAAACCTTGGGGGAATTCCCTCAGAAAAATATGTAAAGATCCCAAATTTATTTCGGGCTACGGCAAGATAGCTTAGAACAGATAGAGTGAGTACTAATGAGTAATCTACCAAATGAAACTCTAAAGTCTGTTTTGCCAGTGGACTTGATATAATTCATGTCAGCATGGAAAGAATAGATTAAGAATGGACAGTTTGGACTCACTCATATATTGTGCTTGGCTCATTAGCAACATTAGTGTACCTTGTTAGGTAACTACATACATCAGCCTTGAATGCTATGCAAATAACCGTAAAGTTACATTTTATTTTCAGAAAGGAGCTCTTAATTGCTACATTGGTTACATCTTCATCTTTAATAAAATGTTCCATTCTTTTTTTTTCTTTTTTTTTTGAAAAGAAATCAACAGAAAAATACTTTAGACGTGGGGTTTCTCAAACTTTGTATAGACACGGCATGGGGACCCATTTTGTTAAAATGCAGATTGTACTTCATTAGGTTTGGGGAGGGAATTGAAAAGGTAGGATGGAGACCATCAGTAGAAAATAATCAGCATCTGGGGCACCTGGATGGCTCAGTTGGTTAAGTGTCTGACTTTGGGTCAGGTCATGATCTCACAGTCCGTGAGTTCGAGCCCCGCGTCGGGCTCTGGGCTGATGGCTCAGAGCCTGGAGCCCGCTTCTGATTCTGTGTCTCCCTCTCTCTCTGCCCCTCCCCTGCTCATGCTCTGTCTCTCTGTCTCTCAAAAAAATAAATAAATATTGAAAAAACATTAAAAAAAAAAGAAAATAATCATCTTATGAAGGAGACTAGATGGAATGACTTATACACAACACAGTGAAGAGTACCGGGCCAGATGCCCAACAATACAAATGTCCTTTGAGAACTTAGATTACCTCAAGAAAATGAAGAAAGGAAAGTCAGAATGGATGGAAGTGGAGAAAGAATCCTAAGGAATGACTGCACTTGGCTGAGTGGTAGTAACAGAGATCAAAGTTTAGAGTAGAAGTGATTCTGCTTAACTTGAATTGCAAAGACTGAGTTATCATCTAATCACTGGGAATTGAGGAATCAAGGCTAAATGAGTTAAATTAAGTTTAACAATATAATAATTAAGTTACAATTTATTAACTTGAGTTCTGTGCCTATGTCAATTCATAACATCTATAGTAACACAATGATAATAATAATGCCAGCCCTACTTATTTCAATTTTAATTAGTAGAAACAAATATATTCCTATTCAAATTCAGAGTAGAAATCAGCTTCAGGGATAATCAAGTCATGTCATCTCTCTTCTTATAGGCTTTGAACACTTTTCGTTGTTTTCTGCATAAAGCCTCACATCCTTTATGAAGCCTGAGAGACCCATGAGATCTTGCTCCTTGCCAGCTCCATAGCCCCATCTTGTTCTGTTGGCCCCATCACTCTCCTTGTTCCAACCACACATTCTTTTTGGCTTTTTAAACTTGACCTGAACTTTCCCACTTCAGGCCTTTTCAGATATAATTCTCTCTGCTTAGATTTCCCCCCTCCAACCACAGGTCGTTTCTTTGTTAATGGCTTCCATATCACTTTGTGTTGCTCCTTTATAGAAGTTATCGTAACTGAAATAGGTGTTTGTTTTGTCATGGATAACGTAGGACTTCCCTTACAGGATGTGGACTCGAGTGGTTCAGAGACCATGCCTATCTTTTTGCTGACATCCCAGTATATAGCACAGGCCTGGCATGGAACTCATTAATATTCAAGGAGTGAGCAAGTGAATGAGTGAATGGTATGATCCAATACTCTCATTTTACATGAAGATGTAGAGAGTGATGAGTCTGAGTTTTCCAGATATGCTGAACTATAACCAAAGGTGTTTTATTGTAACTCAGGAAGAGAATGGGAGCAAAATTTTCTCCAATCCTTCAAGATACTCAAAATAAATTTAAGAATATCATCTAGTTTAAGAAATCATTACCCCACCTTCTACTGTCCCATCCTTTTTTTGTGTATATTATGTTTATGCTTATTGGCAAAACACGCTCTTAAAAGAATCATTGGTTATACCTGTTTTGCATCTCATATAAGGTGTTATGGCTAGAATATCACACTTTTATTTATCAACAGCAAGTTGGTCTCCTTGGCTACCTTCTTAAATTTTGTGGGTTGTTTTTTGAAAGATGAACACCCATCAAACCAACAATTGGCCTCTATAGGTATTTTTTCCCCATGTTAGACAGAAAGCTACATGATATTTTGGAAAGATGTTTGCTATACCATCAATAGTGAAGCAGTAAAGACCACTGAGACAACCATACATGTCACTAGACAAATAAGAGTCTCAGCTTGTATTCTCTTATACAAAATCACACAATTTTAAATTGCACTAAATTGGTACTAATTTGGCAATCTTAGCTTTGATATGCTCTCAGTCTTAAAATTCTAAGGACTTGAGACTTGAAGGGCATTCACACCAGGTTTGAATGAAATGTATTTACAGCACAGTGGGAGAAACATTTTATTTTATCCCTGGTTTTCGCTAGGCTTCTTGGTGTCGAAGCTGTGGAACTAACCAAACCTTATCAATATTTAGCATCTCTTCTTTAAAATGACAAGCTTTAGAAAAATAATTCAGTATCAAGGTAAATAACCATATCCCTGGCTGCCTGGGTGTGTTTTAAACACTGCTGAGGAAAGGGAACATTTCTCCTAAGAAAACTATATGAATGTCAGGCAACTGTTTTTTTTCTATAAGGCCTTATAAATAATAACTAACATTGTGCTAGGACAATAGAGGATTTTCTCAATCTCCTCTGGGTTCCAGGTAGAGGACTGGCTGTTAGCTCGCATTTATGACAAAGTATTATTTTTCTGCTAAAACAGATGGATTTTGAATTGACATTTTGACATCACAGGAAAATACATACTGTCCTTTCAAATACTCCTCTCGGATACATCAGGAAAACAACTATTAAGTGAAATGTATGACAGCAGGACTTCATTCTACTTTTCTTATTCGAGTGTTTATTTGTTTGAATTGGCCATAGATAGGTTCCTAAAGGATTTGAACTGTGTCAGAAATGATTTGATTTAAGTCAAACAACGAACACAATCACACCTTGTCACCACGCCCCAAATGACTTTTTTTTTGGGGGGGGGGGATGGGCCACCTTCATGGGCAAAATGTAATATGTTCAGTAAAGCTTTCCTGGGCATTGCCTCATTTGTAGGATATATTTAAGACTGGAAAATGACATAGTAATATTTACCAGATACAGATATTAACAAAACAATTTCTACTCCCATAAATGTAAATATGGAAGTGCCTAGAGACAAGTATGTGACAGCTTGAAAATAGCGTATAAATTATATAGCATACTGGGTAGAGATATTACCAGAATAATTTCTATATCTATAAATGTAGACTTAGAAATATGTTAGAGTTTTGATTACACAAATATTTACTCAGGGGAATTATCACAGTGGGGATTTTTATTGTAACTGTGTGTTTGTTATCGGGTGGTTGGTAAAGATTTATTGATTATTCCATTTACTTAGGAATGGGGGAATATTCAAATCTATTTTATTTTTTATTTGAGAACTTCCTATCATTCTTCATGTGCAGATTTCTTCAAGTTTTCACATATTTGAAAGGTTAGATTTATTTCTTGAACTACATACTGAGTTCATTCCTCTGGATTTATTTTCCATTCATATATGAGGTTGTTTCTAATGTAAAAATACACCTTATGCATTTTGGCAACCCAGTTAAAGACATGCATTCTGGTCACATCTACCTTATCCACGCTTACCCTCTTTGACCATATGAGCCATTGTATTAAGCAGTAGATCATTGTACTTTTTTTCTTCAATCCTTCACAAATCATTTTCAATCATTTTGATAAAAGCTGTCAGTCTTTATTCATTTTACCTTTCAAAAGGACTCAAAAGGCACTGGATTCTAATTTGCATGCCTAACCCAGTCTTGTGTTGTTATTAGCAGTACACTTTGCTTCTCCAACATGAAATTAAGATAGAAAAGTACTATTTTGTTGAAATCGTAAATGACATGATAGGCAAATTCTTCTTCTTCTTCTTCTTATTATTATTACTACTACTACTACCACTATTGGTATTAATATTTCAGGCATTTAGCTATGACTTTTTTTCTCAAGAACTTAATTTGTAAAGCTGATTAAAAATTATATTCAGTTTATATTAACTGTATCCTTTAAGAATCATATTTCTAAATCTTGTGATTAATACTATAATAAAAGAGTGTTTCAGGGCACCTGGGAAGCTCGACTGGTTAAGTATCCTACTCCTGATTTTGGCTCAGGTCATGATCTTAGAGTCACGAGATCAAGCTCTGCATCAGGCTTGGTGGTGGGTGAGGAGTCTCTCTCCCTCTGCCTTCTGCGTGCACACTCTCTCTCTCTCAAAAAAAAAAAAAGTGTTTCAAGGTCCCCTTTCCTTTATGTCAAACCAGTTCAGTAAGCAAAGTGAAAGTCAGGGCTTTGATTCTCTTCTTAGATGCCCCTTTATTTGGGGCAGCTGGTGGGCTTAGTTAAGCATCTAACTCTTTTTAATTTTTTTAAAGGTTTATTCATTTCTCAGAGACAGAGCATGAGCAGGGTAGGGGCAGAGAGAGAGAGGGAGACAGAATCTGAAACAGGCTCCAGGCTCTGAGTTGTCAGCATAGAGCCTGATACAGGGCTTGAACTCCTGGACAGCGAGATCATGACCTTAGCTGAAGTCAGATGCTTAACCGACTGAGCCACCCAGGGGCCTCAAGTGTTTAACTCTTGATTTTGGCTCAGGTCATGATCTCACAGGGAGATCAAGCCCAGCATCAGGCTTTGCGCTGTCAGCACATCTTGGGATTCTCTCTCTTCTCCTCTCTCTGCCACCGCCCCCACCCTCAAAATAAATCAACTTAAAAAAAAGTCTCCTTATTTGAATGATACAGGTTTCTCTACAGTGATTACAGTGAATCACCTGAAAATGAATATGCCAAAGTATATGTTCCAGAAAGTTTGGGTATTTTTAAATTGCCTATTCATGTAATTTAGACCTCAAATCCCTATCAAGCTTATAATTTGGTCAAGAGCAAGGTGTTGTCCAGCAATTACTTTGGATTCCTACAGTATGCCAGGTACAAGCACTTTGTCATTTCACTCATACAGATGAGGACAATTCCGAGCAGTTGAGGATACTGATGCTTAGCAAGGTTGAATAACATGACTAGTTATTGTCTATATAATAACTTGACTTATGAGTGACAGAAGTGTGAGTCAAATTTGTGTCTCTGATTCCAAAGACCATGATCTACTGAATTATTTGATTAGTTTCTTTCATGTTTGTTTTCCTTACCTCTAATGCTAAAGGGGTTCTCTTAGACTCTTTAGTAGTAAAACTAGGGATACAAGCTGAATCTTAGATTTTTAGGTTTCCATTGTCAAAATTTTTCCTCCTCTTCAACTGAATTTTTTAATAATTCAGTAATAGAACTAGTTTGGACGAAACTCAAAATTTGAGATAAGAGACTCAACATTCATGCATTTCAAAATTCAAGCTTTTCCTCCGTCATGTGCAACTCTCTCTCATGGTATTTGGAGAGAGTAATGAGAGAACCTTAGATTCTCAGGTATCAATCATATCTTATGTGGTTATTAATATTTTAAACATTTTACTAACAATTTAACTATTCAATTTACTTCTGTTGGAGGAGGTCATCAAGAAGATATAACTGGCAGTTGACCCCTGAGCTGGATCTGAGCAATTGGAGGCTCCCCACCCCCTCCCCTGTCCTTGGAATGTGTGTTCTGTTTGCTTTCTGTGTTCCCAGAAGCTACTCTAAGGATATTTAGATTTGCGATAGGAATGTGTTGAGTCTATCTTGACTGAGTATGAGACTAAACCCAGTTAGGGCCTCTATATAAATTTCTAAGAGTTGGCTGGTGAGTGTAATCTACCTGTTTTGAGGCTGCCCAAGACAAGCCTCTTATGTCTGTTCCCTTGATTATTAAACCTGCCATCTACCAATCTGGAGTCATCTGCCTCATCAGTCTCTCTCTATCCTCCATGTATGGGGCCTGGTTTCAGATTACATCAGAAAGTTCCAGAGGAAGTTTCTAACCAACAAATTCTACCACTTGTAAGGAGTAAAAGTAATTAGCTTTTGTTGTTGTTGTTTTTATTTTTGTTTTGTTGGATGCCTTGGTCACTTTGCTCTTTCTCTCAGGGACCCATGTAATCATGTTGGTCTAGAATTTGTTCTGAATTTCAGGTGATAATTGACAGTGAAATAAACATTAATATTTGTAGTATTTCCACAGGGTATGTAATACAAATGATGAAAAAGAACATACATCAAGAGATTTGCTAATACATAGATGGCTTAATCAAACCCTCACTTGTATCATAGAATGATAGAGGTCAATGAGTGTAAAAGGTAGCATATTCTTCTTTTAGTTGAGGTGAATGAAGTCTAAAGGAATAATTAATTGATAGTAAAGCCAAGACAAAAACCTGTTCCTTCATAGAGCTGATCAATGAAGGAGCATGATTTAAAGTCCAGCTGCTTGAGTTCCCATCCTATCCTTCCATGTGGTCCAAGAGCTCTGGATATTCCCTGAGTAGGCAATAGAAGGGTTTTTAGAGGAGAACTGGGTCATATATTTCCTTCCAGTGAGTTCTGAGTCTTTTAGGCGAGGTTGAGTGTGGGTTGCTCTCTGGGATTGATGTCCCCACAGTTGCAGAGTAAGCTGCCGCCACTCTGCCCCTGCCCCCCCCCCCCATGAAGCAGCTTGTGTTGCTGCTGCAGGATTTCTGGGTGGGGCAGCCAGTCCAGGATTATTGTGCAAGCCTTCTGAAGCTCTACACAGAGAGATGCAAATTCCTCCTCCCTGGTGAGCCCCAGGAGTTACCAAGGCCCCAACATCATCCATGCCATTCCTAATCAGGCTTGTGGGAGTATTTCCTCCTTATCCCACAACTTTGGATAAGGTGGAGATTGCTAGATTCACAGGGCAGTTGAGAAGACTGAGGTAAATAGAGGGGAAGGGACTTGCCTGCATCACAGAGCCAGGAAACAGAGCTGGTGAGAACAAAGTACTGATGTAGATGCTTCTTCTTCACAGCAAAACTAGTAGAAGGATTGATTTTTCCCATCTTACCCCATGAGGAAACTGAGACTCAGAGAGCCTAAGGAACTTGTTCAGGGTCACACAGCTGGTAAGGAGGGCTTATAATACCAACAGAAATAATAATACTAATAAGGTAACATGTTCGATAGGTTCTGTATGTCAAAAATAATCTCACTGAATGCTCACAGTTCTAGGAAAGTAGATACTATTTTTAAAAAATATTTATTTATTTTTGGGAGGCAGACAGAATGCAAGCAGGGGAGTGGCAGAAAGAGAGAGGCAGACATAGAATCTGAAGCAGGCTCTAGGCTCTGAGCTCTGAGATGTCAGCACAGAGCCTGATGTAGGGTTCAAACCCACAAAGTGCGGATCATGACCTGGGCCAAAGTCAGACACTTAACCAACTGAGCCAACCAGGCTCCCCAAGAAAGTAGATACTATTTCCCAATTTTGCAGATGAGGAAACTGAGGCCCAGAAAAGCAAGGTAACATGTGGAAGCCACATGGCTGCTAAGTAGGAATGGAAGTAAAAGGAGCTAACCATTATGGATTGCCTTGCTGTTTAATTCTCACATCTTTACTGGGAGAACAGGTGCAATTATCTTCATTCTGAGGAAAATGGGGCTTAGAACAGTTATTTGATGAAGGTCATACAGTTAATAAGTGGAAATATAAAAATAGTAATAATAATACTAATAAAACTGAAGTAACATGTGTTGAGCACTTACTATATGCTGAGTATTATAGCATGTTCTGTGGCTTAGAGAGTTAAGGGGCTTGTGCAAGACCACAGGCCTAGGAATGGCAGAGTGGGATTTGAGTTCAGATCTTCAGAGATGTAGTTCCTACTGTGGGAGGGGAAGTTGCTGAACACTGAGGCACTTCAACTTGTAGGACATCATCTACTTGGAGGGCTTCCTGGCAGTGTGGGCATATGCAGGGTAGCATCCTGACCTACAGTGTTAGTCACTTCAAGACAGCATAGACTCCACGCCAAGAACATCTCCCTTGGGGCAGCTCAGTGGCCCAAGATGCAGGCCTGCTACTGACTCCCTGCTGACATCAGACATGACATCAGGGGGTTGGGCCCCAAAGACAATGACAAAGATGGGTGCAGAGACAAAGAGGCCAGGGGATCTCTGAGCAGGGGCAAAATGGCAGAGAACAACCACCTGCAGAGAGTGTGAAAGGGGGTGGCCCTGCATCTCTAGCCTCTTGAGTTTCACTCCGGATAGAAGAATGCCATCTCCCAATACCCTCCCTATACCTGAGCCAGGATCCCCACTCTTGGTGGGTTTCTGTGTGTGCCCTCCCAGCGCTGTCCCAGGGGTTCCAAGAATGTTCTATGGGGGTTGAGGGAAAGGAGAGGTGACCCTGAAGTCCTGGGTCAGAAACCTGTATCTGAGGGGGCGTCCCACTTTGTCCCACTAGCATCAAGTAATTGGCCCCAGGGCACCCACGACCCTTCAGCTTTCTGGAAGCCGAGGGAGAATAAGGCGGGGGTATATACTGTCTGGCCTGACTGACTGAAAAAACAATTCTCAGACCTCTGAAACTTCTCTCTTAGTCCTGTTTTACAGATATGCAAACTGAGATTCAAAAGAGGGGAAGGGACCCAAAACATTTATATTTTTGTCCTCTAATATTTTATGTCTTATTTTCTACTCCAACATATTGTTTGTTTTGGTAACTTTTAAATCACTATTAAGAATCTATAGTTTTTTTATTTGAATAAATGTAGAAATCTTCTATATGTACTAGGAGTCTTTTATATGTGGTAGCTATTCAGTGACTGTTTATTTGAATATTTTAATTAGAAGGCAAATGGAAAGGCGTATCTTCGTACCATTTTAGACAATCCATGAGTCCTATTGATAAAGGGATTTCAACCAAAGGGCCCTTCAAGAAAGAGTAAGATAATAAGCCCCACAGGTAGAAGGAAAGAGTGTGCTAAGGATAACGACCCTCATACTATAAGATTTAGGGTCCTGACGGATAGAGAAAGTGGATTTAAGAGGACGTGAAAGCAAATGTGCCTATTCAGCTGCTGATCAGAAAATGACAGATGGATTCACTGAGAAAGTTGAAAAGGCACACCAGAAGAAGAAAACAGTACTATTATTTAAGATAATGGAGACATCCTTCACAGATCGTTTCTGGGAAAACCAGCAGGCAAGTTTATCCCCTGATTGAGGCACTGAATACTTTTCAATCAGAGCACAATGAGTTGACCCAATAAAAGTTTTCAGAGCAAAAGTAAAGCAAAATAGAAGACATTAGAGGCAGCAAGCATTTTACCTTTGTATAGTTTGCAATGCCATTGAGCAATGACATTAGCCATCTTAAGGCAGCATTTCTTAAAGTGTCTAGTGGTGTTGTGAGACCCTTTCACTGTTCTGTGAAGTCAAAACTATCTTCATAGTAATACTGAGGTGTTATTTGCCTTTACCAGTTTTATTCTCCCATGGATACATAATAAAATTTTTCCAGAGGCTACATAAAGTGTGATATCACAACAGGTTGAATGCAGATTTTTGAATATAGATGTCTTCTATTTAGTAGAGATACTAAAGAGATTTCCAAAAAATATAATAGAGTGCCACTTCTCTATTTTTTAATTTCATTTAGAAATCCAGTTATTTTTACTAAAAATATTATTTATGTTAGTGTATGATGGATATGTTACTATTCTCCTAAAATAAATTAGTAAATATTTTTTAAATTTCTTAGCTTTAATTTCAGATATGATAAATATTGGTAGATAAAATAAACATCCACAAAACCTCTTAGCACCCTCCATATGTTTTTAAAGTATAGAGAGATTTTAAATACAAAATGTTTCAGGACCTTTGTCTTTAGGGATATGAGAATGTTTCTTCTAAAAACTGCTTATGTATGGTGGAGATTTGGCATGATCACTAATGTTCATTTCTCTTCTTTTGGAAACATGGGAGGAGTATCTTTCCTCACATCCCTATGACTAAGCAGACCTATGTGACTAGTTCTAGAATGCATTGTGGTAGCAGCGATATCTATGTGTCACTGTCTGTCAGAACATTTGATGGTCGATACGATATTTTTCAGAACTCTGTTTTCCTGCCATTGTGACCATGGAGGCATGTGTTGACATGAATGTGCCAAAGATTAAAGCAGCCTGGGATACTGAGCCAACCTTAGGAGGAAGAGCAGCTCTGGAAGACCACCTGGGCTGGCTGTAGACATGGCATGAACTAGGAAAAAGGTTTTTTTTTTTTTTTTTTTTTTTTTTTTTTTTTTTTTTAGTGATAAATCCCTGAGACTTAAAGGCTGGTTACTACTCTTGCATAAACTAACCTGTCCTGGTTTATACTGGCATGGGCAGACAATTTTAGGGGCTCATTACACTGAGAGCTAAGGGAAAGTCCCCATGCTATTAGAATAAAAGATGATTCAGAATACTTTTTCAAAATTCTCACTTTTTGTTTTTTAATGCTTTAGAGGTAATTTAAAAAATGACATCAGGCTCTGTGTACCCAATGTACCTAATACAGATAATAGGTAGGTCCTCGCTCTTTAGAAACATGTGACCTAAATGCTACCTTTTTATTTTGGGTGCTTTGGGAAATCCAGAGCTTTGGGAAATACAGTGACAAAGACAGTCTTCAATGTCATGATTTAACTTAAAGGCATGAATTTGAGGAATAGCCAAGGGCAAAGTATGTATGTCAACTAAGTTGGCACATTTTCCAGCGCTTTCCAGGATGTTTCCGTAAAGCCTTAGGCTTACATCTTATTTACCACTCTTAGTTATGAGGAAGGCTGGAAATCACAGTTTGTTTGCTTTTTTGTTGTTGTTGTTGTTGTTACTGTTAGGTATATTGATACTCTGAAGAAAATTGGTGGTTCTTAATAAGGTGGAAGAGCAGATAGATATTGACTGGGAGCTAGGCATGTCTCCTATACTTACCCTTCATTTTTTTGAGGATCTCTCCCCCTCGATTATGCCAAGAACATGAACTCTCACATGCTGCAAAGGTATGGAATCAGTCCCCAGTGCTCCAGAATATCACTGTGTTACCCACCACCCTGGTTCACACAGCTGCTTCATGTCTAGTGGCAATCTACTTCTCACATGTGACTTTGGAGGCTGGGACATCTTTTCTTATAAACTGCTGTTGGGTCCATCTGCACTGATGCACCACACAGTCATTCTCCTCACTGGTCTCAGCTCTGGGAGTCAAGGGCAGGTTCCCATTGCTCCTGGACCCACAGACTGCTGTTCTCATACATTCTTTCTAAAAGCAAGGAAATTGGCTTTCTTTCATGTTGTAAACCTCGTCATTTTGCCTATGTCTAAAAATCCTCTCCATCCTTTGGAAGCAGAAAGATTTATGGACTATTTTTTCTGATGCACCTCTCCATAAGGCAACATTTACAGCACCAGTTCCCTATTTGAATAGAAGAGAGGGAGAAGAAAATACAAGTTAACATCACAGTGTCATACTGCCACATTAGTGATTGGCTTTCAATATAATGTTGTAAAGTTTCTGATATGTATATGCACAGTGTGCTATGGGAGGTCCTAGGAATTGGTTCCAGGGGGGTCTCAGTGGTAACTTCCTGCAAAAGGTGATGTCTAAACTGAGAAGTTAGTTGAATCTATCTGGTTGAAAATAAAAGAGGGAGGGAGAGGCCGAGGAAGGGAGAGAATGAGAAATATTCCTTTCCAGAGAAAGGAAATGGCACATGTAGAAACAAGTGAAAAGTATGAAGGAGTCAAAGGATTCAGTAATTCAATCCATGGCTTGAGAGTACAATGTGAAATAGAGAGGGATGGTGATGGAGAAGGGGCAAGACAGGAAAAGCTCTTTTGGATTTTATCAACGTGGAAACCAAGCGGCTGTAAAGATTATACGTTAGTAATAGCTCTCTGGCTACAATTTGAAAAATGGATTGAAGCTGTACAACAGCTAGGGAGACCTTATAGAGATCTGTTGTAATTATTTTGGTAAGAGACAATGTCAGGTTGACCTCATGTGATAGCACTGGGAAGAAAATAATTGAATGAATTGGAGGGTTATTATGGACATAGCATAATTACTAACTTCACGAATCAACCTTTGTCTTTGGATTGGCAGTTGAGTGTGTGTTAGTGACATTCTCTGAGATAAAAAAACACAGAAGGAGGATCACATTCTATGAGGCAGCTCCCTTATCTACAAATCCCTCCCATTTCCTGCTCTATTTGTTGTTAGAACTTAAAAATACGTGTTATATTTTATTTTTTCTGACTTTTTACATTGCCACTACCATGTAAACTCCTTGCGAGAAAGTATTTGTGGGAGTTTTGTTCTCTGTTGTATCCCTGACTTCTAGAACAATGCCAAACACATCGTGGCTACTGAATAAATATTGGATAAATGGTTGGGTGACTGATTGACTGCCTAAATGAGTAAGAATGGGTCAATAGTAAAATACATAACGTTCAGTCTTTAGAGCCTCTGTGTGTGAGTTGCCTTTTGATATTCTTTTGGGGATGTCTAGTAGACCTTATTAGATATTTTATGAAGCTCAGATGATGAATTGGTGTAAAAATAGAACTTTGAACCTCAAAATATAGATGGCCTTTGAAATAATGAGAGTGAATGAGATGTCTGTCCTGTGGTTCAGCTTTTGGTTAAAGAGAATATCCAATCAAGTAGCATTCTTCTTTGCAGCTACTGTTAAACCTGATAGAAATTTCCTTTCTTCATCAAGACCATAGACTCCTCTGTGAAGGCACCTTTCCCACACTCTATCAGTCTCTTCTTCACAGGGAATATAATCCCTTCATTGAGATGTATAAATTCTTACATTTCCTATTATATCTTATGTATCATGTTCTATCTCATGGCTTAGGTTACTTAGATACATAGGGACTTTATAAGATTTGGTGATTGATAATGAAGAAGTTGCCAAAAACAAAGGCTACTTATCTGGCACTCCTTCCAGTCTTATATAAATGCTCTTGGGGAAAAAAAAATGCTCTTGGAAAATGTATATTCACCTAAGTATTTTTCCTAAACACCTCCAATTTTCTTCTAATTATTCCTTTTTACATTTTTTTAATGACCACACCTAAATGATTTTTCTCAGGAGAAAATTTTAAGACATCAGACAGATATTTGCTTCCCCCCTCTTTTTAGGTGGAGTTTAGTTTCTAATTTGCCACCGATTGTAATAATAGGGAATTCAAAATTCTACCCACTAGTCAGATACAGAGCCAAATTTCACGAATGAGTTCTAGAAGGTAGAATTTAATGGTGTCTCTTTGTAGTAGTTGCTTTGGGAATGATTTTATACATATATATATATATATATATATATATATATATATGCTTTGTTTTTTTACAGTAAATATGAAAGGAGTCCTCAGATGAAAAAGTGTTGATGCTTATAAACATAGCTAGAAATGTAATGTGGCTGAGGAACTGATGGGGGCCAGGCATCACTAGCGTGTTATTTTCATTCCTGGCAATAAAGTACACCACAGTGGTCTCAGGAGACTCAAGATCGATTCATGAGTTGGGGGATACATTGACTGACTTTAGTGATAAGAAATATTTCCAGGTTTTATATTACAATTAGAGTAATAGTTTTCTTATAGCTTTTAGTTAACCAATACAGTTTCTATGTAAGAGCTTAAAAGAGTTTGAGGGATAGAGATGTGAAAAAGGGAACTATCTGCCTAATATCATCTTTCTCAAGAAATATGCCAAGTTATGCTGAGATTCCTTAGAAGTCATCCAGCCCCTTGTGGTAAGTTTGTGTTCACCAAGTATAAGGGATGGCTGGCTATAGATTGTTATAAAATTGTTTGCAGTCAATCTATAAATGATTCTGGAAATAAGAATGAAACCACTGAAAACTTGGCTTTGCCATATAAATTGTAAAATTTGTGAAGTCAGGGACTATGCATTATTTTTTAAAAATACTATTCATTATATTTCAAAGCCCCCTGCATCCACAAAAATGCAGCTAAACAAGTATTTACTGATCATTTATTAATTACACAAGTAATTTGAAATCATGCTTTAATACATTTTTTTAAAGCTCAGTGTTTGCTATATGCAGGATATTCATTTTTAGCTTTTAATGCCCTAGTTTGGAAGTCTTTAAATACAAATTTTAGGTATAGAGTAATTTACCGAAAAGTTTATCAGTAGAGTTTTAAATGGAACCAAGGACTTTATATTCTTAGTCTTTGTATTAGATAACAGAAATGATTCTTAAATGTTTTTTTCATTGTGGATAGAGCAAGCCCTTTGGGAATCAATTATTCCTCAACTGTGAAATGAATAGTTTTCTCCTTATCTCAAAAAAAGACAAAAAATGAAACAAAACAAAACAACAAACTCTTGGAGATCATCAGATATTCATTAAGTGAAAGGTTTGAGGGTGAAACATGGATCAACCCATTTGTAGTACAGTTCTGAGATAGTTGCTTGAAGCTCTGAGCAGAAGTCTGTCTGTATTCCACACCTTACCCTCTTTCATCCACAATCACAAGAACTTCTGAAATTGTGGGGGCACCTGGGTGGCTCAGTCAGTTCAGCATCCAACTTCAGCTCAAGTTATGATCTCATCGCTCGTGAGTTCGAGCCCTGTGTCAGGCTCTGTGCTGATAGCCCAGAGCCTGGAGCCTACTTCGAATTCTGTGTCTCCCTCTCTATCTCTCTCTGTAACCTCCTTTGTTCATGCTCTGTCTCTTTTTCTCTCTCTCAAAATTATATAATCATTAAAAAAAAAGAAATTCTGAAATTGTTAAAAAGCTTTTAAAGTAACAAGAATAGTCTTGTTAATCTTCTATCTTTGGGGGAAGAGGTAATGGTAAAATAATCATTGTCCATGGAAAAAACAGCAGCACTCCAATGAAAATCTAGTAACAAATGCACATGGAGTCAAATAAACATCATCCCATTTTCTTCCAGTTTAAAAGCCCCATAAGTTCCAAAGGCAGATTTTTCTTAACCCCTCCTCCCCAAAAGGTTTTTTTTTAAATCCCTAACAAAATCCTTGGCATTGGTGAATAGCATGATTCTAAATTCAAACCCGTTTCCTACCTCAGGCTTAACGTTGAAAGTCACAGTTTTAATAGAATGATTCATTTTGGAGAGGTAGGCAGCCAAGTAATCATGTTAGATACTGGCTGTTTATTAATAATAAATGTAAAATACCCAGAGAAAATCTACATCCTTAAGTTAATCAGACAAGTGGCTTCAGGAGTTACAACACAAAATCTTTTAGCTGTTCTTGAAAACACAGGAGCACCCGAGTTCAATATTGATGGAAAAAAAAAATCCGTAAGCACAGACATGGAATACACAATGAATCTCTTTGTATAGTCTACACAGTGAATGTGTTTTATGTCAGTGTATGTGCATGTACAAGCAAAAGGAATCTCTATCTAGGAAAGTGTGACTTGTGGTTAAAAGGACTTGCTCAAGTGAGCTAAATTACTTTCAAGTGCCTGGCTCTCCGTAATGCCATGTGATTTAATGTTGCTCCTCCTGATCCATTCACTTCTATGTGACAGAAACTTCCAAGGAGGTCAGTGGTATATCTAAGAGATTATGACAGCTGAATTATGGTTTCAAACAGGTTTGGCTTTTATACTACCCTAGAAAATGAAATAGCTTTGATTTATAGTCATTTTACATTAATATGCATTTCTTTCTTGTATTTCACTTGAAATTAGGCAGGCCAGGTTTATACATTCCACATTACTTCTTGAGATGCCTTCTGAATTACATATTTTAAACAAATCATTCTGACTAAGTTGACATCAGGTGCAAACAATGAGAGAATAAGTAAGAAGCTCTGAATTTCCCTAGCTATTAATAGCAACATTAAAGGCATGGAGACCTCTGTATGACATGCTAGTCACGGTATATTTCTCTGCTAATGATTTTGTACCTGGCAAAAAATTTAAAAAGCACCAGATTTGAGGTTCTATGATATCCATCACTAGGTTTTTTTTTATGTTATGAATAATTTGGGAAACACATTTTCAGGTTTCTGGGTCTTTGATGATAGGAAACTGGATCCCAAATTTTATAAACCTATCAATAGTAGAAGAGAATGCGTTTTCTTTTACCTGCTAAAATGTACTATTTCCCTTTCTGGATGGTATTGTGATTTTTCTTTATTATGGCTGACTGGATAGAAACTTCACACCCCTCTGCATCCTCTTTCAATCTACTCTGGGTGATTTTCAAGAGCTCTTGAATTCAGGCTTTACAAGGAGAGGAAGAGTGTCGACTAATAGTCCCAAATCTTAGCACTGTGGTTGACTGTAAATTTTTGAGCCTGAAGATCTGCTACTCCGGATTTTCTTAAGTCTAGGTTTTTGAGTGTAAAAACAAATGTATTTTATAACACAGGAACACTAACTTACATCTGCTTTACCTCACTCTATGTACTGTATGAAAGAGTGGATGTAGTATCACTAATTCATTGATTTACTTAACAAATGTTTGTCATGTGCCTGTTGTCCACCAGATATTGTTCGAGAAACTGAGGATACAGAGCTATTATAACAATATCAATGCCTTTACAGTGCTAATTTTTCACCAATGAATTAATGTTATTAGTATTATATATTGAAATTAACTCAGAACACTTAGGATTTATTATCTAATAAAATCTCACAATTACTTACCCAGAAAAAGAAGGGAATATTAGGAGAGAAACAATAGTTTTATGTATGCATAATGGGGGTTGAAAGGGATGGAAAAGTTCTGCAGGAGGCGGTGATGGTGAGGCCCTCAGTCATGCTTCATTCATCAGGAATGGCCTTTCCTTGGTACAAGGACACTTATATTTTAGCGCAGATAGTGACTCATTCCTCAGTAAACCAAGTGCTTCCTGCATGCCTGATATATTTATCTGAATTATGTGAAATTATGTGAAATAAGGCATCTCTTTATAGTATTCAGAATGCTCACTTTGAGCATGGCAACTCAAAATGGAAACTATTTTAAAGACAGAATTATATGGTTTTACTGAAGAAAGAGACATGGGACTTCATTAAAAAAAAAAATGACCTGATTAGGGGCGCCTGGGTGGCGCAGTCGGTTAAGCATCCGACTTCAGCCAGGTCAGGATCTCGAGGTCCGTGAGTTTGAGCCCCGCGTCGGGCTCTGGGCTGATGGCTCAGAGCCTGGAGCCTGTTTCCGATTCTGTGTCTCCCTCTCTCTCTGCCCCTCCCCCATTCGTGCTCTGTCTCTCTCTGTCCCAAAAATAAATAAACATTGAAAAAAAAAATTAAAAAAAAAATGACCTGATTTATATTTCCCTGATGATGAGAACAAACTGAGGGTTGATGGGAGGGAGGAGGGGGTGATGGACACTGAGGAGGGCACTTGTTGGGATGAGCACTGGGTATTGTATGTACACGATGAATCACGGGAATCTACTCCTGAAGCCAAGAGCGCACTGTGCACACTGTATGTTAGCTAACCTGACAATAGATTATATTTAGGAAAGAAAAAAAATGACCTGTAATAAAATTGCATGAACATATTCTCATAACCTCCTGAAAATATCCGAATGCAACTAAGTTCTTTATTAATAGAAAGTTTACAGTTTTTTGGAGTGTTAGAAGCTTTCACTCTTTTTTTTTTTTTTTTTTCAAGAGGGAAAAGGGTTTATTAGCCCATTTACAGGGCGGGGTGCCAGGGGCAGTGGCTGGGTTCAGCGTTCTCACGTTCAGAGGGAAGAGAAGGCAGCAGTGAAACCCTACCTGACTGCCCTCACTCATTCTGATCTACATAGCTTTGTGCTCACAAAAACCATCCTCTCCTCCTGCAGGGAGGACACAGGGCCCAGGATGCTGACGTAGGGGCTGGGAATGGCTTGGCTTTGCTCTCAGCCTTTACAGGCAGGGCTTGGCTGGCGACCCAGGGCATTCGCCATTGTGTGCACAAGGAGTAAAACTTGAGTTAGGAGGAAAAGGGCGGAGGGAGCTGGCAAGCCATTCTGACGGTCTGTCCAACCCCACAGTGTGGGCTGCTCCTACTCCTTGATGGTTCTGGGAGATTTTAACTTTATTATAAAGAAGACAAAAATCCAAGCAGCATTAATTTAGGGGAACAAAGAAGGTTTCAAAAAACAAACAAAACATGGAGGGCAGGACAAAGGAGTTGATGAGCATCCAGAAGAGGAGGAGAACCAGTAGGAAGAAGTAGGAAGAACCAGTATTCCAGCCCAGTTGCCGAATGTGCTTCCTGTGTCTCTGCGGCCCCGGAGCCCTTCCTCCGCTCCCCGGCTGGTGCCAGACAGCAGAGGGGATGCCAGAGGGACGTGAAGATGAGCCCCGGGGCCCTGTCTGGTGCTGACATGGGGGGTGCCGTGGATTTTTTTTACCCCAATCAATTCCTCCCACCTTCACCATCAACGAGTGAAGAAATTTTTAACTCTCCTGTCCAAAGCCCTCTGAGAATTTCTTCACTTTCAGGAGGTCCTCTGCATTCACAGTGGGCCTGAGTGGTGGCCAGAGACGGAGCATAGAAGCTTTCACTCTACAGGACCACTTAACCAGGAGCTCTGATTCCCATGGCAGGAAAATATTTTTTCTTTAATATTACAGATTTATGCCTAAATACAAGAAGCAGTTTGTGCTGCTAGAACTGATGATCCTCCTACTCTTCTTGTCTTTTCAGCTAAGCTTCGTTTAAAGATCAGGTCTATGCAGGCTTGCTTCCAGCTCAATCTATACTTCTCCACATATTGCTATCTGCATCATCATTACTGATTTGCTATTTACTACTGTATTATATGAATCCCTAAACGTTGAGATATGGGCTCTGTGCCCACCATGTGCTGTGCTTGAATCAATAAGCTGTAAGTAAATGAGCAATAAAAGCTCTTTAACATTGAAGAGTTTACAGGCAAGTACAGTTACTCTTGACAATAGATGAACATTAGACTCAACTGAGAACTTTTAAAAAAAATGTGGTTGCTTATTCCTCACCAAGTCTGAGTGCAGAATTATATCAGTACCTTAAAATTTTTCTCCATGTGATTTTATTGCATGTCTGCATGGCCCTTGGAAGTGTAAGGGATGGCCTTGACAACAAATTAGGTGTTAAAGAATACAACAAATATCATTTTCTGGGGACAGCATATAGCGCACTTGCAGATGGGAGGGTCTCTAACTCTGTGTGGACAGGTCACCTGACTGAGAAAATGATATTTGAGCTTAAAGATGATTGGAATCAGATAGGTAGAGAAGATAGAGAAGCTCAATTGTATGCAAAGTGCCCAGAGGCATGAAATAACTAATATTATAACAGTCTTCTAGTACATAGAAAAATTCTGAGAGTTGTATAGTGAATACACATTTACCTTTACCTATATCTCAAAATTGTTAACATTCTAAAATAGCCTTTTGAAAAAAAAAAAAAAAAAAGAACAAAAACCAAACCCTAACCAAACAACAAACCTTTAGCTTCTTCTTAATGCAACTATCAGGGAAATATGGCGTTTGGAGTTCTAATTATACTTATGTTGATGCATAAATAATATGCCCTTAAAAATTAATATCACCCTATCAAAATAATCTTACTGCAATTATGAAACAGCAGTCTAATTTATCTGTACAGTTTTATCTAATTCTAAAAGTCTGATCCTCTGTGTGTGCATGTTTTGCTAACAAAATACATTAAACATATGATTTGCTCTATATAAATAGATTTGCTCTATTTTTAAGATAATATTTTATGAAAACCTCTCTTCCTCTCTGCACTCCCATTTGTGAGAATGTATTGCCATATTTCTTTGGGAAGTTATTTGATATATTCCAGTTCTGAGATGCTTGTTTGCTCTCCATGAATGCCTTTGGTAATACTGAAGAAGGAAGAAGAAGACTGTCAATAAGTTATTTGAGACGCAATACACAGTAGTATGTTTTCCATTAGAAATTTGAAAATTAGTGACTCTGGAAAAAAGGGCATGAGTTATGACAATTTTTTTTCTGACCACAAAGGTAAATATCAGAGGTAGACAATGTATCAGCTTTCATATCATTTTTTTGAACCATATATTGCTTATATTCAGGAGCATGTTGGATATTTTTCCATACTCAATCCTGTGTTCTGTATTGACTGACTTGTCTTTGATTTTAATTATGCAGCATGTGCTATTAGGGCATTGGAAATTTCACAAAATAAAGCATTTAGATTAAAATGTTTCTCGATTACCTTCTAAGACATATGTCTTATAACTATGTAACATACTTTAAAATTGTACTAAAATACCATTTTGGTTCATGAAATTATTTCAAAATTTTTGGAATTATTCCAACTTGTTCATTGATTTTCACTATCTCATCTAAGAATGTATTTCTCGAGCAGCACACGATACACATAAAAGAAAAAGTTCGTATTATAGAAGAGGTTCCTATATTAAGATAATTATTAATTCAGGAAATAGAAAAGTTGTCAGAACCACTGAGGTGGAATTTAGAGTTCTGCTCAGCGTTAAGCGTTATTTTATTAGTCATCACCTTAAACTGAAACCATTTGAATCTGCTTTTGGTAGTTTATTTTTGCTCCAAACAGATCGTGCTTATGAATTGCAAATAGGTGAAATTACTGCAGCATTACATGTTATTAAGGGTTAATGTCTGCGGTTGTCAGATCAGAACTCTCAAATGCAAATGTCTCTCAGGTGCTCATGTAGTCAGGAATGATTTTCAGGATGGATATGCTAGTTTGAAGCGTGGATTAAGTCATTTCTGAAGTGATTCTACTTCTTTTCCTTTGGGCTGGACTAACTGCTACCTCCATGTTAGACTTATGGTGACTTACCAGACCTATAAATGTGAAGCCTGATCTGTGGCTCTAGAAAGGAAAAATAAATTATTGGCCACTTCAGGAATTCAGACTGCTGCTGGTAAGCAAAAGATTTTTATAAACACTATCACTTGAGAAGGGCACATATCCCAGATTTCCAGTGTACCCTCTGCTGCTTTGATTTTGGGGACTTTGAATAGCATATACATTTTAATATATGTTAACAGGAATATTTGCATTAAGTGTAGCTGCTGTTGTTATTATTATTATTATTTCCTTCAAAATCAACACTAAGATTTTTGGCTTGAAGTGGATGTTCTTTAAAATGCTGACTGCCCAGCATGAATTTCCATTTCTTAGCAATACCCTGATTTTCTTTTGAAAAACTCTCTCTCCCATTGTATGTAGCAAGGGGAGTTAGCCATATTGGCTTACTGAAGCTGGCAGGTCTTCCCCATCTCAATACTCCTGTGTAATCAAGGGTGTACCTGTGAACCCCAAGTTTAGGCAAATAGAGTCTCTGTTTTAGGGTTATAAATCTTGAGTAGAATCAAACAGGGCAAAATAAATAGCTAGAACTCATTCCATCAGTTTTGTTGTTGTTGTTGTTGTTGTTGTTGTTGTTTTCTTTTCCTTCCAGAAAAGTAGTTCTCGTCTGGGTTCTGCTCTGATTTGAAACCTGGGTGTCCACAATTCCATCTACTTGGTAATGCCCTGATATTCTTCTAATCACTTTCTCTTTATTTAAGTTATCTAGGATGGGTTTATGTTACTTTAAACAAATTCATATAGAGCACACCAAAGTTCAGTTACGTTGTTAAGTAACACTAGTAACTTTGAGCAAGGAAATTAATACAGCTTTTCAGCTTCTGGTCCAGACTGTTGTTGGTGTCTGGAGACTTTCAATTAACTGCCACCTTTTTTTAATCTTTTTTAAACTTTGAAAAGTCATTTTGCTCTTGACCTTCAGAAATGAACAATTCTAATAAAATATTAAAAGATATGGACCTGATTTATTTTAGTAGAATGAAAATGAAAGGGGAGAGGGTTTTTTTTTTTTTTAGCTTGACAATATCGATGTCTACTTTCCTCTAATTTTAATGCAGAAGCTGTCAGTGTACATTAGAGACAACTCAGTAAATCTTTACAGAGAGGAGACTTTGAAAAATACTCTCCTGATGATCCATTTCCCTCTTGAGACCAGAACCACACTATACATGATATACAATATGTCTCAACCAAAGTGGAAAATATAGCTAATTATCATTTTAGTCAAACACATCAGGGATTACAAAAAAAAAAGATAGGCAAATATAGCCTATTTCTAATTACCTGGGGGGAGAAACTTCAGTTTGTGAATTATGTTTTCATAGATCTTCTTCCTCTCTATTATTCTTGTCTGTTCTTCTCTCTCTCTCTCTCTTTCTCTCTCTCTCTCTCTTTCTCTCTCTCTCTCTCTCTCTCTGTGTGTGGTGTGTGTGTGTGTGTGTGTGTGTGTGTGTCGGTGGGGGGTGGTTATCACCTATTTGAACCTTTCTATTGCTCATTTGCAACAAAAAAAAAAGAGAATGCATGAGCAAGATTTCAGCCCACAGTGCTCTCTTAAGAGGTAGATGGAAAGCAATCGCTTCTATTGAAATCATGCCCGTTTCACTCAATTTCCCTGATATACAAACTTATATAAATAAGCTAGAGAGCTTCTTAAATATTCCAGTGATTTTCACTGTCGTGGAAGAGTTTGGTCCTGTTACAGTGAAGCCGCCTAATTTCTGTATGACCTTGGAAACATTGTTTAACCTTTTTTAGGACTTGGTCTTCATGCTGCACAATGAAGTACTTGGATTGAGTGATCTCTAAGGACGTTTTTTCCTCGAAAATGAGAAAAGTGGTATTATTACAATGATGTCAACATATGCATCTCTAGGATCAATTTCTTCGCTGAGTGAAGTCAAATTCTGGTAACTAATCTACTTTTCTTGGGGAAAAAAGTCAACCACAAGGATTGTGTATAATTTGCTATGTTTCCTCAGTATTAGTTTTAGGCTTTAGGTAGGGTGTCTCTTCATGCAATGCAATCTATGCTTAAAATACCTCATGGACAGGATGACTCATCTAGTTTTAAAATTAAATCGTACTGGCCAAAACATGGTATTTGAATCAGATCCTCTGAATTTTAGGTTGAAATTGGAAGCTTAGTGCCCGGTATTGCTTTTGAGTGGTTTACTAGCCTGAATATAAGACCTTTATGCTCTGCCTGTGTGAGAGAAGTATTTTATAGTGTAGAATACTATGTGGTTTATCTCTCAATTAAGGAAATATTTTTTCTATAAATCTCAGAATAAGTTTAATTCCACAAACATTTATTGTGTGCCAGGGATGATTGTGGAAGATAATGGTACAAAATAAAATAATTGCTGTATTATGCGATAGTAAGCTGCAACTGTCTACTTACTGACTATTCTTTTCCAAATTTCAACTCCTTTTTTTCACTCTACCTGTACATTAACTTCAAAGAAACTGTTCAATCCTTGATTTTTCGATGTTCTGGTTCTCTATCTTAGCTTCGTTTTCTTCTGCATTTAATCTTGAAACTGTGAACCACATTTTCATCTCCCTCTCTCCAATAACCCCAACAGCTTTGTTTCCGTGTCTTTCCCAATACCTGCACTTTGAAGCCTAGTCGTCAACCTGGATTATCTCTTTGACTACGTTCAGGCAAACGGCCACTGCTAAAGGGAATCATATAACTATGGAAGGAAGGGAGAGAACAGATTTATAGTTTCTAGCTTCAGGCAGGTACTTAAATCTTCCTCAAAATCCTTTAAGCTTTTCATCAGTCTCTCTTGTATGCATTATTATTCTAGACTCCCATAACTCTTCTCAGATTCCCTACTCCTATCCTTTGACTCACAGAAGTTGACTGTGCATTAGAATTCATAGAGAAAACAGACTAAACTAGGAGGATTTTTCTCATTTCTCAACCTAATGTATCCACTCTGCCTTTTCCTTCTCTTCTCACAGGAAGCGGTCATTCTTTCTGTTAAAAAAAATTCCGTCATACTTTGCTATGGATCCCATCATTCCCATTTCCTTAGGGACTTCAGTCCATTGAATATCATGGCTGAATCTCATAACTGGAAGACTTCTATGCCACTCCTTTCAACAAATTTCCATCTCTCCAACCTAAAACAGTTAATAAACCCATAACTCACTTCAATCTTATATATTTTACTAGGCATCACACCATACAATTCTGTCCATTAACAGTCAAGTTTATTCAAAGACTATCTCTCACCTCCTGTTCATGCCATGTACATGTAACTCACTGTGTTTAGAATCCCATCCCTGGAAATTACTGGAACTGCTTTTGCCAATATTGCCCCAAACCTCTAATTGTAAGATTGAGTGATTTATGGTTCTGTTTTTTAAGTTTATGTATTTATGTATTTAGAGAGCAGGGGAGTGGCAGAAAGAGAAGGAGAAAGAGAGGAATCCCAAGCAGACTCCACACTGTCAGTACAGAACCCAATGCAAGGCTCGAACTGTTGAACCTTGAGATCATGACCTGAGCTGAAATCGAATCAAATTCTTAACTGACTGGGCAACCAAGGTACCCCTATGGTTCGTATATAATTAATTTCTGAGTAGTATTTGATAGTACAGTTGACTATTTCATTTTCTTCACATTAAATTGCACTTCTCTCTTGGCCTCTTTTTTTTTTTTAGTTTTTGAATTCTGTTTCTTATCTTCCTTTTTGGACCTGTATCCTCTACTGTACTCTCTATTTCTTTGTTTTCCATGACTTCGTCTGAAGCCCACTGCCTTCTCAAAAAATATACTGGGTGACAAAGGTGCAGATTTTACCACCTTTTCCATCACCTCACTATTACCATCAACTGCTTCTGTGGTCTCTTCAGCATCAGGAAGGCAAAGCTTGGAATCATGTTCCTGAGAAGACCCAGGGCTATAACAAGGAGATATGAATTGATGACTCACAATACCTGACTCAAACACAAACTTGCTCTTATGCATCATAGCATATCTCCAACTGTTCTAAGATTGCTCCCGTTAACTGCCCAGTGGCACCTCAAATTCAACTGTGTAGGACTGAACTTAAACTCTGTCCTAAATCAATTGTTTCATTTTATCCCCTTTAATAAATGACACTTCAGTTTCACTTGATTTCATAAGCTAAAAATTGGTTGGGAGTGATTTTATATTATTCCAGCTTTCCTCATTCCTACTGTTTCACTAAACCTCATCAACTTCTAACTGCCTCTTCAGTGAACTTTGTCCGCTCTATATTCAGACTCTATCTTAGCCATCGTAGCTTTGTTTAGCTAAATATCAACTGTATTATTTCAATAGTCTTATAACTAATGTTTCTGTCTCTCATTTAGCTTCTTTTAATTCTCAAATATCTGATTGTTCACACTCTTGTGTGAAATCTTCAAATGTTCTTTATTACTCTTAAGATATAATTTAAACAGTCTTGGGTATTAAAAAAAACCCATGTCTTATTCTATCTTTCCTATGTCACTCTTTACATGCAGCCCCTTTTTGGACCATTCCTTAATGCATGATCTTTGAATTTTCTGTGGCTTTGCACTATAGTCACTTAATGCTTCCTTTCTTTGCTTCAGGAATCACTAGAAACATAATCTCCTCTCAAAAGCATTTTGATAGGCCTTAGCAGTCCACTCCCAACCATACCTATTGAATTCTTTTGTGCTGCCCTTCTCACACCTTGTTCTTACCTGCTAGCATATCACTAATTATACAGTAGTTTTGATAGTTGGGTAACTTTCTATTTAGTTTATGAGGATGTAAGATCTTTGAGGACAGGGGCTATATCTTTTCCTGACTGCCTAACATCTTGCATAGTGCCTATAAGATATAGCTAATACAAAATAAATGATTAATACATGAATTAATTCTAGTGGCTTCCAAATCCAATGAGTTCATAAAAGTACTTTACAAATTTGTAAGGTGAGTGGGATTTTAAAGGTGAGTGGGACTGGCCAGTCATGGATCTGGGGCTCTGATTCTTATCTGCTCTGTGCCATAAACTTATAAATGACACAAACTTTCTCTAATTTCATGTTAGATAGTATGTACTCATATCAGAATGATGTGAACAAGTTTGTTGACTATTAATGAGTTCAATGGGAAAAAAAAGGTAACTTCCCATGTCCAGATAATATAATTTCTTGTCTGGACACGTAGTCAAGTTTCCCACAGAAGGAGCTAGGGAGATATTTATTTTTAGTTTTTTCAGCCTGGAATGGCTTATTCAAGTTAACTCCTGAATCTGCTTTCTGCCAATGGTCACTAGTCATAAAAACTGTTCCACAAAACTCCTTCAGTTTGCAATATTGACTTTCCTGTCCACTAACTTTATTCTGTCTTTTGATTGATCTTATTTGCCCTTTGGATTCAGTACAGTTTTCTTGCTACAAACTTGAACAATAAATACTGTGGTTCTAAATCCCAGTTACATAGCCTCGGGCTTCTTTTTGAGTAAACCTTCCTTGTTTAATCTAGGCCAATGTTTCCCACTATGGCTGTATACTATAAATATCTGGAGAGCTTAAAAAACATAGATTAGCAGTTTCTAGTCTGGACCAATTAGAGAAATCTCTGTATATAGGGTTCAAACATAGGCATTTTTAAAAAAGCCAGACAGGAATATTATGGACAGAGACCCAATGGCCTAACACAGTGACACTTTTGTGTTCTAAAAGCAGGACAAAAGACATCTTCTGTTCTTTGGACTAAGAGTTGAGAAGAGTCTGTAACTCCGGAGGTATAGTTTTCTATAAAGGCAATGTTTTACTAAAGGAATTCACAGATAAAGTAGGAAAAATAGGCTTTAGAATGGTACCATAAATATTTCACAGAAATTACAAGATCATTGATTCAGTTTAACTGTGTTTCAAAACCAACCAAACTTTTGATGTGGCAACAAATTTTTGTAATCATGTATGGACTTTCAGTTCTTGTCCTGATTACAATGATAGGGGATACGTCTAAAATTTTTAGTTTCCAGAGGTACAATTAAGTTTTCTTTCCATTCAAGTTTTAAGTTTCCCCTCATTGAAATTCAATCTAGTAGTAGTAGGAGGAGGAAGAGTAGTACCATACTGTTAAAAAACTATTAGGAACATGTACTCATTGGTTTCCATTAATGGCATTAGTACAATAAAATTTCGTTTCCAGCATTTTTGTTTCTGGGGAGCTCTAAAAGCTGAAAAGCTTAATCTCTGAAAACATTGTTTTTATTTGCAGGACAAAAATGAAATAGGTTTACTTTGAAATTAGAAATTGCTAATCCTATTTCCTAGAGTTGTTAACAGTGAGTCACTGTTTACAATTGGATTATCCACCGAAGCAAGAGCTGCATACCATGTGTGATAGAAATTGAAAAAGCCTCTATGACTAGTGGCCATTGATTTTCTGTTACTGCACAATGGTAAATGTGTCATCTCCTTAACAGTATATTCTATAGCTCTATTAAAGTGCACTTCCACGATTAGAAGCACATGGAAGTAAGTCATTGGTGAGGAGAAAATATAAAATACAATTGCAAATTAATGAGATGGACTTCACTTTTGGCCACCCCAAAATAATAATTTTTTTTCAAGAATGCATTTTATAAATATGTGCATGTGTTATCAAAGTCATCATGTCATTCTGGGAGATAACTGTTCTTTTTGCGTTGTTCCCATTACTGGGATACCATATGAAACATGAGCTGATCTCCTGGTCCTCATGTTAGGATGGACATGTTATCTTCAATCTTCTGATGTAACAGTATATTACTCAGTGTACTGTAGAGAAACAGAATGTGTGTGTGGGTATGCATGTAATGACATCAGTACAATAAAAAATTTTCCCAACATTTAGTTTGTATATCTTCATCTGTATCTATATCTATATGTCTCTATCACTATCTAGCTATCAAATGATTTATTATAAGGAAGCGAGGAATGGGCCCACATGATTATGGAGGCCTGCAAGTCCTAAGAGGCTGGCAAGTCCTAGGGTGATTCAGCAAGCTAGAAACCTGGGATAGCTGGTGGTGTAGTTCTAGTCCAAAGGCCAGCAGAGTCAAGACCTAGGAAAAGTTGATGTTTTAGTTCAAGTCTGAAGGCAGGAAAAAAAACTACCTTCATAATTTTTCCTTATCTGGGTATCATTTGTAATTGGATTCTCTCTCTCTCTCACTCTCTCTACACACACACACACACACACACACGCATGCACACATTTCAAATCCACTTTTTATACACTGAGTTTTGTTTTACTTAACTTTTGACAGTAAGAAAACGCTCAGTAGTATATATATGTATTTTTGGGGTCAGGTGGGACCCACTGCAACCTTTAATTCCAAGCACAGTCCCCCTTCCCAGCATTATCATACACATGGTGAAACAGGATGTCAGGGTCTAGGCAGGAACAAAACCCAGACCCAGATATACCTATATCTAAGGAAAACAACAACAACAACAATAACAACAACAACAACAACAGTAAAACCTTGGACTGCAAGTAATTTGCTCTGCCAGTGTTCCGCAAGACAAGCAAACATTTCTAATAAATTTTAACTTGATAAATGAGTGATGTCTTGCAATGTGAGGAGCATGTAATGCCGAATGTCACATGATCACATTTGAGCCAATGGTTGTTGAAATTCACTTTGGTATATGAGTGCTTTGGATTACAAGCATGTTTCCAGAATGAATTATGCTCGCAAACCAAGGTTTACTGTGTGTGTGTATGTGTGTGTGTGTGTATGTGTGTGTGTGTGTGTAGAATATGGATGTATATATATGTAGAATAGTGTAAAATTATATACACATATATATTTGTGGAGAAGAAAAAATGATAGTGTGATTTAGGTAGGGCAGAGAGTTAGGTGAGGAGAGCAGGGGTCAGTGCTCCCCCAAATTGTATTCTTTAGAGAGTATGCTGGAGGATGCATGGGTATGAGCGGGATGTGGTAGCCAAGATACTGAGACATGTGCTTGTAGCTGTTCTCTTGATCCTGTCCAAAGGAGTCTGAAATCCTGGGTTCTTTCCAGGACCTGGGCTGGTGTTAGAATGTAGAGTTCTAGTTGACTGTGCCTAGAGGCATAGGCCCTAGAGGCTGGGGTTTTGTATAAGTGACATCTCCAAGATAAGTCAAGGCTTCTGAGAAAGTTATAGTACTGGAGCAAGGGGCTTTGATGCTTGGGGGTGGCAGGTAAAAGACAGGGTGAACTAGAGGGCAGGGCAGCCTCCCTGCTAGAGCTCTCCCTGAGCTGGAGCCTGCTCCAGCTAGAGTCAGAGAAGCAGGAGGCCCAGGCACAGGGCAAGCTGTAAAAGGTGAGGTGAGAAGTACTCGGGCACTTGTCTGCCTGGCTGCTTCCCACACTCACTCTCCTCCTACCAGGGCCGAGGTTCTATCCACCCATTACTCAACACACCTGAGAGGTCTGACCACGAAGCACCATGTGTATTTTTTCTCAGTCTCTTCTGGGAATCTTCTTATGGGGTGCAGGCAGAGAGAGGGCACAAACATCAACTTTGTGTCTGCTGGAGTCCAGACTGGGTTTACCTTGTGCAGTGAATACCAGGGATGAGAAAGAATACCCCTACTTGTTGTTATGGGGATGAAAGTCGATGTCTCACAACTCTAGGGGCTGCAGAGGTCTTGGCTGCCCCTTTACTTGGGCAGTGGAGCCAAATCCTCCTTTGCCCCAACCTTCCTGATCCCCTAAGAGATGATCATTCCCCTGCTCACCATGGGATGAGGATGCCTTGGGGTCAGTGACCCCAACTCCAGAGACTTGAAGCAGCACTGGTGAGTGTCAGCCATGGTGAGTCATGATGGGGCAATCAAAAGAGAGAGGACTTTTTGATAAGTCCTCTCTTGACTGACACCTCTCAAACTTCATCTGATCCACACCTACAGGGTGAAACTTGATTCACCTCTTATTAATTGCTATCAGCATTTCATAGTGACAGATTTGTGGGCGTGGCCTTCCAGTCTCACTCTCCATGGGCTGAAGTTTGTGGGCTGTAGTTGGCTCACGTTGGCCTTGCCATGTTAGGGAGAAAACACTTAGAAGTCCCAGGGTGCAGTGAGGATTCAAATGGTGTCTGGTTGAGTAGGGACTGGGTTTTCCTCATGTAGGCGATGACTTTTTCATCTCTTCCTTCAAGATTATCTTCTCAAGTTAGAAAGTCACCTTACTGGAGCACTGGGTGGCTCAGTCGGTTAAGCATGAGACTTCAGCTCAGGTCATGAGCTCATGATTCTTGGGTTCGAGCCTTGTGTTGGGGTCTGTGCTGACAGCTCAGAGCCTGGAGCCTGCTTCGAATTCTGTGTCTCCCTTTCTCTCTGCCCTTCGCCCACTCACAATCTGTCTCTCTCTTTCTTAAATATAAACATTGATTTTTTTTTTTTAAGTCACCTTATTGAGTTCCTGTCTCTGTTCATCCCTGGGAGCCTTCATCTCTTCTCTGGAGTTATCATCTTCCTCTGCCTCTTTCTGTGATGCCTCTGTTTCTTTAATTCTCCACAGTGACCAACAACAGAGGGCATGACTAATAATCAGTTCAGTCTTGGTGGGCATTGGAGTTGGGGGCAGGGCTGCAAGGAGCTTGGATGACTCGATGATGAGGTCCTCAATGAAAGGCTTGCTCTGAGGGCTGCCTTCGTGGATTCTCTCTGCTTGTGGGTGGGTGGCTGCTTGTACGTGTTGGAATCTGAGTAGGATGATGATGGAAATGGGCCAAGCCTGTCTGGGGTAGGGAGATCACAGTGATTCTTGTGGCTGAAGCCTGGGAGATGATTCTAGGGGTCTGGCTCTCCACCCACACCTCTGGGGATGGTGGAGAGATGTGGATATGGGTGACAGTGAGCTCTTGGCTTCTGAGCAGTTCCATGTGTTCCAGGAGGTAATAGGGACAGTGGGCTTGTAGATTATGATGAGGACAGGCTATTCCAGGTCCAGGATGGTTTTGTCCTTGGGGTTGGCAGTCAAGTCCTTATAGCGCAGCACCTTACTGTCCATAGTGTTTGTGTTCTAGCTCTATTATTCCAACTGATGTTAGAATAAATGCATAACTAATAAAATATTTTTAAAAGTCCATCCGTGTATTATGTAAAATAAGCCAGGTATCACCAGCAGTTTGCGATTAATAGTTTGTGAAAATTATTGTTAAAGAACTATAATACCAACAATAATTTGAAACGATTAAAGACATTGTTTTTTTTAAAAAAATAAATGTTTTATTTTGTAAATGCCTAAAAGTAGGCTACATGTGGGATTTTGTAAACTAGATGCTACATAGTAAGAACAATGGGCAGTAAATTTGATTGATAGTATTAACATTGCTATATAGATAATTTAGGTCTAAATATATGAACATTGATGTATGTATGGATAAATTTAATGTCATATATAATATATGACATAATGTATTATATGAGCTGGCAAACATTTATTGAAATTAAAAAAAATGTAACAGATGATACGTAAACATGAATTGGAGACATGCAACCAGTTTTCCCTACAACTCAGTTAATAGCCCTGAACAACCCGTAGTGCTTATACTCCAGGAGGTAAAATCTGTGCATCAACATCAAAATTTGACTGCTTTTATGAATCAATGATTTCATATTTTTTGAAGACTCTCCATTTTTCGCCTTGATCTCTTGAGATACAGTTGTTTATTTAGTTGTGGCATGGTGGGAGCAGGACCAAACAGTAAATTGGGAAATCAAGAGAACTGCGGCAGAGCCAATACAAGCAGATTTAGGTATACTAATTAGTGGTTTTCAAGAATGTTACACATAGATGTATTTTCCTGGGAAAGCTTCAGCTAAAAACCAAACCAGACATAGATAGCTGAGTTGGCAAAGAGAGACTTTGCAGACTGCCGACTCAGTGTTACATTACTTCACAGTTGTTCACTATGAACTTAAGGGCAAACAGGACTCCTTCAGTTTCTGCTTATGAGGACAAAGGGAAAACCGTCTGTTTTAAGTAGGATGTGGCTTATAGAAGCATCTTATTAAAATGACATTCTCCCTGTGGGCATATGTATTAAGAACCAGTTCACCCAGCCTAAAATCAATTACTTCTGCCTATGGCAAAGAAAGTCTGAGTTAAACATAATTCTCAGAGGTAGTTAGCATTCCATTGAAGGTTATTGCTTCCATCCAAGAGAGGAGTTACCCAATTTAATCAATTCTCTGAGTGTTAAACCTCATATAGTAAACAACTTAAATTATAAACAGTGCATTATTAAGTATAACAATTAAGACACACTGTGCTTTAACTAGATAATTCACAGAGTAATCAATGGTTAGTCAGAGAGTTCTGGTGGTTTAATACTTATTTGAACTTTTATTCAGAAGTGAACAGAAAACACCTTTGCATATTAACTTGTTTCCATGACTTAGACTTGCCCTCCTCTTAGATGTTTTGCACTTTGCAGTCAGTGTTTTCTTCCCAAAGGAAAAGATTAGGCTGCTCTTCTGCTTAAAATATTCACATTGTTCTTCTGAGCTCTTTTGGTAGAATTCAAACACATTTACATGGCTTAGTGGGTGTTTCATGATCGCCCTATTGCTTCTCTAGCCTCATTTCTCTCTGTACCTCTCTCAATCTCCTCTCCCTTTCTTCGACTTGAATTCTACACTCTGGTCATTCTGGATATCTTTTTATGTCTTCAAACATGATGTAATCTCTCACTTCTGGACATTAACGTAGGCTGTTGCATCTTCAGAGACTTTCTTCTGCTTTTTGCCTGACTTATTTCATCATTTAGGTTTCAACATAGATACCAATTCCACTGGACATCTTTCCCTGATTGGCCAAGAATGGATTGGTATTCTTTCTGCATAGTCCCATAATACTCTGTTTTACACCAATCATAGGTCTCTCCATGTTGACCTTGCTGTTTTATTTAATCCTATGCCTATTTTTTTTTTCACACTATTGTGTTCCTGCTAGGTATTAAGCAGGCAGTAGTTGCTCAAAAAAATATTTATTGAATGATTGCATGATACACTCTTCGTTAATGTAAAGGTGTTTCCTAGTCTCTTAGTTAATATGGAAATGATTCTCAGCACACCCCAGAAATTTGATCCACTTCCATTAGAAGCAATGGCTTACTTTGTAGTGGTTTTAATGGCAAATGGGAGGCATAGGAAGTTCTTCATTATACGAGGTGCATGTGTATGGGGTGTATTTAGTTTGAAAAGTTCCCAGGTAACTCTGATATGTTCCTTTGCAGCAGTTTAGCTTCTGAACTAGATTCAGTCTTTTAAGCACAGACATTTGAGCTTTTCCTAAGTCAGCTACATTTTATTTATTTTTATTTTATTTATTTTTGAGAGAGAGAGAAAGAGAGAGAGACAGAGATACAGGACAGAGGATACCAAGCAGGGGCTCTGACAGCAGCAAGATGGATGTGGGGCTTGAACTCATGAACTGTGAAATCATGATCTAAGCTGAAGTTGGATGCTCAACTAACTGAGTCACCCAGACACCCCTATCTATATCAGCTACATTTTAAATACAACTTGAAAGTCTTTATACATAAACTTTGGGGAGGGGAGGGGAAAAAGAAGACGTTACCATTTGGATGTTACAAAAAAAGAAAATGGCTAACCAATTAATGTGCCTCCATTTTCCCGGAGTCTGGTTTTAATAGTTTCATTCCTCATTTGGGAATTCTTTTACTTTCCATTAACGTGAGATCTGAGGGTACTATTGTTAATGGCTCCTTCAAGAACATGACTTAGCTGTACTAGACCCCTCTTCTTAAGGGCTAAATGGAGGTGCTTGTTAGGTTCTAGTGTTTACCCAGATAGCATGAATTTTAAACTACAGCCGGAAATCTTACTGATAAGCAGCTACAGTATCTTTTTTCTAGTTAGAGTTCATTAAAATATTTGGGCCATGTATTCATACTAGAAAATGAAATAACTTATGGATATTAGAAAGGAAGATGTTTTGAAATAAAAAAAGACCACATAATGGCTTTTGGAATCATCAGCCTTTAAAAAAATTTTTTTTAACGTTTATTCATTTTTGACAGACGGAGACAGAGTGTGAGTGGGGGAGGGGCAGAGAGAGAGGGAGACACAGCATCCAAAGCAGGCTCCAGGCTCTGAGCTGTTGGCACAGAGCCCAACGCAGGGCTTGAACCCACAAAACGTGACATCATGACCTTAGCCATCCAGGCTCCCGAGAATCATCAGCTTTTATGGATAGATTAGTAGGTGGCTTCAGAAGCTTCAAAATTCTCTTATATCAGTAAGGAATTGGTAGCTACTGGTTTAATCCTAGACAGGATTTACTGAAGTATTGGGAATGTATAAGGGGAAAATGGTCTTAATGAGCTATTTTTAAAGTTTTTACACCCTATATCTTAGAGAAAGAATGCTTTTATAGAGAACTTACTATTTGTGACAAATCATTGAGGTAGATGATGGATTGGTTGATCAACGGTATGGAGATAGGAGCCTCACCTCTCAGAAAGCAAATTTGACTCCTGTATCACACAGCATAAATTCATTGATGACTTATGTGTAAGAAGTGTTTTACAGTGCTAGAGCAAAATATAGATAAATTGTATAAGTATTGACATTAGTAAGTCATTTAAAAACATAATACCAAAAGCCAAAGTCATCATAAATCTCTCTAGTAAAATTTATCACAAAAAGTTAAAAAAAATATAGTTTTCTCTCATATGTCACATATATATATTTGAGGAAATATTTGAAAAATATATAATTAATAAATATTATAAATATATACTTAGCAAAGTTCTTAATTTATAATGAAATGTCACAAAGAGGACATAAAAATGAAAAAATGAAAATTTTTATGTTAAAGGGCTAAATAAACGCTTCATACATGCAGAAGAATAACCAGTAACAGCAAAACTGAAAATATTGAAAATCACTAGCAACACAAGAAGATACCTTATAAAAATGATATATAATTTGCATCCTTTTGGACAAAGAACAAAAATCTTGGTAATACTGTACTTTATCAGTGGTATAGGCAGAAATATACTCTAATACAAGCTTGTGGCATGCATAGATATTCTTAAAAATATTCAATTCTATTGGCATTGAAAGTTTGCATCCAGCATTTATTATTGTAAAAATACAAGTGAATTGGGGTGCCTGGGCGGCTCAGTCAATTGAGTGTCCGACTTCAGCTCAGGTCATGATCTCGCAGTTGACAAGTTCAAGCCCCACATCAGACTCTGTGTTGGTAGCTCAGAGCCTGGAACCTGCTTCAGATTCTGTCTCCCTCTCTCCCTCTGCCCTTCCCCCACTCGCACTTTGTCTCTCTCTCTCTCTCTCTCAAAAATAAATAAACATTAAAAAATTTATAAAAATATAAGTGAATTAATGCTAAAGATGCATGTACAGAGATGTTATTGTAAATACAAAATGTTATGTTACATGGGAGCACATTAGTCTATTTTATTCTGTTTTTTGTTCTTTTAGGTGTTTATTTTTGAGAGAGAGAGAGAGACAGAGAGAAAGAGAGAGAGACAGAGAAGAAGTGGGGAAGGGGCAGAGAAAGAGGGAGACACAGAATCTGAAGCAGGCTCCAGGCTTCGAGCTGTCAGCACAGAGCCCAACATGGGGCTTGAACTCACGAGCTGTGAGATCATGACCTGAGCCCAAGTCGGACGCTTAACTGACTGAGCCACCCAGGTGCCCCTATTTTATTCCGTTTTATGAAAATTATCTAGAATAGTGTCTGGCACATGGTAGGTACTCAATAAATATTTATTTTTGTTAAACTTGTTTGTAATGATGATAAAAAGCAATGTAAATGTATAAAAATATAGAAATGGTTATATAAATTAGGATACATTCAATAAATATGCTTTTATGCAGTTATTTAAAAGAAAGACATGAAAAGAAATGTGTTCTGCAAAGACTTTCATTATGCATTAAATATATATACATATATAATTTAAAAAGCAGGTAACTTAACATGATGCTTAGTATGGTCTCATGTTTGCAAATATTTGAAAACAGTGTACACTAAAAGGTTAACCGTGGTGAGATATCATGTAATTTATTTATTTTTTCTAATGTCACATTGTTATGTATTACTTGCCAAATAAAATAATAAAATGAATTAGTAAAAAGTTCGTATTAATAATTCTCCACAGCTTATGGAAACACATTTCATACTCATTAATATGGCTGAAGGTTTCTGTGATCTTACTCCCATTGTCCTTTGCATTTTAATCAACTACTTTCTCTTTATGTACCCTTTGTTCCAGGCAATCTGAGCCCCTAACCCATCCACAAAGGTGATTTCATTCTATTATGTCCATTTTAATGTGGCTTAAAATATTCTCTTTTTTCTGAAAAGCCATTAACTTTTATTTCTGTTGAAATTCTTTTATTTCTCCAAGATGTATCTTAATAAAATCTTCGATTTTTTAAAAAAAAAAATATATATATATACTTTTTTTTTATTTTTGAGAGACAGAGAGAGAGAGAGACAGAGACAGAGTGTAAGTGAGGGAGGGGAAGAGATAGAGGGAGACAGAATTCGAAGCAGGCTCCAGGCTCTGAGCTGTCAGCACAGAGCCCCATGAGGGGCTCGCACCCACGAATGGTGAAATTATGACCTGAGCCAAAGTTGGACACTTAACCAACTGAGCCACCCAGGCATCCAACAAAATAGAAATTTTAATTTAAATATTTTTTCACTCCTCCAATCATTTTGTATCTCTCTTATGGCATTTAGCACTTTATATATTATATTTGTGTTTTCTAAACATGTAATTTTCATCCATAAAATACATTTTTAGATGATATGGACTAATGTCTTTTTTATAATTTTATACTGTATAATGCCTAGCAAAACATCTTGAATAGGTGATTTTTTTGAATTACTGAGAAGATGTCAGAAAAAGCTGAAATACAGTCATATGCTTATAGAAGGAAAAAGTGGAAAAGATCATGTTTACAAGGTAGCTTAACATTCTAAAGGGAAATTTCAAAATATTTGGCAAGTTTTTATTTCACCAGCCACATAAGAGTTTATGTATATATTCTCAAATGTAACGAATTCAAGTACTGAGCATTGGAATGAGGGATATTTTTAAACCAATGTTTTATTCATTCTTGGTCATTGTTTTGCTTCATTTTGCAGCAATTAATATATGTCAGTGCTCTTATCAGATCACAAATGCAGGAGTAAGAGCAAATGTAATTTTGAAGCTCTCCTGCATGAGAGATTTGGAACTGATATATGCCTGAAGAGTTTTTGTGATTTTCTCTAACTTCCAAATATCTGAAATCTTTTTGAGCTGATCCATTTGAGAATTTAAGACCAGAAAGTTTAGATAAGCATCTTAGGAATTATGACTATGTTTCCTCAAATGTGGCAGGTGTGCAGCACTTTATTTTGGCTTTCACACAGAATCTTAATCCATGCAGGAAGTATGCCACTTTATCTGTCTCAGTCATTAGTTCTACTGACACCACTAAGTTGGGAGATCCAAATGCAATCACGAACAGCACACACCTGTTTAATACTTAACAGCTCTTGTCATGGTGGTCATTTAAAAGGAAGGTGGCTCCAGATGTATCCTTATTTCCTGGGCAAGTCATTGTAGGGTTGGTACATTTCCCCACCGAGACACTCGTTTGACTTTGCTCCTGTGCCCACCGTGTCCTTTGACTTCTCCATTAGCCAGCAGTCATTCAGCTGTGAGCTCCCTGTTGCCTCAGCTGGAACCTCAAAGCTCTCTGAACTTACAGTAATCAGATGCTCCAGGACTAGCTGTTTTTATTTCAAGAATGGCCAAGTAGATATGTGTTAGACTTGGGTTTATGAAAGAGTCAAAGCAAAACAGCCTGTTCTACAGTGAAAAACAGGGAGGTCTCGCAATGAGTTGCCCCAATTCTCTGAGCTGGGAATAAACAGGGCTGATTCATTGTGAAAGCATCTTTGCTCAGATCTCCTTACAGTGCTTAAGAGGTTGCCCCAACTGTCCTCAGGTATGAACCAGAGAATATACTACAGCCCAGGGAAAGGGTTGATCATAGCTGTCCTACTGAGAGCAGGCCTTTTTCTTTATTATCAACAGCAACAACAATAACAGCAACTGTCACCACCACAAAAGAAGGTATTTTCTGTTTTTTACTTATACCCGCAATGCATGTCTAGTCAGATTGCACGTTTGCCTGGAGAACACCACTAAAATGCTCTCAGGCCAGTGTTTGATGTTACTCCTATCATTATTCTGTAATGTTGCAGATGTGATCGTGGATATTTAAAAAACATAGTTGAATTGTATTGTAATTTGCCTTTCTTCTCTGTTTTCAAAACTCAAGCATTTTAACAGTTCAGAAAAATAGTTTAGGGTTTCATTTTTTTTTCCAGATTAAGACAACGTATGCCTGTAGCATTATTTAAGAAAATGGTGTTTTTCTCCTTCAGACCCCAATTTCAGCTCATTATCAGAGAGCTGAATTCTAAATCAAAATTGTGGAGGAGAGATGTGCAACCTGAATAAAACATTTCCAGAAGAGCCTGAATAACAGTCTTGAATAAAGGGAACTGAAATGTTCTTGAATGATAATTGGAAAAAAATTAAGTATGTGTACTCAGGAACATATGTACTAAGAAGAGGTTAGTTATTACTATTCTTTGTGCTATTTAACATTTATGGGGCCCCAAAAGTATTTTTAGCTCTGAATTGAACAGAAGTGGTCTGATAAGTGAGCTCCCATCTAAATTACCCATGTGGAGATTCACCTGTAATCATTCTCTGTGCAGAGAGAGGCAGCATTGATAAACAACTCCCGAATAAGTGGACTGTTAATGCAGCCCTATAGTCTAACTCAGAGCAAAAGAACACAATTAGTTCAGACAAACATGGCCTTTAAAAACATCATTTGACCCTTTTTTTTTCTTTTACCTAATTGTTCTGTGACAGGACATTCAGAAATTAGCAAACACATTTGTCAGATTTATACAAGATTCCTGAGAAATTGGAGAAAGAAGATTGGAGAAAGAAAGATTGAAGAAGACTCAAGATTAGAGTCAATCTCTGATCCCACAGGCTTTATGGTCTACAGGTAAGTAAAGGAATATCTTTTCTTCTATGTCTCATATCAGCGATATAGAGTAAATAGTGATAGCTACTTTTGAGAAACTGTCTCTGATACTTAATTCTGAAAAGCTATGGTTGGAAACTTTCTGATGTAATGAATATTATAGTCCAGAGGAAATTAAAAAATAAGAAAACTTAATCCTATGATAATGAAATGTTAGAGTTAAGAAAGGTAGATATATGAGCCATGATAGACCCTATAAGCAAGAATACAGGCTTCTATGTGTAAATTTCTGTGCCTGTTACTTTATACGCGCAAAAGTAAAAAATGGTCCTATCACCTAAGAAGGAACTAAACATCCACCAATAATCTTAATACAGGAGGCCCTTTGAATTCTGAGCTAAGAAGTATGGATTTTACTCTCTAGGCATCGGGGAGCTGTTGTGACTATCTGAACAGGTGAGTGACATGTCCAGAATTACGTTTTATGAAGATTAACCTGATGGCATTTTCAGGATTGATTAGCGTGAAGCCTGATTTGTGACAGAACAGATTGTGGTAATGCAGGTCTGAAATATGGTGGTGGCAATGAGAGTAGAAAGGAAGAAATTGATCTGAGAGATCCATGACAGTGGAACTACAGGACTTGATTATTAAATATGTGACCTGAAGTAGGGAGACGTCAGTGATGACTCCAGACACTTTGAGACTGGATGAGAAATCAAGTATGGAAGGGAAAGAATGTCCTGACTGTCCGTGGTTTATTATTATCTCCTGGATGCTGTGAATCATATAATTGATTACATTCTAAAAATCTTGGGTCCAAATCTGTGTTCCACATCTACTAAGCATGCTGTGTCATCCTGCCATTTATTTTTTGTACAGTGATCCATTGCCAGCCATAGTTATTACACTATTAAGAAGCATAGCGTGTGGCAAAACTATAGTTGACTAGACCAAGAGAATACAGAAACATTTCATTTAATGTGGTCTTAAAAATTAAACTTAATAAAAATTCTGGAAAATTCAACTTCCAAAATAAACTAGATCATTGAGTTAGAAATCCGTTTTAAATTTATCTATTGGGGCGCCTGGGTGGCTCAGTTGGTTAGGTGTCCGACTCTTGGTTTCGACTCTGTTTGTGGGTTTGAGCTCCGCCTCAGGCTCCATGCTGACAGTGCAGAGCTTGCTTGAGATTCTCTCTCCCTCTCCCGCTCTCTCTGCTCCTCCCCTGCTCATACTTTCTCTCTCCCTCTCTCTCTCAAAATAAATTAACAAAAAAAAATCTATCTCACCAAAACCAGAACACTAGTTAAGCAAACACACATACACATGTAAACACACATATACACACATAGGTGACTTTTCTCTGAGATCGCTGTTGGTTGTTCAAGAATTACCGCTAAAGTGGTGTAATGTGCTAGGGCAGATTCTCTTAGAATTTTTATATTATGCAATGTGCATTACATTGTAAAGTTTTCAAACCACCCCTTACTGACTTGAAAGTTGATGTATCTCACGCTTACATTCTCCTTTGCATTTTTAGCAAGTTTCAGCCAGGTGCTTGTGTAACTGCTTCACATGTTCAAAAATTACCAAGATCCTGAAGGACATGTATTTCTCCTCTTCTATCCACATCTTAGAAGGATGGGGTTAAATAGATTCCTTATACCTGCAGCATCCCCTAGACTCATTGAAGTGGTTCAGAAAACTGGGGGAGTAATAATTCCAGTAGACTCTTTTGCTTAAGGGAATTGGGACTAATCTGTGTGGAAATGCATGTGTACCATTTAAAAATTTTATTCATGTATTACTATTCTATAGAAAAACAAAAACATGATTGGTAATGCCATAATTGGTAAGGCACTTTACTAACTTCATTCATGATTTCAAATATATTTCACCTAAGTTTTCCTCTTTTTAAAGTTTCTTGTCTTTAAATTTTTATTTTCTTTAATAATATGTATTTTTGTAATTTTCATACATCATTTAGCTGACAGTCTGAAACTGTAGCGGTATCATAGTGGTACATAAAGCCAGAGGATAAATGTCATTATCTCTATGGAAAGTATGAAAATATTACTCTAATTTTTTGGGACGGGTTCCAAAGCTTTAGCATTAAAATAAACATTTACTATTGTTGTTTTTGTGTACAGGCAGCATTCACAGGAATTTAAGTGATAAAGCTCAAAATTTCAAAGGGATATAAGGTTTGGAACAGTCAGCTTTATAATCTGCTCACAGTTTCTGGAGGACTTGTTCACAAAGTGATGTGAGCTTAGTGGCCAAGAGTTCCAAGTGTTACAATCAGACAAATCTAGTTTAAGTTCTGATTGCATTACTAACTAGCTGGGAGGCTCTGGTATTTACTTAATTTCTGTAAATGTTAGCTTTTACAATATGAGAATATTACTATATTGTGCATTTACACAATATGAGAGTATTACTGCCTGTAATATGAGAGTATTACTATATTGTGCGTTTACAAAGATGAACTAAAATATTGTGTGTAAAATACTTAGTATAGCCTGTCATATGGTTGCTTGTATGAATTTATACTTGCTATTAGCATTATATGGTAATCATAAGAAAAGATACGTATTCAATATAGTGACCTTCCTAGGGCATCTCATATGTTGGACAGTTATTTTTCTCTTCACTGCCATGTCTACTTTGTGCCCTTTCTTTCATTACGCCATGCATCTCTACATTATATTTTGATTTAATAATTTTTTTGCTTTTGTTCCTCCAAGGAAACTGTGGCCTTCTGGACTACTTGTTCTGGGAGTGGATATGGATGTTAGTATACATTAAGTAGAGAGGTTAATGTAAAATCATTCTAAACCTAAAATTAAAATACTCTTCATCACAAACTTTATTAGTATATTTCCATCTTGGCTGAAAACCAAATACTTTGTTAATTTGATAAAGTTATTTATATTGAGTTTTAATCACACAAGTAATGTGTAAGTTTTATCCCTCTATTTCATGGTATACTGTGGACAAAGCAGAACAGTTGTTACCTCTGGAAAGACAAGTAGAAGGGGTAGATCACTCATGAGATTAAATTCCCATTGTGAGTGAATATAAAAAAATAGCAAAAGTTTCAAAGAGATCATGGTCAGTTAGGCATTCATTTCCTAATTCACCGTATGGGCAAAGTGCTGATAATATATTATTTAGTTTTCTCAATGAACCTAATTTATTATTTTGAAATTAAATATAAATGAATTTGGAGCAAAAATGCTGCTGTTTTAAACTTTTCTCAAATGCTCAAATGCCTATAGATGCAAGTATATTTTCAGTATAAAGATAAATTTCAGAAAGTTTTGAAGGTTGAGGGCAATCCTTTCTTTCTGACCCCTGAGTTTCTCCCCTGTGATAAGAAATAGCAACATACATAACCTTCTTTTATAGTTAATGGCACTTTAGCAATTATCTATTCTCTTCTAAGCCCCCAACTCAGGCATAAAATAAAAATAACTTATGTAAAACTTAACACAATAAAAGAAATTACATACAAAGTAGACGTAACCAAATTAGAAAATATGACCCATCACGCTAAGGACAGTTCTCCTTAGGCAAACATATAGATGGAGATGATTATGTTGATAATTTAGGAATAATGGCCATCTCATTGTAGTCTGAGTTACCTTGGTAAATTGAATTATATCTTTTTAATTTTTTCCCCTCTATAACATAGAGAGTGATGCTAGAGATTGCCTGGGTTTTTCTCCTTCAACACAGGCTTAATTTTGGAAGTGTTTCGGGGTAGGGGAGAAGAAGGGCCTGTTGGAAACAAAGTCATTTAAAGTCACCACTTAACATATTCTCCTTGTCAGAGACCATTGGGAAGAGATAGTAAATACTTGGTTCTTTAAACTTTAAGTGTTTTAAACATTTTGAGAATTTCCTGTACGTGGAAAGACTTGGTCCTTCATTCATAGGTGAGCGTGAGATTATTTGAGGAAATGCGTACTTCTTAGATTGGGACTGTCTGAGCATGGAATCTCAAAATGCAGTGAATCAACCACTACCAGAACATAAGCTAATTTTAGGTAAACTAAACACTTTTTAACTTTAATACCTGAGATTTTAAATTTAAATTTGGTGTAGGGAAATAACAGCTAGCAAGATAAACCAGAGATTTCATGAGATAACTGGAATAAGTGTGAAATAAAATAGGTAGCGTCTATAGCAAATATCTCCATTCTGTTTCTTTTTTTTTAATGTTTATTTTATTTTTGGGAGAGAGAGAGAGAGAGAGAGATTGAGAGAGAGAGAGAGAGAGAGAGAGAGAGAACGAGAACTCAAGCCAGGGAGGGGCAGAGAGAGAGGGAGACATAGAATCCAAAGCAGGCTCCATGCTCTGAGCTGTCAATACAGAACCTGATGTGGGGCTTGAACTCACAAACCATGAGATATTGAACTGAGCCTAAGTCAGATGCTTAACTGACTGAGCCCCCCAGGTGCCCCTATGTTCCTTTTCATGATACATTGACGTGTCTTACAAGGATATGGCAGAATTATGAAGATATTCTACAAATGATTGAAGTTTGGGAAAAACTGCCCTTAAGAAGTAAAAATTAGGTAAATTATATATTTTTCATTCTCTTTGTATTATTTCAGTGATGGATACTGAGCGTTTTGTTGCTTTCACCACCAGTGAACAAGGGTGAATGCGTTAGACTAATATCTTCCAATGGAGACACATAAGCCACTTTGTATATACCATCCACTGATGCATTTCTTTGCTTACTGTGCTTTAAGGTAACACAACAGCTGGATTTAAATTGTACATTGTGAGGAAGGCTAATTAGTTTTTTTTTTTAAAGTTTATTCATTTTGAGAGAGAAAGAGAGAGAGAGAGTGCAAGTGGAGAAGAGGCAGAGAGAGAGGGAATGAGAGTGAATCCCAATCAGGCTCTGGACTGTCAGCTGAAACCAACAGCCGGGCGTTCAACTGACTGAGCCACCCCAGGGCCCCAAAGGCTAATCACTTTTAAGTCGGGTTCTTATTCCAGGTTAGAAAATTTGAGTATCCAGAGAACACATGTTGGGTAAATCTGTTTGCACATTTATGCTTTCACTTGTACATTCAACAAGTATTTATTTTCTATTTTCTCTTTGAGCTAGTCATAATATACTTATTATAATATTCAATTTAAAAATTTAGTTTATTTTTTGTTGCTATCAGGTAAAAGAGCCACCCACAGTGGTTTTTTAGGTAAAATTATAGATTTTATTATTTTTCTCACAAGACTCTAAAGGAGCATTTTGCAAGTATTAGTTCATGCACCATCTTAAGAAGTCTTCTGACTTCTTAAGTACCTTCTAAAATGTAAGTTCTCTATAGGTGGGGTCAGGGAGTCCACAATTCTAACAAGTTCTTAAGGCGTCTATTTGTACTTCAAAGATTGGGAGCCGCTGAAGAAAAGAGTAGAGACTGAATCTAGCTTTTGTGCAGAATTCTACATATAGATAGATGTCAAAAACACACATTAAATAATTAATAAATATGGTTCTATAAGTGAAGGAATAGCCGATTACTTTTATTCCTTCATTCTCAACTCCCCTCCTTTCCTTCCCCTCCTTGTTCTTACTTCAACTCTCTCCAATGGCAACCACACATAGGGCCCCAACCTAAGACTACTTAGGTTGATTCCTCCAATATTATCTTTACATACTCTTGGAGACCACCCAAGTACAACGTTTCAATTTCATTTCCTTTTCAAAAATGCTTGAGAAGTGAACAATACACATACAATGCTCTAAATCTAGAAGCTGAAAAATAAAGTGCCTTGTGTCACAGAATGCTATAGCTTGAGTAACTGACTGTGCTTTAAGATACTTTCATTGATTCATTTGATTCACTTTCTGTTGAGCTGATCACAAATTGTCAGAGCAATTGTCAGTTTCAGGATAATGTTATTACTACTTCTAGCTGTACCTTGGCAAGGAAAAAAAAAAAACTAAAGGGAAAGACAAACACATCTTGTTCTAATGCAGATGAATAGCACTGAAAGAGTCCCATTGTGGCGCTTCTGGCATTGGTCAACAAAGCTGAAAAGCAATGTGGGACAAACAAGGAAAAACGGGGCAGTGTTCCCATAAATTCAAAATTAAGTTCCTTCTTCAATTTCCGTGAAGCAAACTCCCTGTGGTGAACATCTGGCAGGCCATTAACTTTTGTTACTTTATTTTATTAAAAAATCTTGAGGTGAGAGAAATTTCTCCATTTGGAGACTTGAGTTAGCATCCAGGCTAAAGTCTGGGCCATCATGTTGTCATTTGCATACTACCCATGATCCAACAGAACATATTGTCTATACCACCTTTACTAAGTTTTCCACCAAAGGTCGTAGTTCTTTGTCATTTAAAAAAAATCATTAATCCTGAGAGTTATTTTTTTCAATACATAAATCAGCCGATCAGTGGCCTGTGTCTGCTGGAGGAAAAGTGACTGCAAGATTCTTCATACTTTATAGCTTCTTGCTTGCATTTTTTTACTGTATTACTTTCTACAGGAGCTTGAACGTCAAAATTATTTACATAGAGCTTTTTCAATGATCCATCAGAAGGATGTGAACTGTTGATTGCACCATTTTCTTTATTTGCACAGCTGCTATAACCTTCAATCTAAATCATTTTCTTACTGTGTCTTCCTTTTCTCTTTCTCTTTCATGAGCTAACTGTCACTTTCTAAAGTAAACATTTCATGTTCTACCATCAGAAGTATTTGTGCATGTTAACTTTCAAGCCACTAAGTTGCTTATTAGTGAAGTTATTTTCTGTAAAAAAAATTCTGGGTAAATGTTGGAGAAACAAATTTGTGGTTTTTTTTTGTTTAATTTAATGTAATTATGAGCATCCATCTTTATAGTGCATTTCTTTGGTTGCATGTATGTATCTATCATATCTCTGTCTGTCCTCTATCTTAATTATTTGACATAAATTTTTTTAACCTAAGCAGTTTTAAATTTAAACATTTGTTCAGTTTTGGGAATGATTTTAATTGAATTTTTCTAAAATGACACAGAAATAAAGTTTCTATTTCTTCTAATTACCCTGTCTCTGAACATTCGTACAATAATTACAACAAGCTACTAATCAACCTTGTGTGTTTTGAGAGTAAAAACATTTGAATGGTCTTCTTTTAGTCTTACAAAGCCTTTTTCGATTATAGGCATGCAATGAAACTTCAGTATTGACTTCTGAAATAATTCTGATGGCTTTCTTTTCAGTTTATAACTTTTTTGATGATAATATTTTTAGAGGTAAAAGATTAAGTATAAGTAGCTGAATCTTGAGTTTTGTTTATGAACTCTAGTATAGCTGCATAGTGAGTTACATTAAAAGCAACAACAAAAAAATGTTGGTTGTTATATATTTTTCCCCAGTGGTCTTAGCTTAACTAAGTATGTACACCTGCCCAATCAGTATACAAAATGCTGTGTTGTTTGCAAAGTGAATTTTATAGAATTCCTTTGTATTTTGCAGTAGCTCCAAAAGTTGAGTTAGGGTAGATATGATTATGGAGATGAGAAGTCAAACAGGAAAGATAGGATTTTGCATAGGGAAACCTGAAGTTCAGATTTTTAAGGTATTTTTATAGAAGTTTATATAAAAAGTAAGTGCAAAATTTTTTTATTCCAAATGTGCTGTTCTTACCTATATAGAGGGGTTTATTATATTTTTGGAGAATTTTTAATTTTATTAAAACTTTTTAAAACATAAATACAAAATAGGTATAAAAATTCACACAATTTTTGATGTATAATTGAGTCCCATAACTCCTTGAGAGAAATATAGGACCCATGAAGAATTTTATATTTGTATTACTTTTTAATCACATGAGTAATACAGAAACACTTTTTAAGTTATTCTGAAACCCAGAAGTATATAGAATTAAAACAGGCCTACTTTTGAGCTCACAGCAGCAAATTCTATTTCCTTCTGCGACGTAACAATGCAATTTCCTTATCTGTATATTAATACTTGATTTTTTTCCCCTTCATTTAAAATATGTCTTGGAGTTCTTTTCATATGATTTATCTTGTTCTTTTTAATTACCTCAGTGTTTTCCATAGTAGCAATATGATATAATTTTATTTATAATTCCCTCATCACTGAGCAATTTGTTCATATTTTTGCTATTAATAAACTGTACTCTGGTGAATTTTCTTTCATCTGTCTGTGTACACAAGTACCTGTTTCTAACATATGTTCCTAGAAAAAGAATAAATGGTTCACCATCATTCTCACTTTTGAGTTTGATACATCTTGCCACAGTGCCTTTCTCTGTCAACAACATATAAGTGATCATTTGTCTCTGCCAGTGCCAAACCAGATACAATCTATTAAAAGTATTTTCTACTAATTATTACATTATTATCTTAATTTCCACTTCCTTGATTATTGATAGTGCTGATCAGCTTTTCAACTTTATATTTTTCCTGGGTATTGTCTATCCTTATGTTTTGACTATTTTTCTAATGAGTTTTTTTTCTTATTGACATGTAGAAGTACTTGACATAAATCTAGTGGAAATCTAAACATAAAGAAGATAGAAGAGTGAGGTGGGTTCCCAGCCCTGTGTTCTATCATCTGCAAAATATGGACATTAAGGACCCCTTTCTCATAGTAAGGGCTGAATAGCTGTTAGTTTTATTTTTTTATGATTATATATCTAAGTGTACAGTGCTCTTTCTCAAGAAGTCTATCAAGACTCCTTATGGAGTACAAGAACACAAAATAGGGTAGACAAGTTCCAAAAATGTTAATTATACATATTTCTCTTACCTAAATTTCAGATTCCTAAAGGGAATCTTTTCAAAGGCCTGTAGGCACTTGTCAAATATTAAGTAGAAACTTACTGTCTAATTCATTTAATCAATACTGATAAATTGAGTTTGCTCAGGCCTCCTCTCCAAATATATATCTCTCTGATTCATCTAAATTTACTTCTTGTATTGGATATTTTAATCAGATAATTGCTGATAACTACTGAATTATTTGCAGACATAACTAATATACCTATACAATTTATGGGAATTTATTAACAAATTTCTTAGACTATTTCAGATTACTACTAAGTTTCATGAAGTTCCAGCATTAAGTCTATTTTCAAGGACTCTGTGAGTTTTGAGTTCAACTTTTTACATGTATGTATAGGTGTAAATATATATACTTGCATATTTTATCAGAGAGGATTATTTAGAGAAATGCGGTAAAATGACCCTAAATCTGACTAGAAGACACCCTGTTCTTGAAGAACAAGAATCTCATTCTAATATCCATGCAGACAAGATTCTGACTGATGGTTTTCTTTCATGAAAGAATATATAAGGACTTTTCCCTTACAATTTTCTCATTATTGTAATTCCCTAAAACTCCTAATAATCCCTAAGGGCTTCCATACTTTCATCACCTTACTGTACTTTTAATCGTCCTTGAAGTTGCTTATGCTCTTGCTCTTTCATTAGGAAACTTGCTTTTTATGCACTTGATCTGCTAATTGGAGTTTTACCTTCTGAGGTTCTTGGAGCTGCTGTTTCTTGCCAGCTGACTCTTTGTGCTCTCAACATGCTTCTTTACACTCACCCTCTACCTTTTCATCTCTCAATTTATATCATCTCTCTCTCCCCTCTTTTCTTCAGTTACATTGAGCTTGTTTTATTTTGTGTGCACAGACGAAAAATGCCCTCATGACAAGAAATGTCACCACTAATCTTATTTTCCATTTCTAGTGTGTATTTTATTAAATCTTTTTTCATTTCTTAACCTACATACTGACACAGTGCCAGGCTTATTTCAAGATTTTTAACTCAGTCAACACCAACTGGCATGTGTTAAACTAGGAGAAAAAAAGAAATCAAACAGAATAAGAATTACCGGAAATCAACTGCACTTTCTGGATGAAGAACCTTGGTAATTGAATTGTTACATAGCCACTAGGTATAGGGAAAGGAATACAGAATGCCCAAGATAAAACTGAGGAGAATTATTGAGTCTGTTAAATTAGATTTGAATAATTTGCTCCTGTGATAGAACCTATTCCTATAGGAAAGCATCATAAGACTGAACCTGAAAAGAAAATTACTGTCAGTCCTAAAGCTCATTGACAACGTGGCGGCATTACCAGATATGTAGCACATTAAGTAACATAACCGGGTCCCTGGTTATGGCTGACCATCAGCATCAGGAAACAAGCATTGCATATGTATTAGGTTTAGAGTACCTTTATTTCCTTTTTCTGTATGTGTGAAAAAGAATGGCCACATGGAAGGATTTGAAGTTTTTCTCTTTTTGACATTTTATTGAATAAATTGAGGCTAGCCTGGAATTTTAAAATCTCTTGAAAATATATTTTCACTGTTTTCGTTACAGGCTACCTCTGCACATTTTGGTGTAAGCATTTGTTTAAATAACCTTACACATGTGGGTGTATGCCATAAGGTGAGGAAAAAAAAGGTAGTGTCAGATAGTATATTTTTGCTCTAGAAAGAACTGTTGATTTCTAATGATGAAAAATGAAATTAAATATTAAATACATTGAGAAATACTGGTTTAAGTTGTATCACAACAGTGTATTGCAATGATTTTTTCCAAAGCTAAAAGTTGTCCCAACATAATTCTAGTGTTTCTGAAAAAGTTATTTTTACCTTACAACCTTTCAAAATAATCTTCCCTTATATTTGACACTTACAGAATACCCTCTACTCACTCAGGTGCTTTAAAGCAATCTTTGAGGGCCAGCCAGATCCCTTCTTGCAGCTGTAAGGATGGGTTTGTTTACTGGTCTTCGATAAGAATAACACCTTTGGGTAAGGTTTTGATGTCTTAGATCCTAAAAAGGAAAAAAAAAAAAAAAAACGAGAGAGAGAGAGAGAGAGAGAGAAGAGAAAGTTGATTTTTCGGTTCTTTTAAATAAAACTTATGAAAAATGTGGTAACCTATAAAATGAACAGAACAAAGATTTGGGATGAAATTTAAATGTATTCTTACATAAGATAGATAGATTTTTATATGGCTTATTATAAAAAATATTAATCTTTTTTATCAATCTGATGAAGATACATATCTCATCAAAAATAGATTGCCATTTCCATATACTTCAATGTAATTTGACTGCTTCCACATCAAAACCACAGTTGCCTGATGGGTTTTGCTAATCATGTCTTGTGAAAGAAAATGTATGCTAAGGCCATCCCAATTTCCCTGCATTTATTAAGGATTAGTGACTGATTAGTAGATAAATGATATCCATTGGAAAGCCCAGTACACCTTGAACTTATAAACCTATTGTGTTGTTGTTGTTGCTGCTGTTATTTGCAGGGATAGGCTTGTCATCCAAGGTCTGCTCTGTCTGTTCTCATGCTTTGCATGTTTATCAGTATAATAAAGAAAGGCTCCATCCTGAAGTAGCAAGTGATGAGTCAGGTCCTCAGTTCAGATAGTGTTGCAGATGTAGGTGAAAACCCCTGCTTGTTCAGGGCTCTGGGATCCAGCTCTCCTGTCACTGCCCTCTACTTTCCCAAATGTTAGAAAAGTACAACTGGAATGACACTCCACATGACTGGGGTACAGGACAACAATGTCAATACAAAGGATAAACTCTGACATATTTTATGAGAGTTGGGAGAGCAACACTGGCTAAGGAAAAATAACATATAACTTTTATTACGTACTGAATACTGAGAAAAATAGGACATTTACATTAAATTGCAGGAGTAGATATTTAGAATGATTTTGAAGTCATTGTTGATGGGAACAAAAAGGTGGTGTTTTAATATATCTTTTTTTTTTCATTTTCTCCAAACTATTAAATGTTTCCTATCCCTTCTCAGATGATATTGCCTCTTAGATGATTAAGATTGAGGATGTCTTCCTTCCAGAAACTCAGATTATGATATAATATATAAGAGATTGCAATTTAGAAAAACCTGCACATTCTTTATCCACTTAGTATGGCCTTTATTGGGTGTGTTGCATTTTATTCCTTAATGTTTAAGGATTAAGATAAAGACTGATTATCTAATGTAGTTTAGTATTCCCCAATCCACTTCATACTGTTTTCTGTAAACCAAAGTTTGATCTCATGAAAAACTCCAAAGCTAGAAACCATAAAGACAATAAAAGGACTAATCAAATTGAATAGTTAATAAATTATATGTTTCTTAATGGGGGAAGCATAAAACCCATATGGGATGATGAGGAGAATAATGATGTGATGGTATATGCTTTTTGAATGGCTATCTATTTTTTTTATTTCTTTGTCCTAATGAATTTTTTTGCATTCAGACAGCTAAGCATTTAGTGTCTTTGATTCAAGAGGTGATGAGACCATAGAAAGCAGAGCAAATAAAGCCCATTAACTCTTGAGTTCTGATATTCAAATTGCTGATTCAGATTAATAGTCAAGAATAATTGTTCATTTTTACATCCTACACTCCAAGAAGAAAGCATAATTGGAAGATAAATAATGTGTTTCACAAAAGATTGAGTGAATAGGTAGATACATAGATGACGGATCCATAAAGAAGAAGCATTTGGAGCCAGTATTTGCCAGGAATGGGCCTGAGTAGAGCACTGATGTTTCAGGAAAATTTGAGGACATAGATGACCTCCCTTTCCCTTTCTGTACAAAGCTCAGATAGCATCAGAACATAGAGAGGCAGTGGCTAGGAGGTATGTCTAGTCAGAGAGCTACAGATGGAGCAAAGTAGTTTTATGCACTCCCGTGAAGTTCCCAAATAACAGAATGAACTCATTTCCCTCTGGCCAACTTATATTAACATATTAGTGAAGAGGGGTATCCGAAGAGACTGTGTAGTTGAGAAAAAGAATGGTTTAATTTTCCCTATACATTTTGATATTTGTATACCTGTGCTATGTACAGTGAAGTCCTTGCATAGATGGTTCTATGCCAACCCTGGCAGAATGTAAGCCCCTTAAACCTAACAAAACCCTGAGTATAGTTAGGACAAAGTCTAGATTGATTGGAACTATGCTTCTGTCACTGAGTGGAATAGAGATTATTAAATAGATTTTGTTGTTTTTGTTAAATTAGATTTAGCAGATGAAGGCTTACCTGTTAAGGGACAAGGCCTTCTTTCCTTGGGACTAAAGTAGATTCCTTAGCAACATGGTTGTTGGGCTTGACATATTTGGTATTAATTTAAAAGGTAGAAAAATTAAGTGAAACTAAAATTAAAAACAAAACAAAGTAACAAAAACCTCTTGCTTATGCTGGCCTGAAGAAGTTATTAGTTACTTGTAATTAAATATTTAATGCTACTTACATGTGATTACTATGATATGGCTAAGGAGAAATGGATAAAATAATGTATAATTTTGATGACAAATTATTTACAGTAGCATCTTCTTAGTCTTAGCATTTTAATGGGTTTGACTATCAATTGCATACTAATTATGCTTCATATTTCTGAATTTTCTCTCTGGTTTATTATGTAGATTTTAATCTCCTATTATGAGGATAGCCATTTTAAAATGGACTGTCTTACTTCCACGTCTAATTTATTTTCATTCAGCTTAGCTGATGATTGCATAACTTTGAGTTTCATGAGAATACCAGTTAGCTTATTTTAGTTGGAGGCTAAATTTATGGTAACTTTAAGAAACTCAAGGAAATTGACATCATTCAATTACTTGACTCTTCCAACAGCCGCATCTTCTTCATGAGAGAGGATTTGTGTACAGTAAGAGCTAAAATACTTGCAAGTTGACATGGAAAGAACATGGATAACAGGTAAATTCATGCAGAAGCCTGACTTATCTAAAAATGCAAATGGAATCATAATATATTATTTACCTCTTAAAACATATTGTGTCTTCTTGTGGCATCAGGAATATAGTGGGGAGAAATACTCACTTTTAACTACAAAGCCTAGTATGATCTGATCTCTGCCTACATCTCAAACTTTACCTAATACCTCTTTGTCTCCTTCTGCAACTTTATTGACTTTTTTCAGTTCCTCCAGCATCTCATGCCCTTTCCCGCCTTAGTTTCTTTATATGTGTTGCTTCCCATACCTTGAAGTTCTTCTTGAACTCTTCAATCTGGCTAACTCTTATCTTTCAAGTCTCATCTTGAAATATAATTTCTTCTGTCACTCTGGACCCTGGAGTGTCATTCTGTCACCCCAGACAGAATTAGGTAATTGTTCCTGAATAGTACTTTCTCATGGCTTTTTCCATCACTTAGCTCATATCTTGACACATTAACGGCATTCAAAGAATGCTTATTGACTGAGGGAGCTTTGGATTTCTGAAGTATGTCAGACTATATTTCTTAAGTATCAGTACATCTTTTTGTGGGAGTAACTGAGAATTTTGCTGTTTTACTACCTCGTCATACTTCACACCCCAGTGACTGTAAGCTTCCATTCCAAACTAGTGTTTAGATGTAAGTTCAAGAGCTCTTGATCTCCAAATTCATTGTCCCAATCATCAACACTCAAATTCCAAGTCTTTAATATTTTCCCTCTTTCTCCAAGTTCCATCATAAGGGCCAATTGGGAAGGACAATTTTGGGAAGGAGAAGTTGAGCAGAGGAGCTCAGACATTCCTCTGGAAATTTCCATGTTTATGGCCCTTTGAGATGAGGCAATGGAATGTGCTCATCTCAGCCATCAGATAAAGAGCCTACTTCCTAATGTTTTATGTCCTGATGTAAATGGGTGAGAAAGTATGAAGACAGATAGGAGTAGATTTCTCAGTCTGTAAATTTACCTAAAAGCTTGATGGCAAGCATTACATCATGTGGTATTTATATCTATCTTTGGAAAAAGAAGCTGCAATTTTTTTCATCATTTTATTTTCCAGTTTAAGTTTCTTCCTCTTTCTTAACTTATTGTGCAGTGAGAGTCTCCATGGATCAGTTGGTTAAGCAGCAGTCTGGAAACTCAGGTGCTCTGTAGCCCATCCCCTGCTGGGTTTTTAATTTGCTGGGTAACCTTGAACATGCCTCTGAATCTCTCTGTGCTTCATTATCAGGATCTGTAAAAGAGTGGAAAAAAGTATTAAACTTCAGGCATATTTGTGAGGAAAAACTAGTAAATGTGGTGGAAAAGCACTGTGAAAATATAAAGTCCTAACCAAAAGAAAAAGAGGAAATCAGCCAAACCGTAGAACAACTGAGAATGTCCTTAAATGTACTTAGCTCTTGATGGAGAGATTTAGGTTTGATATGAGGAAAATTTTCCTGACAGTGAGTTGTTAAAATAGGCTACCTCTTTGGCTTATAATATTTTCCTGCTGTTTCACATTTTATTATGTCAATGTCAATCTCTCATCAAAGTAGATGTGGAAGCTATAAAATAGAAATTGCCATAACTACCTCCAGTTATATGAAACATGGCCAGGCTTTGAGTAAACAGCCTTTGTTAGTGGTCGCTTTTTATCTGTAGCCTAAATAACTACTGGGCTGACTCTAGAAGAATTTGTCAAGTAAAAATAATGTTTTCTGGTGGCTTTAGGATTTTACAGTTTAAAGTATTGTTCTTTCCAAGAATATTTACTTAATTAAATATCAATCCAGAAATCACAAATTGTCAAATTTCAGGCCCTTGAGAACAGGGGAAGAAAATCTTACCTGTTTACTTTTTAGGGACACAGGAACCACATCCCATGTGGTCACTTATTTTCTTCTTATTTCCAGATTTATTACCTGGTTCATTTAACCTCTTTCTTGAATACATGGTAAGGAGCTGACATCTGATAAGGAATGACCTTCTGGGGAAAAGGAATTGATGTGGACATGAAATATTGTTTAAAGGGGTTTTAAAATATTTGCTGTTAGAGGTCATATAATGAATTCATAGAAACACATTAGTTTCCAGAAATCCAATGTTGTTCTCTTGAAGTTCAATATTAATGTTTATTGGATCAACTTTTTAATAGTTGAAACATCAGTCTCCTGAATGTGTGAATGATCAAAGACCTTACCTTTGAAATCGGTGTTTTGCAGCGATATCTGAGCAAGATTAAAATGTTGCTAATAATATTGAAAGTTTTAATTCAATATAAAATCCAATGTAAAAATTCTGTTGCTTATTGTATGGTTAAGAGGTTTGTTTTGCATTTTTAAAGATTGTCCTAGATATGTCAATAAACTCTGATGGATGTGCATAATATTTCCATCAATTTATCTGAAGTATATCTTATGATTCTTACGCAAAAGAAAGGAGCTTGAAGATGGTGAGATCATTTTGGTTTTATCTACAGCTTTTAAATTGGAATACTTAGTAGTTTATTTCAAGTTTTAGTTCCTAACTTGTGTGTCCTTGATGAAGAACCCTCAAAGAATTTGGAAATATGATTTCATAAATCAGTCCATTTCCTGGTTGAAATCTAAACTTTTAAGCATACAGCTTTTAATTGTAACTCTAGCATGTTGCATTTGATTATTTACTTGTTGAAAATATAGTGCAGGCCTTTCGTAACATATATTTCTTCAAGTACAAGTTTCAGTTTCTGAGCTATGGCCATGTCTTAATTGGATATCAAATTATCTATCACTCCTGGCCTTGTAGTTTCTTTCTGATATGTTCCTTTTCTTTCTTTTTTCAGTTTCTGCATCTATAAAAAAACATTGGTGGCAAATGTTTTCCTTTGAATGATGGCATGGATAAAAAAATAATATCCAATACAACATATAACATTAATAGTATCTTAGGCTCTTCACTGAGTTTTCTTCATGATTACAGTAAGTGTATCTTTTTCCAAGAGGAATATACAAATGTTTCCCTTTAAAAGCACAGGTTAAAATGAGAGAATCTTAAGAGAATAATGGGAGAAAAGTAGAGCCAATGAAGGCAGAAGCCATATTTTACTTAGAAAACCAGGAACAAAATTTATAGTGTACTCTTTAAATAATATGTGAGTTTGGCTCCTGCTGTGCTATATAATTTCATATATTTAATGTGAACTTGGGGACTCATTTATATTTGGACCAAGTTAATCTTACCCGCATCTGTACCAAGTGAAGCTGCTGCAACTTATAGGACAGGCAGGAAAAGCAGTAACTTATACATGTCAGTACTCCGAGACTAGTTGAGTCTTATCGACTTAGCACAAAACATTTGCTTTATATAGTGTGCAAAGCACCATTCAGTATGTTAAGACTTCCTCATGTGGTGGAAAATTCTAATGGTCATTAATAATATTAATACTTATGTAATTCATATGATCAGTAAAATTGAAATTATGTGCTCTATTTACATTCTCTTCACAATTACGCATTCTTTCACAATGGAAAGTGAAGAACTGACAATTGCTTCCTGAAATATACTCTATTGGCTGAAAAGAAACAGCTAACTAAATATCTTGCCTTCAAATTTAATCTATAGGACATCTCTTTTTTTTAAGACCTGTTTTACATACACCTCTTAGTACATCAAGATATTTTTCTTTTTTCTTTCTTGGTGAGGATTGACTAGTTAATGTTTACAAAGTATTTTGAAGGTGTAAAGTGCTATGCAAGTGCTAAACCCAATAAAAAGTATTTTATACTGAATCTGAGAGCTGATTTGTGCAGCATCGAGCTTTGTGAGTGAATAGAGCAAAGATGATTAAAATCAACATCATTTGTAATTTAAAATACTGTGAACAACAAAGAAGATCCAACTATGGCTTTCGTTTTGGCAGGCTGTAAATATAGATTGCTGAACAGCGGTAGTCTGTCAATATAAAGCATTTAGCACTTCACTAAGCAACTTGAGAGTTTTCTACTTTAGGAAGAAAAAATATAGATGAGATCAGATTTGGTATAACATTATTTTGATGGATTGACTATATCATTATTAAAAAGAAAACTAAAACTCAACAAAATCTAAGAAGAGATAGTCTTTACTATAGAATTTACCAGCATGGTGGTGAATGTTCAAAATGGGGAGACTCTGTCCAGGAAGGCTCCCCACTCCATTCTGAATGTACAGAGGGATGATGACAGAAACCAATTGCATGGGAAAACTAAGCATAGAATTCATAAGCAAAGATTGAGAACAGATAATAGATTGACAGTCACTCATATGAGAAGTAGTTTTGAAATCCAGTTGGGCGGTGTCCACAATCATTTTTTAAAATGCAACAATACTTTTATTTATTAAAGTAATAAATGTTGATTCAGTCCACAAAATATTCTCAGAACTTTGGGGAACACTTTTATTTATTATATTTATATAATGCCAGTCTTAAAAATAATTTAAGATTGCTCTTAAGGGATATAAAATGAATAGGACACAAACAATAAACTTACAGAACTAATAGTTGAGGAAGTATAATAAAATGTCTAAGTAAATATCTATACTACAAAAGAGAATGTGGAAGTTACATGATTAAGATATTGATTTCATATTTAGGGAATTCAGAGGAAGAGATATTGCATCCATCAGGGGAAATCAAATAATATTTTTAATTAAAGTGTTATAGTTTTGCCAATATCTATCTACCTGTCTACCTACCTACCTACCTAACCAGTGAATTGTTTGAGAGAAATATTTAAGGCAACAACAGAAATATAAAGAGATTATTTTGGTTCATTAATTTCACAAATATTTATCCTGATTTTTTAAAGTTTATTTATTATTTATTTTGAGAGAGAGAGACCACAAGCAGGGGAGAGAGAGAAAGAAGTCAATGCGGGGCTGAAACTCAGAAACAGTGAGATCATTACCTTAGCCAAAAAAGAATCAGTTGCTTAAACAAATGAGCCAACCAGGCACCCCTATCTTGAACCTTATATTTAAAAGCAAAAGTCTTACATTTAGAAAATGCATTACTTTGTTAATAAGTCAAGGCTGTGCATTTACAGTTCATTGATTTTGTTTTTATCCTGCTGTGACACATTTACTAAGACTAGTGTGTTTAAGAACAATTCACACATTTTTTTTTAAGTTGCAACAAGATTCAATTTCATATTTTTACCTAAGTTTTGGGCAGATAGGCAAAATCATTATGTTTCAGTCATTCCAATGGCCAATGGACCTACTCAGTAAGAAAACTGGAGATATGGCCTGCCCAAAAGGTAAAAAGAACTAGATACTATCAGAGCAGTAAATCTATATATTTGTTGTCATTCTAATCCTTTCTGCTGTTGCCTTTATTCTTTACCTTACAACCTTTATATACCTAAGATCCCCATTCTGCTTCTTAATCTCCCATCATCTGTATTCCTGCACTCCCATCACTGACCTGTTTCCTTTCTCCTACTAGAGTTTTTCATGTATTTCTTTTAATATGCACACTCATTGAGAAGTATTTAAAAATTTAGAAGTATAAGGATATCAATAAAATCTCTCATGATCTCACTATTACATAGATATTTTTAATGTTTTGGGGTATGTCTTCCAAATCATTTTTTTACCATAGACACTTTTAAAAGTTTGTATAATATTTTGTAAATATGTATTGAGCCTCATGTCATCAACTTTCCAGAAGTTTCTTCTTGGAGATGGTAGTGGTGCCTTTTCACCATCCCTTAAGTCCCATGAATTAGGAAATGGCAGTGTATGTAAATCTACTCCAAGATGAAAGGACTTAATTTATAAAGCCCCAGACCAAAGTATTGTGTGAACAAGGCCAGCATTATTACTTTTCTGAAATCTTGAGTACGGAACATCAACCAACATTTATTGAATTTTCATTGCATGCTGGGAAAGCATTATATTCTAGAATGGAATGAGATGCAGTGAGATGGCAGGAGTGTTGTCCTAGCAAGCTCTATCTGTGCAATTGTGGAATAACTGTTTCTATACATCTCTGGTTTTTCATTCAACATTGGGCTTCTTGAGGTTTAAGATAGCTTAATTCATTTTTAGATCACCAGCACCTGATATAAAACATAACATATATGGAGTGATTAGTGAAGGGTTCTTGAATTGAATGACAGGACTATCCTAGGTTACTTAAAGTCTGTGTTTGATTAATGATTCCTAAGTTATATGTGAATCACTCATAACTAAAAAAATAACTGTTAATTCTGGTATTTCACATATGTCAAGTTCTTACTCTGTAACAGTGTGCTTTATACATATTGGCAGGTATCACCTTCAAAAACCTTAAGGAGTAAGGACCCTTATTTTCATGGTTTTACAATAACTGAGGTTCAGTATCTTAAAGTAATTTTCCCAAGTTCATGTAGTGAGCAAGTGGGGAATGGTACGTGGACCCAGTTCTGACGCAACTGTAACTATTATACCAGACTGCCTCACAAATGGCACCAACTAAAGGGATGCACCAACAGTAAGAAAACCAGAGCTTCCAGAACTTACGATCACCTATTAGTTCAGTTCAAAAGTGATCTGCCCCTCCCCCGTTCATGCTCTGTCTCTCTCTGTCCCAAAAATAAATAAAAAAACGTTGAAAAAAAATTCAAAAGTGATCTGAGAAGTTCCTTAAACTCATTTTCAGCTTTTTTTGGGGGGGGGGGGCAAGAATCGTGACATGGTATTCTAAATGAAATAACGAAGTTCTGTTAAGTAGAGTTAAGACATACTGGGGCATTTTCTTATATTCATTTCTAAATGCTATACTCTTGTTTTTAAAATTTTTTAAATGTTTATTTATTTTTGAGGTGGGGAGAGAGTGCGGCCAGGGGAGGGGCAGAGAGTTAGGGAGACACAGAATCTGAAGCAGGATCTAGGCTCTGAGCTGTCAGCACAAAGCCCCACGAGGGCTCAAACTCAAGAACTGTGAGATCATGACCTGGGTTGAATACGGACGCTTAACTGACTGAGCCACCCAGGCACCCCTCTAAATGCTATATTCTAAGAAGGATATTTTCAAACTGGGATTTATCTCCCAGAAAGTGAAGAAACAAACTCATTTGACTTAAGAATTACAGTAACACGGTTTTAAGAGCTTGGAGAAGAGAAAGAAACGAGTGTGTGTATGATTTTGAAGGAAGGTTATTTGTAGGATGTGCAAGTTGCAGTGAAGTTTCGGGAGACTGACAGAAATGGAATCCTATTTGAAATATTCCACATAGAAGGGTGGATTTGTGGAAGTCTGAATGGGAATCTATTCCATGTGACTACAGAGTTCAGACTTAAGAACAATGGAAGAACATTCTAGGAGACCAAATCTAACTGTGTATAAGGAATATCATTTTCACAATTTCAGCTGTCCCTCCCACCAGAGGGCAGGCGACTGTGCTTTTGATCTTTTTTATTGCTAATGCCTGGCAACATGCCCGACTTGCAGTCGACTTCAGTGTTGGTTTACTAAATCCATTAATAGGTGTTCAAAAACAGCATGAAGAGCTAAATGATGAGGTATGGATTCCTATTGATGGTGGATTCATTCACAGTCTTTGACAGGGACTGTCCAGTGTGCTGTGGAATGGGTTTTTAAGAGTCTGGTACAAGGAAAGCCTGGCATCAGGCAGAGTGCAGAGGCTCTGCTCCGAAAACCTGGTTGCTAGGTTAGAGTGGACCTGCAAGATGGACCATGAGCTATGGATTCCTGCTCAGAGACCAGATGAGTCCCAGCACTTGGGGTGGGGCTGAGGCTACAGGTCTGCACTAAGAGGTTCCAGCTGTCAGGGAACAGGCAGGCCATTTATATGAATAAGTCTTAGACAACTTTGATATAAAAGATTTTAGCATTTTGATGAGTTAAGATTACTTGAACACTGGGAAAAATAGAATTGCAGATCTTTTCATAAACTGTTAGTAATTACTAAAAGAAATCATTTCCAGAAATAGTATGTTCAAATCAGTGGTTCTCAAATATGACAGTGTAACTCCCAACTGAGAGCATTAATTCTGATTTAGGAGTGGGATGAAATTATTTCTAAGTTATTTTTTCTCTTTTAAAAGAAATTAATCAGCCCCCTCTCCTTCTCCCAGTCAATAAAATATAATTATACAGTTTTTTTTAAGTTTTGGATGTTCTCTGATATATAGAAATTTTTTTACTTATATTTATGAATGTCAGTGAAATATTCAGTTTAAAATTGAAAGTTTAGTTAGCTTTTGTTTACATTATGGTGAATAATAGACCTGTTTTCATTTTAATTAGACTGAATCATCTAGTAGGTTTTTTTTTCCCCTAGGAGGCCAGTAATCTGTTTTTAATGTTTTTAAAGTGAGAAAAAATTCTGTCCATTCCAGATGTCAATTCTTCTGCTCTTCTTATTAATAAGAACCCCAATTTTAGCTGACTACCTTGCTGCCCACTCAAAAACTGGATTTCCCCTTGAAATAGTTGTGGCCTTATGAATAAATTTTGAACACTGAGAATTAAGTGTTGTTTGCAATTTTCAGGAAATATCCTCAAATGGAGTGAGGTTTCCATTCTTGGTCTCTTTTTTATTCCTGGGATGTGGACATGATGACCAGAGCAGAAGCAGCCATATTGTGAAATGAGGCAGCACACTAAAGATGGCAGAGTAGCCGGAAGCTGCAAAACAGCTCTGGGCTGCCTAAATCTATTACTGAATGAGAATAAATGTTAATCTTGTTTGTCCTTTTTTGTTGGCGTTATTGTTTTTACTGTTGTTATTTTTATGCGTAGGTGAACTTAATACTGATATACCCGAAGATTTAACTGTCAAGGGCGCACGCACACACACACACACACACACACACACACAAACACACACATTTTCACATTTGTGTAACGTAATTGTAATTGATTTGTGTTGGAGCTGCTCAGTAACCTTTACAGTTGTGACAGTGATTAAAGTTTATCAAATACCTTTGGCGATTTGAACTGTCATGGATTGACACCAGTGACTGATGTATTTCTAGATTTTCCCTTTTAGGAAAGAGAAAAGCTACCTCTGAATCTTCCTCCAAACATAGTACTTTCTAAGTTGTTGAAATCTGTGTTTGGAAAATAAATCATACATGGAAAAGAGAATTAGAAGAAAATAGTAAGGTTTTTAGTTAAAATATATTTTTGGCACTTTGAAGTCTTTAATAACATAAAAAGTTTTGTGAGAAATATTATTTTATTTAAAAGCACTGAGCTTAGGCTGTTCATTCAAATGATATGGAGTAGTGTAGGGTGGATTGAGTCCTAAGTTTTTGCTTCTCCTTGTAGTCTGGTACCTTTTTATCCCATGGGTTTGCTCTTAGCACAGACTTGGCTGCAATTAATTAACTGAAATCTTGCCGAATTCTGTTCATGGAAACCAGAGCCAAAGGCTTCCTCCCTGCCTTTTGGTGCTAGGGGTATTGTGCTGATCTTTTGATTTGAGGTCATGTTTATTCCTCTATTCATGCTGTTCACAATGTGGCTGCTAAACGTATACCTATATTAAGAATTCCTGCTGTTAGCATAGGTGCACCAAATAGAGTCCAAATCATGCATAAATGCTCTACAGGGAAATTGGGCAAAAATGTGTGAAACTACTTTTTTTAAGCACTAGGAATGTTTTAAGAACATATTTAGTAGAAGCGACTGAATTACATTTCTATTTAAGTCTTGTTTTAAACAATAGTTCATCTGAGGCAAGAAGAACACGTAAAGATTTTTGTGACTCTAAGACGATCTGTAAAAGAAAATAATTGAAAAAACACTTTATAGCAAAAGTATTTCTAGCTAATTATTCTTAAAACCCATGTGTTAAAAGCAGTATCTGAAAGAGTTGAGTTCAGAGAAGATTTACAATTCGCCATTGTGCTAAAATTACTAATAAATGTGCTCCTACCATGTATACATAATACCAAAGTGTCTTTATACACACTCATCTACACAGATGGGTCATATATTAGAGAGAGAGAAAGTGAGATTTGCAATCTCATTTTAGCTGGTTCTGATGTGAGACTAGGGAGCATGGTTTGAAGAAACTGACTTCTTTTCATCAAAATAGGGAGGTCTTGTGTTTGTGTGTATATTTCTTATTCATTTATTCTCACTCTTTTCACTTGTCAAGTAAAGAAAATTTCCAACTTCGCCAATGCCTACTCTTGTTCTCTTCTAGTCACAAGCTTATCATGATGGTAAGTAGTATCCTGACTTCTAATAACATAGATGAGTTTTACATGCTTTATTTTTGCATTTTTTCACTTTTAAAAATTGAGGAATAAAATATTCCCATTGAAACAAAGAAAGTACAAGAATTTTAAGAGTTTAGCTTAACAAATGTTTACACATATTATATACTCGTGTAACCATCATTCAGGTCAAGATACGGATTTCTGTCGTGTCAGATGCTTTCTTCCTGCCCCTTTACGGTCAATGCTCATCTCCGCAGAGCTAACCACCACTCTTACTCTTAATTATGTGTTCAGTGGGACTTTATTGTGTTAACTGCTGTGCTGCCTGCTAGAATTGAACAGCATGGTCCCTGCCTCCAAGGAAATTAACTGTGGAGACTCTAGATCTATAAGCAGGAAATTTCAGTACTGTGTGCCGGGGGCTGTGGTTGAGATACGATGAAAGTTCCCTAGGAACTTTAGGAAGTGCAGCTGATTGAAAAAGGGATTGTCTCAGTATTCTAAGTGACACTAGAACCAGACACAGGAATACCGAGAACTACAGCTAACAGTATGGCCCACATGACCCAAGCCAGGCACTGCCGAGTGCTTTCATAACCTACCGATTGTGGGTGTTCAACACAGCAGCAGGGGCAGGTATTACCAATCCCATTTAATTGGTGCCAAAACTGAGGCACACAACTGAGCAGTATGCCTAAAATCGTACTAAGTGATGGAGAAAGATTCCAAAGCAGAAAGGGTAGCAGTAGGACTTGCCTTCTTAATTACTCCGAATAGACCTTTCCTATTAACACATTTGATTCAGCATTGGCAAGTGTCTTCAGCTTACATGAACTGTGACTAGAGGACTTCTCTCGATGGGGAGAAACCTGTTGAGTTTTCTCTTCTTTAGCCTATACCCCCATCTCCACCCCCACACATATAAATTGTTCTTTATTGTGATCTCAGGTGTTATAATAATAAAACTCTTCTTGCAGTTTTCTGATTTTTCAGTTAATAATTAGCTTGGTGACCTAAGCATTTCACTGAAGATTTCTTGGTTTCTTTACAACAAATAAAACCAACCTTGTTTTTTATTCTGTGTGGTTCTCATTGCCATCCGAATCCACCGTGCGTTCCTCAACCCAGTGCTCCAGATCGTCCGAAATTCTAAGGCAGTCTGTGGTTACACTCATTTTTCTCACTCCAAATCCCAATATATCATAAGTCAAACTCCACCTGAAATTCTCGTTTTGTCCTTGTGCTGCCCTGTTCTCTTATACTTGTTTTTGTTCCCATCTTGAATGCTCTCTGCCTCTCTGTCAAATCCAAGGCACTGTTCAGGGCTCAGCTCTGGGAACCCTCTCAAACCCCTCACACCTGTCCCTTAGACTTCTTTTAGGCTCCCTCCTCTGCTGAACCATTGCACTTCCATAGTATTGTACTTTGTTTATACCTTTATAGCACTCAGTGAGAATTCTGTTTGGTGCACTTTCAAGGAAATTAGGAAGGACTGCTTGCCTGCTAAAGTGATCTCACCATCTGGCTCCTATTGCCTGAAGTTTTACAATTAAAGTCAGAAGCGGATTTGCCATGAAGCTAACAAAGTTTCAGCTTCAGTGCCTCTCACCTGAACAGGCCCCTGTGAGTGCTGGCAGTTGAGGAATGTTCTCGTGGAGAATGGAGGCAGGATGCTATGAGGAAGCATGTATATGTAATCACATCTGTTAATTTTCTAAAGAGATCTAAAAATATAAACATGCATGACTGTCAATATTTTGTTGGCATTCTTTTCTTATTCTAAAGCATTATTTCAAACCTGATTTTGCTGTTGTAATTTTATATTCTTCTTCTTAGAGAGCCCCACAAATTATACAAACTTCAGGCCTCACAAAAATCTGGATCCATCCCTAAATATCACATTATTCCACTGCTTAAGTCAGAGTAATGTCTTGCATGATTTCATATTCCAGCATATTCCATTTTTATTGCTGGGGATATTTAGGCATCTTTCAGATAAACATCAAGCCTGGTTAGAAATCAGTCCTGTCTCCAGCTTAGAAATCAGTCCTGTTTCCAGCCAAAGCTTGAAAGCAGTAAGTCAGTCTGTCTGCAAAGGTCAGCGATGTTTGGATCCTTTTCTGATCTTTTAGTCAGGTTCCGGGAATCTGGTACCTTTCTCCTGTTTGCTGTCATTGCCTGGGCTATTCTAATGACTAAGTCACTTTCTTGTTTCCCTGAGACCCTACCTGGGATATTTGTTAGGGAATATAATCTCAGAGCTATAGCAAATGACATACTACTTAGGGAAAGCTTTGACTCAAGTCTCTACAAATACTAGACATTGGATTACTTTAACATACCCAGCAACAACAAAACAACAACAATGGCAACAAAAGGCAGTATCGCAAGAATGTAGAGTAGCTTGAGTGGAAACTGCAGGGTAGAAATGAAGGAAAGAAGGGAGCTGACTTGCTAAGAGATGAGTAGAAGGGGATGGAAGGGTAAGAGATGGTTTGTCAGAAAGGGCACTAGGACATGGGAGGGCCTTGGTAGCTAAGAATGAGAATTACCATTTATCATAACTTGCCCTGACAGCATCAGAGAATATTTTTGATATTCTTCCTTAAGTGAATCCCTAATATGCTTTGAGGTCTTATAAGTCATAATAAAAAAGGCTCGTATCTGTTTATGGATAATGGAAGTATTTAGGACTCAAAGCATATTGATAGTACATGAATAAAATTATCTGTAAATTTCTTTTGGTTAAGGTTATAGATAATTTATTGCATCACTTTTTCACTCCCTCTGCCAATTGTTCTGCATTAAGCATTTTGTTATTTTTTTAATTAGGAGAAAACAAAAGTATTACTGTTAAAAAAATGTTTGGAAAAAACATAAAATTAAACACAAAAGATGGACCCAAAGAACATATACTAATTTATTTACAATGATTATCTTTAGATGGTTGAAATATATGGGTTTTAAAAACATTACATTATTATTATTTTACTTTGTGTCAGTTGACTTGTCCAAGTTTTCATATCTTGGTTTATATTATTTTTGAATTAGGAAAATGAATAACATTATAAAAGGAAAATACGGGAAGAAATATTCTGAAATTTTAAGAGTGATTATACTTAAGTAGTACTATACAGAAAGATTTCCTTTTTTTGACATTTTCTTTTGAACAGTTTCTATAATGGAAACTGTTAGCATTTTAATTTTATCTAAAATAAGTAAACATTCTAAATATCATATATAATTATTTTTGTGTATAACTATTTCTAGAAGAGCAACCATCTTTTCAGAAAGCTATATTACATTGTTACTTACCACATGTTCTAAATAAATAACTAGCTTATTTCCTATGATGCATATCTTTTTGATAATATCTATTTTGAACATCTCATAAATTTTTTTGAAGTATTGGATTAATTCATTGCAGGATGCAGTCAGCATAAAGTTAACATGAATTAAGAATTAAATAGTTATTCCTTTCCCCTGCAATAGTATCTCAAACTTCTTTAATTTTAATAGTGGCAATGTGATAATAAATGAAAATATTTTCAAGACTGATTCTATCGATAGCCACTCTAACACAAGTGATTAAGTAGAAAACCATAGTCTGTAGTTACTAAATTATAGTTTGATTCCCTTCAAAATAGTTATTCATCTTGGTTGGCTACACTAGTAGAATTTTGTTTAAGACTCTAAGACTTGAATTAGAAGACAGAAGTGACTTAGTCTTGCTTTAAATTCTTGTTAATGTAGTACAAAAAGAAAGGACAACTAGTCAAAGAACCAAAATGTATATATCTTAATCCTAAAAGTGCTATCACTTCAAAGAGAATTACAGCACTTCATGGAAGAAGGCTTGCATTGTTATTTAAGTCCATCCATTCATTTCAACAGGATTAAAATAAATGATGCACTTACCTTACATAGCATTGAAATTCGTGATGATAAAGGAAAGGGTGAACTTCACAGTTGCAATGTGCAAGATTTAAGATTTGATGGAGGGATTTACTTCTCAAATTGTCATTGCCATTGATTGGATTTACTAATCAATGAGCAAGAATTGACTGAAATGAGAAGCTGTGCCTAAAACTGGTAAATCTATATTTCATATTTTACTTTTGCCTTTTGAAAGGCAGGGCAATTTTGATCAGAGACTGAGATAACATTACATATGAACCTCCAAAATTGATATCCTGGATCTTTCCCTAAAGCTGCTTCAGAAGCACATCTCAAATGTTTTTTTTTTTCTTTTTTTGAAATCTATTCATCTGGAAATGTTTTTCTAAAATAATATTTTATAGTTCTAGATTTTATTTTATTATTTTTAAAAATTATTTAATGTTTATTTGCTTTTGAGAAAGAGAGCACAATCTGGGGAGGGACACACAGAGAGAGAGAGAGAGAGAGAGAGAGAGAGAGAGAGAGAGAGACAGAATCCAAAGCAGGCTCTAGGCTCTAAGCTTTCAGCACAGAGCCCAGTGCGGGGCTCAAACCCACAAACGGCAAGATCATGACCTGAGCTGAAGTCAGATGCTTAACCAACTTAGCCACCCAGGTGCCCCTCTAGTTCCAGATTTTAATCATGCCTTGATTCTTCTGACCTTATAAATTCATCTTTGTAGTTCTACATTTTTATAGCCTTTGACATAACTTTTTGCTTTTGTTTTTATTGTCTGAGCTATGTTTTCAATAATTAGTATGATTTTTTTAGGCCATCAATCCTAATTAATCACTGAAATTTTATATTATACAAAAATGTCTGATCAATTAGATGACATTAATCACAACTACTGAATGTATTGCGATGAGTTGGCAGTGGTTTTACACTTAAAATAATTATTTTAAGCTAATTCATTTCCTTTTAGAAAATGCATACATGACTACTAATCGTATTACTCTGAGACTGCATTGACCATTACCTATGGTAGCCATGATAGCAAAAACTATTCTCTAAAAACATTTTATTTTACTGAATTTCTGTTTGGTGGGATGAAAATAGTTTGTAAATAGTAGTGATGGTTGCAACACATTGTGAATGTAACTAATGCCAAGGATTTGGGCCTTTACCGATGGTTAAAATGGCATATTTGATACCATATATTTTTTAACATAATACAACTTTTAAACACCCAAGAAAAAAATTAAATTCTGTGTGTTATGCACTCAAAAGTAACATTTGGAAACATTAGGTGTGGGACAAAAGACTGTCACTATATCATAACGGGCTGGTGTAGAATATTCAGATTTCCATTTGAAATTTTAGAAAAGGAATGGTTGGGAAAGTGCTCTCATCGGGAGCATTTTACCCAGTTCAACATGGTTACATATGAACTTGACTTTCAGAATCCTCTGGAGTGACTCTGTGACATTTTCACTGATAGCTTTGAAATTTTCCATCTGATTTCATCAGCAAGAGGTTTTAGGGTGTTCCTCTCCAATATGGAGGCTGAGATGGTGGGCAACTTGATCCTTTTATTGCTGTTGGCCATTCTCTCCCTCCCCTGCAAGAGTCCCCAGTTCTGCACTGCAACTGAGTGCTGCTTAGAGGCATGTGGGGGAGCCCAGGAGTGTGACTCCCACATCCTCTTAAAATTCTGTCTTTCTGTTTGGACTAGTCATCCCAATCCTCAAAACCATCCCTGAGAAATGGGAAGGGAAAAGCTCAGGGTGAGAGAAGTGGGATATTTCAAAATTTTGCCAAAAACAGCAAGACCGGAAAATCCTTGGCAAAACAGAAGAACTGGCTACTTTAACACCTTTCTCATTCCTGAGATCCCCTGTTAACTGCGGTGCTACCGTCCCCAAAGGTTCTGTTTTTGCAGGTGGAAAAGCAGTTGGAGCAGCAGCACCTTCTCTCCAACTCAAACATTCTTTTCCAGGCCCTCTGTGGAGCAGCTTGCTCCGGTGAGCGTGCATTCAGCTATCAAATCCCAGGAGGCCCATTAGACCTCAACCAAATGACAGCCCGTAAAGTTCCTCGGAGTGAAGAATTAGGTTGAGCTGTTAACCTTCCCCATGCAAAGGACAACAAAGAAATTCTAGTAAGAGGTAAAAGGACAGAAACTCAATTTACTGTTTTACTATTAAATTCTCATCCCTCGCTCACAGAAAAAAAATGTGTTCGCTTTCACAGCCATTTTCCTTTGGCGCTTGGCATAGGAGTCTACCTGCAGCAGCCTCTGCTTCTCCGCCATTTATTATCCCATTCCCGCGTGCTGCCTACTCCACTCAAGCACCTTCTATAAAGTGATACTGCCTAAGCTGAAGTGCTAAAATCTGCCTGCCCTAAATGGGATATGAAAATGTGGGAATATTAGCCCTTAAACAGTAGGCTAGAATTTCTTTCATCCATCTATCCCTAAGGCAAACTGGGTTTTAAAGCCAAAATCACAGGTTGCCTTTTGCTTTGTAAATCAGCAGTTGGATGTGTAATTGGGGTTTTTTTTTTAAATGTCAAAATGACTCTTGGGTGTTGATTTGGCAAGTGGAAATAACATAGAAAGGCTGTATAAGTAGTTTTAGAATGGCAGTTAAAATCTCATAATCTGACTTTAACAATTGATTTTGCTCCAAATTTCCATATTGGTATTATTCAGCTTTTGGCTGAGGATCTGGAAATGGAACTTTTCCCAGTGAAACTTGGACTAAACCTAATATTGAACTTATCGTGTTCATAGTTTGGGTAGGTAAATTTTATACATCTAATTTGCAGACCAGCTTATAGAAACAGGAGATGAAAAGCCCATTTCATTTATTCCCCTGGTGGGGTGGAACATTTTCTTCCAATATGTTTTCCAATTTACTTTTGAAATTTATGGAGCTTAAGAAAAGTACCATTCCATTATCTAATAGTTCTTGCTAATAGGCAGTTTCCTTAAATACCCAGCCTAAATTTTCCATTGCTCATCTGACTTCAAATCTTCACCATTTTCCAATCTTATGGATTTTATAATTTAATGTTTGCTAAATCCTTAGTTAATAGCCATTCTCAAGATTGTGATTTAAAAAATGTATATTAAGTGATTTTGCTCCCTTAAAAATTCTATAAACTACTGATTGAATGTGCAAAACATTTATGCCCTATTTCTAAAAGAGTAAAACGATTCACAAACTATTACTCTGGATAGTGAGAGATGAACCTATTTCTTCTGCCTTGCTAAGAGAATTGTTTTGCTTGGTTTGATGCTACCAAAGTATATTTAAGAAAGAATAAAACGTGAATTGATCGTGTTTGTGGTTATTTTCTGAGGTTGAGCCAAGAATGGTATATATGGAAGGACATAATACATTTAACAGAACCGGAGAGCAGCAATTTCTTTCAATCACTAGTAACCTGTGGGGTGTTTAATCATTGACCTACCATCAAAAGGCTGCATCTTTCATTACCAGTTCACTGATATCTTTGGACCTTTTAGTCCACTCACATTTCTGCTTTTATATTAGGTGTTGAAAATCCATCTTTACTAGACTTATCAATTTGGCTGCTGTAAGGATAAAAATTGTTGCAAATGTTTTCTGAATGTTCCTCTTTATAATTAATTTCAGCTACTTGGTAACAATAGCTACAATATATTGAATACTTACTATGTACCAGGTGTTATTTGAGGTGCTTTGTCTTAATTTATTTATGTAGTCTTGTCAGAAATCTTGTTAGGTATATTTGTTAGCCCCATTTCATAGGTGAAGGAAGTGAGATACTGATTAATTCATTTGCCAATGTTTTCACCACTACACCAAGGCAAAACCAGGATTAGTTTCCATGTATTTAGTCTCCAGAGCCTATGCTTTTAACCACATTTCTATGATGGTCAAAATGCTATGTGAATATGTCTACTATTAAAGAATACTTAACAATAGCATTTATGGAGTATTCTTGCCAAAAGGATTAAATCTGAGTTTTATTAAGCTTTTAGATCCGATTTCCAATTTAACAGGAAATATGACAGAGAAAAGTGTTAAGGAACCCACAGAGATGCTGTCGGTGAAATTCACACTATGGGAAATAGGGTAGTTCAAGGAATCTACTTTCATCAACAAATAAAACTGCAAGGAGAGAGCATATGCATGTTAAAGGAGTCGAAATCTAAAGGTTGAAAAAGACTTAAGAATCTGTACTCCCATGTTCATTGCAACATTGTTCACAATAGCCAAGAGGTGGAAACTACCTAAATGTTCATCATTAGATGAGTGGATAAAGAAAATGTGGTATATGTAACATAACGGAATATTATTCAGCTTTACAAAAGATGGCAGGAAATGCTGCCATGTGTGACAGTGTAGGTGAATGTGGAGAACATTATGCTAAGTGAAATACGCCATGCACAGAAGGACAAATACTACATGGCACTACTTATATGAGGAATCTAAAGTAGTCATATCTTGGAAGTAGAGAGGAGATTGTTGGTTTCTGGGGCTGGGGAGGAGGAGAAACAAGACAGTATTAATCAAAGGATACAAAGTTTCAATTATGCACAATGAATAAGTGGTAAAGATCTATATGGCATAGAGCCCATAGTTAACAGTGCTGTTGTGTATACTTAAAAATCTTTTAAGAGAGTAGATCTTATGTTAAATGTTCTTATCACAAAATGTTGATAAATAGGGCAGGAGGAAACTTTTGGAATGATAAAAATGTTCATGACATTGATGCGGTGATTGTTTCACAGGTGTATACTTATCTCCAAACTCATAAAGTTGTATCCTTTGAATATGTATATATTTTTGTATGTCAATCATACCTCAATAAAGTGGTTTTAAAATAAAGTAGTAAGTTTAGTAAATTTAAGCCACCAGTAACAATAGCATTAAATACATTTTAAAAAGAAAAAGACTTAAACATATACCAACTAGTAACTATGTAGGGATTTTTATTTGGATTCTTATGCAAGAAAAAAATTTTAATTAAGACATTGATGAGACAATAAGAAATTTGATCACTGACTGGAGATTTGGTAACATTACCAAATTATTGTAAATTTTTAAATTTTTATTCTTATTACATTTTTTTAAATGTTTATTTGTTTTTGAGACACAAAGAGAGAGAGTGTATAAGTGGGGGAGTGGGCAGAGAGAGAGAGGGAAACACAGAATCTGAAGCAGGCTCAAGGCTCTGAGCTGTCAGCACAGAGCCCGACATGGGGCACGGACTCATGAACTGCGAGATCATGACCTGAGCCGAAGTCGGACGCTTAACCAACTGAGCCACCCAGGTGCCCCTTGAAACTTTTAAAAATTAAAAGTAAAAAAAGGCAGAAAAAGAATAATTGATGACAGTCTCTTCAGTCATTTGAAAAAAACTGTGATTCGCGTAAAATTAGTTACTACATAAAAGTGAGTCAAAAGGTTTTAAATGCTTGTGGTTTTATGTTATGAGCTGTCATTCTCATATTTGAATTAGCTTGTTTTCTCTCATGAAGAACCCAGTAAAGCATTATTGTGACTTTAAGGAACTAGAGTGGGAAAATTTGTTTTCAAAAGGAGCTGACAGCAAATAAAAAGATCAGATTTACTTCAGAACAGAATATGATCAGATTTACTGTAAGTGGCACTCATTTACCAAAGTGATTAAATTATAGTCAGGATGTACCCGAAGTACCCACTTCAGTAGACAGACAGGAATATATTTAGGAAATATAGAATATTGCAGTACCTCTGTGTTTTATCTTTCACAAACTACTCTTATGTTTTCAAGATAGTAGAATACACTACCTGTGTTTTCAGTGCATATTTCATTGGTGCTTAGAATATGAAACTTGTTGCAAAGAAAGATCATATTTTTCTTAAGAAAAACTGATCAAACTTTGTTAAAGAAAAGACTTTATGTGCACTGCTAATTTCTTCTGTAGATATTAGAAGATAAATATCCTAAAAATGGTGATCCCCGATTTAAAAGAAAAAAAGGTAGTATAATCATGAAAGTTAGAAAATGCCACATATGGGAATAACTTCAGCCACAACAGAAGTGCTAACTTTTGTTGGTAATGCCTGGCTGACTTCCTTCAAGCAAGCGTAACTATATGCTTTGGGAAAACCATGCCCTACTGGTTATTACATGTATTTTCCTTCAGGAATGACAGAAATAACTGCACTTAAAATTAACTATCAAAGTAAGAGTTTCAAAATATATAATCTGTCAAAAATCATTTTTTGGCCTTTAATACCCAGAAGGAAATCATTATGAATTTATGGGGCCAGAGCCATAAATATATATAACATCTGCAGTATACTATGCTTATGAGAACTACTTCATCTGCTAGATTAAGGTTACATTTATTGCATTTGAGTATAGGTAAGCAGCATCCTTCAAAACGTCATTTTACTGTAGTTTCATTTCTCCACCATAAATTACCAGCATTTGCAACATAATAGATAATTTGAGAGGTGTGAGGCTCCTGATCCCCCTGTTTATCTTTGTTCTCTGTGATATAAATGATGAGTTTACACTTTCATTCAACAGTCTGCCGGGAGAGGAATCAGATTGTGGCTAAAGCATGTGCCGGACAAAATGTCTATTGCACTGCATGGCACAACCTGACTGCTGCCAAGCATGGGGGGGTGAGTAGCTATGTTATACCACATCAGTTCATGCCAGTCATTTCAATAGGTTTTGTGCATTAATACATGGTATGCTGGTTTTCTAGATAACATGACAAGATTTTAGTGAAATCCTTTTCCGGGAAAATGCTAAGATCCCCTGATTATCTAAAATATTTTAAGTTAAATATTCCACTTTATTTTTTTTTTAGGTGTTCATGGATAGATAGAAACAGGAGTCTTTTGCCAAAGATACTTGATTTCTAGGAAATACAATGTTTACTGGTTGTATTTGGTGTGTAAAGCATTTTTTTTAGTATGATTTTTAAAGCAGTTTTTTATTTACGATGTTCTGGGCACTGTTTTATGTGTTCTATTTATCCTAGAAAGATAAGGTATTGTGAACTTTAGTTATTTGCTTTGGACACAAAGATACTTTTCTACTAATTGTGACCCATTTTTTTTCTCAAGAAAATAATGGTTTCGAGTTTGAAATAATTTATTTATATTACAAAAATTATGATTCTAAACAAAATCATCTTCTAATATCTATATATACCTGAGAAATGAACAGTTAGTGGTTACATTATGCAGTCAACATGTTTGTGATGTTTTGATGTATCCCTCAGTGTCACCTGTAAAATTGCAAAAAATAAAAGGATGAAACAATTGGATGAAGATTTTTTCCTACCTTAAATAGTTTCAAAATGCAAATATATTATGAACTGAGTGATGAGAGATGCTATCATTGCCTTCATCATTTTACACAAAATTCTGATTTTATGTCCCTTTCATAAATACTAAAGGCTGGAAAAAGCAGTGATTTGCCTCTTTTTAGTTTTCTTAATTCATAATTTCCCCTTGAAAAGCCGATTCCATTTGAAATGTTTCTGCACATACCAAACAAATATTTTGCTTCACAATCAACCATTTGCTCATCCCAGAGTGACTATTGTTTCCTTCCTGGTTTACAACTTTTCTAGCTGTGTAACTATTATTAGCACCTATTTTTACTCTAAAATAGTCTGGATTAGAAAATAAATCATATGGTCAATCTAGTCCACACCTGTGTGTATAACTACTTCAAAAATTCTAGTTGACTTTAGAAATACACTGTGTATGAAATGAATTGTCTGCAGTTACAATCTGAGTTGTGATTTGTGATGGGATTCAGGATATTCTCCCCGCAAATATGTCAACTTAGCACACTGAATATTTTAAGCTGAAGGAGCTGGAGAAAACAAGCAGAAGCAGTGTGTTCACCCTAGGACCTTTCTCCCACCTTCTCTGAAATAGGTTAGAAAACCCTCATGTGATATGCCTTCCCTATTCCAGAAGGAAAGGAGCATCCTTATGAAGACAAAGGATGCTGAGGAGAATACCAATAAACTTTCCTTGCTAATAAGTTTCTCCACTTTATATTCCTTGATCTATCATATTTCTCCATGACTGTCTACTCTTCATCAAACCTGGCATAAAAACACTCATGTTTGTTTCTTGGGGTCCTCATTTCCTTATGAAGGCTCCCATGTCTCATAAAACTTATTTTAAATACATTTGTGTCCTTTTATTTTGTCAGCTTCTTTGTCAGTTTAACTTTCAGCCCCAGCAAGGAACTCTAAGAAGGTTGAGGAAAACTTCTTCCTCCCCTACATTTGTGTTGCCATTTCTTTGTTTGTCAGGATAAAATAAGAAATGCTGCAAATTTGAAGGGCTTTAAATTAAGTATGGCTTTTAAAAATCATATTAGAAAATATGAATCAGAAATTCTTACATTAAGCATTCAGACTTAATTAATTTTGGAGAAAAGTAGAATATAATATGTTGTAAAAAAATACATGTGGGCAATAGTATGTTGATACATAAGTGTATGGACAGGAGTTTCTCAAAAATGAAAGTACATTATTAGCCTGACAAATACTTCGACAAATATTTGCTCTGAAGCAGTCTGTTCAGCAATGTCATCTATGTAAAATACTAAAAAGTGGATAGAATTTAAAGTATTACAATGTATTTATTATGTAAATTATATTGGAAAGTTAATATTATGCATATATATGTTTTTAATGGGTCAAGTACAGCGCCTTAATTGATCAATGGGGAAATCAGTTTATGACATTTAGATTCACCTATGACCTCATGTAAAAAAGGAGTTGTTTCCTGTGCACTTTTTAAGGACATTGGACTAGCATCAATTATCTGGGGAAATGGAAAACCCTGAACTGACACTTTAAAGGATAAAGAGCCTTTTAGGCACCTCTGAAGTGTGTTTTTGTAAACCATGCAGATTGATGCAATAGCATCCTGAATGTAACTTTCAGAATGAAATATGGATAATAATTAGGTAAAATGTTATTTTGAGATTTTAATTCCCAAATGGTTTATTGCTTTCATGTTTTAAATTCCAGTGCCCTTGTAGGTCCAATTAAGATGCTTAATTGAAGAATTCCAAGTAAGCAGACTGCCTTGGCACCAAGAGGGGATTGTGCCTGGTAATGATAGCTCTGAATTGGATGGAAAGAATAGTCACAAATGTTAGCAGAGGAATATACATTTAGTAATGTGACATGTATTTTCCAAGCATAAATAACATCAAGCTTGAGAATCAGAGGTTCTATGGTAACCTAGAGTGCCCTTGTTTTCTTTTTTCCGGTCTAATTTTTTTTTAATTGAAGTATAGTTGACACATATGTTACATGAGTTTCAGGTGTACAACATAGTGATTCGATAAGTTTACATTTTATACTATGCTCACCACAAGTGTAGCTACCATCTGGCACCATACAACGCTACTAACAATATCCTCAGGTCTCATTTTAAACTATCCATTCCTTCCACAATCACTTCATTCTGAAGCAATGGATAGGAATACAGCTAGCAGTGGCAAATTTTAACTTATTAACATTATTTTCTGGTTATTATTTTTAGATCTGTTTGAAATGCAGGATGAGACAAGCCATTGACAAAGAATGTCACTACTGGACACTCTTTCCAAAGTAGATTTATTAGAACAATCAATGCTTAGGGTGCCTGGGTGTCTCAGTTGGTTAAGCAGCTGACTCTTGATTTCAGCTCAGGTCATGATCTCATGTTTTGTGAGATCGAGCCCCATGTTGGGCTCTGTGCTGACAGCACGGAGCCTGCTTGGGATTTTCTCTCTCCCTCTCTCTCTCTGCCCCTCTCCCACTCATTCTCTCTCTCTCTTTCTCTCTCTCAAAATAAATAAATAAATAAACATTATAAAAGAAAGAAAGAAGAACAATCAATGCTTTAGTTTGATTAAGAGCACTAGAGAGAATTGCATACACATATTTCATTTTAACATGCACATTACCACCCAAGTATACGTGGCCTTATATTGAACCAACCCATTGTCATGATGCACTTCAACTCTTTTGTGTAGGGACTTGTTTATTATTTTACATGTCTTCTGTCATATACACGTGGAGGCAGATGTTTTCTGTACTGTGGATGAATACCACACAACACATGGCAGAAAGTGAATTACTTGTGCAGCATTTACATTTCTCTGATAGACTGTGTGACTATAATTGTGTTGTGCCTTTAACATTTCTCTGTTATGAATTATATTTACATTTTATTTGTAGTTTATTTGAAAAAAAATGGAAGAAAGGGTAATCACTAATAGAATATCATTAATTTTTATAGAAGGAGTTTAGATCTTTATGCATGATATCCATTCTGCATAAAGTTCTAAACTCCTATAAAAATTAATGATACTATATATATAGTATATATATATAATGAATAATATATAGTATATATATATATATATATATATATATATAATGAATAATACTGGAGTGGAATATAGGGTCCAAAGATATTTTAGTAATATTTTTTAGATATATTTAACTATGGGTTTGTCAAACTATATGATGAGAAACAAATGAGAAAGTAAAATTGGAAGTAGACGTTTCTGTTTCTGTAGATAGTTACCTTATGAGTACTTTCCTTTTGCGAATAGCAAATAATCATAAATAATTGTCTTCCTGTCCCCACTGCCCTGCTTGCCTTGTCTAAAACTACCTCTTCTGTGTTGAAGGTCATCCATTTTTCTATCCATTGCATTTTAATCCAGCACTCAGACCAACTTCTGTCATTTCCATATACTACTCTTCTCTGGAAGAAGCACCATTAGTGCTAAAGTTCCTCTCACTGACCGGCAAGTATCGTTGGTGCTTAGTCCCCAGGCAAAAACAATCTCTGCCACATATACCACATATAAAATTAGTGTCCTAGCTCAAGGCGAATAGCTCATGGGGCAGAAGGCGACACTAAATGCACATTTGTATGTTACAGGACTGTCTCTTAGTCAAATGAAATCTTGATTATTGCTGATTTCCATATTCATTTGTCTTCTGATTCACACATTTCAGAATCATGTATCTGAACTAAACAAACACTGCTCATGCTCAAATATTCTATATTTTCAAGAAGTTAACATATATTGAATTAAATCACTCTGTATTCTATGTACTTCTTGAGGGACAAAAGCTAGAGAAACAATTATCATGCTTTTGAAGCCAGTTTATACAGGTATTTCTGCTTAATTTATATGAGGAGTTGAACTGTGAACTTTTCTTCCTGCAGGTGATTGTGTGCTTTTAAAATGCTAAGAATATACTTTTGCCACAGTTCAGACAGTTCCTGCTGGCCAAGCCACTCTGTCTGGCATAGGTTTGCATCTTCTGTATACTGTGCTCCAGGACAGGGAGTAGATGTAGTTTTGCTTCCAACAGGTGTTATGACAGAAATTTTCAAAATTGATGTATTTTTTGTGGGACACAGCTTTCAAAATTTCAGTCTTTCTGTCTACTCTTTTTGTTGAAAACTATACCCTCAAAAGAAAAACTTTCTTTCAGCCTCCTGACTTAAATTATCTGTATTTAGTTAATGACTGCTATCAGACATTACCAAGACTCCTAGGAAGAAGCTTGATGAAATAGAATATAGAACATTGTGAAAAAATAGAATAAAAGGAGGGCTAGGAACATGGTGTATAGCAAATAAGAACTTTCATCCCAAATAGATTGCTTTAGTTTTTTGTTTAGATGGTTTTGGTAATGGAAAACTTGATCAGATGTACATACGATGCCTCTATTTTCAATGAGGGTAAATAATGCTTATTAAACATGATCTTTCTTTTGTACGAACTTGTATGTTTAGCTTCCTCACTTCAGACACGGCAAAAATGTAACACATTTTTCCTTTTTAGCATAAGTTTTAGTCCACTGAAATATTTATTTGCCCTCCAGTACGAGTGTGAATACCTTCCAGGTGCTAGCTTAATCAAGAGGGCATCACTACAGACAACTTCTGCCTTTTATCACTACACATTCCAAAGAGAAGATAAAGTGTAAGCATCTGAGTTAAACAAATAGTACTCAGGTTGAAATAGTGCTCTGCATACTATATATGGCAGGCAGTGAAATTTGAATTGGCTTGTTCCTTATGCAATACTACAATGCCAAGATTTATTACTTTAATAGTCACATCTATACAAAGTATGTAGGTGTGAATGTGTGTTTTGTGTGTGTGTGTGTGTGTGTGTGCGTATTATATTTGGTGAGGAAATGTTGTTTACAGGATACTTCAATTGATACGCTATTGGGAATGTGTGTATAATTCTTTTTTTAGTATTTAATGGCTATATATATCTTAATTGTATTCATTTTTATTTTATTTTTTGAAAAATATTTTTATTATCTTTTTTATTTATATTTTTATTCAAGTATAATCAACATACAGTGTTATATTAGTTTTAGGTGTACAACATAATGATTTAACAGTTCTATATGTTATTTAGTGCTGGTCACAATAAGTGTACTCTTAATCCCCTTCACCTATTTCACTTATCCCTCCCACCCACATCCCCTCTGGTAGCCACCAGTTTGTTCTGTATGTTCAAGAGTGTTTTGTTTGTTCATTTGTTTGTTTTGGTCTCTTTTTTCTTTGCTTATTTTGTTTCTTAAATTGTACATTTGAATGAAATCATGGAGTTTTTCTTTCTCTGACTTATTTCACTTAGCATTATACTCTCTGCATTCATTCATGCTATTGCCAATGGCAAGATTTATTCTTTTTATGGCTGAGGAATATTTCATTTTATATAACACTCTTCTTTATTGATTCATCTATCAGTGGACACTTGGGTTGCTTTCATATCTTGTCTGTTGTAAATAATGCTGCAGTAAACACAGAGGTGCATATATCTTTTTTGAATTAGTGTTTTCATTTTGTTTGGTTAGATAACCAGTAGTAGAATTAATGGATCATTTGATAATCCTGTTTTTAATTTTTTTAAGGCTATTTATTTTGAGAGAGAGAGAGCACTGTGCAAGCTGGGAAGGGGCAGAGAGAGAGGGAAAGAGAGAGAATCCCAAGTAGGCTCAGCACTGTCAGCACAGAGCCCAAAACATGGGGCTCAAACTCACCAACCATGAGATCATGACCCGAGCCAAAACCAGGAATCAAATGCTTAACTTACCAAGCCACCCAGGCACCCCTATTTTTAATTTTTTGAGGAATGTCCATGTTTTCCACAGTGACTACATGAATTGGCATTCCTACCAACAGTTTAAGAGGATTCCTTTTTCTCCACATCTTCACCAACACTTGTTATTTCTTGTCTTTATGATTTTAGCCATTCTGACAGATGCGAGGTAGTATCTCATTGTGGTTTTGATTTTCATTTCCCTGATGATGAATTATGTTGAGCATGTTTTCATGTGTCTGTTTGGCATCTGTATGTCTTATTTGGAAAAATGTTTACTCATGTCCTCTGCCCATTTTTGAATTGGATTTTTTTTGTTCATTTGGTGTTGAGTTATATATTAAGTTCTTTATATATTTTGGATATTAACCCCTTATTAGATATATCATTTACAAATATCTTCTCCCATTGAGGAGACTGCCTTTCTCATTAGAGAAATAGGCCTGTAGTGGTTTGTTATTGTTGTTGTTGTTGTTGTTATATTATGTATTTATGTTGTATTATGTCTTTATCAAGGTGATGCTGGCCTCATAGACTGAATTTTGAATCTTTCATATTTTTTGGAATAGTTTGAGAAGAGTAGGTATTTATTCTTTAAATGTGTGGTAGCATTCATCTATGAAAACAGCTGGTCCTGGACTTTTGTTTGTTGGGAGGTTTATTTATTTATTTATTTGTTTTTTATTACTGATTTAATTTCATTGCTGATAATCAGTCTGTTCAAATTTTGTATTTCTTCATGCTTCAATTTTGGTATTGATTCATACCAAACGTATTCAATTTATATGTTTCTAAGAATTTATTTCTTTGTGCTGCCCCTTGTGTGGTTTTTGATGGTGAATGGGACCAACAGTCAGATCAAATGTCTGTCCCCAGCCCACTGTTCCAGCTGCAGTGGCACTGGTGTCTTTGGTTATCTGCCACTCTCCCCAGGGCAGAGGTCACTTCGGAGTGGTGCTGGTCATTATCAGGGCTTCTTGCAGAATGAGAAGTGTCAGGAACCACTTTGGAGGGACTCTTGCTGAGTGGGGCAGGTTAGATGGGGTAGGTCTGCCTGGGCAGAGTGTGGCTGTTAACAAACCTGGTGGAGAGTATTTGTTCTGGTTTCCAAAGATGTCAGACTATCTAGGCTGGGGATGGAGGGAGAGAAATGATGCCTATCAACTCTTTTGTTTTTGGAGAATTCTCCTAAAGATCCCTACCCCTCCAGTGCACATTCTGAGATTAGTAAATAAATGTTCCCATAAAGCACAGGCATTTTTCAAACTGCTTCTTCTATGTGGAGTTGTTTGTTATGTGATCTCTTTAAGGGTGGTGACTCAATTTCCTATTGCCCTCTGACTTCCCAGACCTGAGCCAACTGATCTTTGAAGTACATGAGTTAAGCCCCATTGATTGTAAAACCTGGCAAAGTTAAGCTCTACTGGTTTTCAAAGCCAAATATGAGAGGAACTTGTCTCCCAGTTCAGGTTCCCCATGTCTGGGATGCCTGCTGTGGGGTCTTTTCCTCTCCCTTTTCCACGTTTGTGGTATTCCTCCCATTTGTGCTTAGTCTCCCTGGGATTTTGGGTTTTGACCACATCTCCTCCTCCCACCCTTTTAGATGTGGCCTCCTCTTGGTGGCTAACTGTGAAGAGTCTGTTCTGCCAGTCTTTGGGAAGTTTTCTGGTTTAGTTGTACTGATACAGCTGTTATATAGATGATAATATCCATGGAATGAGGTGAGCTTAGGACTCTTCTATCCTGCCATCTTCCCAGGCTTCCATTCCTATAGCTAAATCATACACTGTAAAATAATTTTATGTTTGAATAAAAATTAGGTGAAGAATAACAAGTAAATTCCCCTTTAGAGCATCTTGTCTATAAAACATCCTTTTAGCCAAACCTGTGTTTTCATTTACATTAAGCATCCTTTTTAAAACCATGAATTAATATCAGCAAATAAATTCCCACCATTTGAATTGAATTACTAACTTTAATGCTTTTGAACCAGAAAAAAACGACAACAAAATACTGAACAGTACCTTTCATAATGTACAAATCAGTTGCATGGGTATTTACTTTTCTGTTTTTAGAAAGTGCTAAGTCTCTTGTTTTTTGAAATTTTTGTAAAAGAAGAAATGTGTATTCTTTTTTATTCAGGTTGTTGTAAGTAAAATAAACAGCCTGACCTTAATAACTTTAACTCCTGTGTTAACTTGGTACGCATTTGAGAATTATAGGCACAGCTGAGTAAATTACAGGAAGAATAATTGGAAAAACAAGAACAACAGGTGACAATTTGGTCAGGCTGCCAAAATCCTAGATTATTAATTTATTTATCTATCTTTTTCCATTTTACAGTTTTCCTCTTGATATTGGATACTGTGCTCATTCCCTATTGCTCATTTTAATGAATACTTAACCACATAAAATATTTGTTCATTTCAAGGGAATTCCCCATGGTTTCAAAAAAGAATGCAGAAGCCATTTCAGAGCTTAATTAGGGAGATTTGGAACCTCTATGCTTGTTCAATCGATTTTATCACAAGTAAAAGCATTTTAACTATTCCCTTTGTCTACACAATCATTTGCAACCCAGCAAAAATATTCCATTCCTTCCACAGTAAGCTTAACTAAGCAGGACAGTCAGTTGGAGTGAGGTCAGACTGGAAAATGTTTTTAAAAGGGTTTTATAAACCCTTTAAAATTTTAAGTTAAGTTTTAATGAGCATTGCAGAAGAGTTAGATCCCCTGGGGGCAAATCAATTTTGAGTGTTATACTGCCTGTTCCTTCTAGCCTGTGAAGTACCACCTTAACTGACTTCCCCCTGGTTATGTTGAGCCAGATATTTCAGATGAAAGAATGCAAATATACAGCCTGTGAATTTCTCCCTTACCAAGGGGTCACCAAATCCTTGAGCCATTTTATTTTTTCAAGTGGTGAGAGGAATGGAACGGGTGGAACAAAGTAGTTGGCTATTTCAGCACTAAGAGAAGTGTGAGGTTTAAGGTGGGCTATGGTGGGTTGGGGAACCTGCTTTGGGAAATGTTCAGTCTTTTTTTTTTTCTTTTTCTTTCCCTTGGGACTAGATCAGCTCTTGGGATATAGTAAATTTGAAATTCAGTCTGGGACCCACTATGGTTTAATGTGACTACTGAAGGATAAAGGAAAACTGCCTAATGAAGTTCAGAGGCCATGTTTACTTTCACTTTTTCTCTCAGATGTGTATTGTTTTCTGGATTTTTAGACTTTCATAATGTTGGACATGTAGGATTTTCCCTTACACAGTTACACAATTGCTTCTTTATATATTGCCTCAAATAAACTGATACCATGCATCCTCCTAAAAAGGCATTAAGCTCCAGAGTGTACTTCTCTGGAACTATTTACTACATTCTGCCATCTCCCTGCAATAAGGAAATTATATATTAAAGATTAACTGAGCATATCATTTCCTCTCTCTAGGCTGCCATGAGGTACGTCTACAGACTGCTGCTCAGTATTTTGGGAGCTTACCCCTGTGAAAGAACATTTTTAAGGCTAGATGAATCACAGGTTCTTCATCCCATCTATGAACAAATACTTAGCCTTCTACAAATGCTAAATAATGTACTGTATTGAATGTATTCTAGAATGTATTTCTAGAACGCACTTTATTACTACATTTACCTGTTATCTTTTCAAATTTTTGCTTTAAGGTCATCTTCTCAGTGAGGCCTACATAACCATCCTATTTAAATTTGTAACACGTACCACACCCCACTCTTTACTCTCCACCTCGCTCTATTTTTTTTTTTCCTCATGGGATTTCTTAGCACCTATCATACTCTTTTTTCCTATTAGTTCTGCCTTTTCCCCAGGGACATTTCAGTAAAATTTCAATACATTATTACATTAGACAGGATAGGTTAGATTATGCTGAGGTAACAACCTGGAAATCTAAGTGGTTTACAACAAAACATTTCTTTTTTCCACCCATCTCTGGTCAGTTAGTGTTCTGCTCTATCCTATTCATTCCAAGACTCAGGCTGATGGGTCAGCCTCTATCTAGAAAATTACCCCTTGCTGCACATGTTTAGGTAGCTTTGTCTGTTCACTTACATATACCAATGACCTAGAACAGAGCCTGGAACAAAAGGAGTGACATAACTGTTATATTGTGTAAAAGGGTTCAGTAAATATTATTAATAAAATATACATTTAGATCCATAAATATAAATAAATATAAAGTGAGCTCATATATTATTATATTCATTTTTTTCATAGCTGCATTTCACACATGATTTAATATTTATACCAAACCTATGAGTAGCTGGTAGTCCCATTTTACTGAAGAGGAAACAGAGAAATTGAATAACTTGTTTGAGGTCATGTGGTTTGTAAGAGGGCAAGATGGACTTTAGGCCCATTTGTATCTGACTCCAGTGTACATATTCTTTATGCTTCCTACAAGACTTTCTTTACCTTTGATATGTCTGAAAGAAGGCCTTAAGTAATATATATGTAATCATATTAGTTTCTAGTTGATTAGAAACTTGCTTTTTTTCTATCTGAATTTGCTTTGGCTATTTCACTTCCTCTATAGTCGAGTAAATAATCCCTGACTTTAGATTGCTCAGTTCTTCTCAAAACCAGAGTCTAATCACTGACCAGAATTTAAAGCTGAATTTAATTCTGTTGGCTCCTTAGCATTTATTTGACTCTGACCTTTATATAATCCTTAGGCTTCCGGTGCTAAGTGACACTAAGGATGACTGGCATCTTATTCTTACACTTAGCTATTTTGTAAACGTTTCATAGCTGCTTCATAAGAAATTGCTTGCAAGGATAAGGAGCATAAACAACAAAACCATAGCTCATTTAATGTAATTTTCCCTGGATGAATTATTTTAAATGTTTTTAGAGTGAGGGTAATTTCTTTTAGAAGTTTTTATTGGATTCATCCCCTAGTTTGGAAACACCAAAAAGAACACAGAGTATTTAAAATCTCATCAGCAAGGGGGAGGGAAGGATTAAAACATTCTTTTAAATGATTTTTTCAATACATTATTACATTAGACAGGATAGGTTAGATTATGCTGAGGTAACAACCTGAAAATCTAAGTGGTTTACAACAAAACATCTCTTTTTTCCATCCATCTCTGGTCAGTTACTGTTCTGCTCTATCCTATTCATTCCAAGACTCAGGCTGATGGGTCAGCCTCTATCTAGAAAATTACCTCTGGTTGTTCCTGAAAGACAAAAGAAACCTAACAACTCACATGCTGGTTCTTACAACTTTTACTCAGAAGTGGCACTTCATCAGCTTAAACAAATCCCATGTTCATGCCTGAATTCAGTAGAGCAAGGACAGAACCACATGCTGCACTTGATGGCAATGGGGAAGGAGCGCATAATAATTTGTAAGGAAGTTGAAGAATAATTTTAAACATTAATAAGATCTACTTAGCAGATCTTTTAAAATTTAACGCACTGGCTTTTGAAACAAATTGTTTCTATCTCAGAACAATGTGAGAATTTTTCCCTTGATTTTTGCCATATCTTCAGTGTAGCTAGGCAAGACTATATTGTGCTATATATACACTTACATAACTTCCCAAGATTATCATGCTTTCCATCGATGGTCACATGAGGTAAAAGCAACATTTGCTACTACATTTTTTTGAAGTAAGTGTATTTACAGTGAGTCATATAGTCTTTGTTCTGAAAATGAACAAAGTTTGAATGACTTCACCTTAGGCTGGCTCGCCCAGTCTTCAATTTCACCTTACGTGTTTACACATACACATTTGTTGTCATACTTCTGCCAAACTGGAATAATCTGTGTCAACCACGCTGTCCAAACTGTAGTGTATTTTACATAATGAGAACACAGCTGGCACAGTGGATTGATTCCACATACTCTGAACATATGGCTTGGAGAAGGCCAGAGTAGCTCTGATCAGGAAACTTGATTCCAGTTAGAAAAGATGTATTAGAGTCCACAGTCCTGTGAAGAAAAATATTGTTTTATAAATATAGGCTTCATTAAGCACCTGTCTGCACAATTTACCGAGGTTATTCAAGTTTAAAGTAAGAATAGCAATGAGGGATTATGCTTCAGTTTGAATATCAAAATTTATTTTGACTAAGGTCAGGACTATAAAGTGAAATGAAATATAAACCTCTCTCAGGCACCTCTTACTACTGGAAATCTGAAGGTTGACTTTAGTATCCATATGGATTTCCAAATAATTAACAGGCTAATATTTATCCTCTTTGTCCAAAGAGACATTTAGATAGCTTTTGTCATCTGGCCTGAGATATTCACACAGTAAAGGTTACATTTTTTTTCCAATTTATTGTGTTCCCTCTAAAATGGGGTAGAGGTGGAAGGAATAGGGATATGCTCAATGTCCTGTGGGCTTAAGGCCTTTAATAGGCTCAGCACAGAGTAAGATGGCTGCTTGCATTACATCTTTTATCTTAGCTGTGATAGGCTACCATAGGTTATTGGATCCTAGTACCACAAACTTCTTCTTTGCTGGCGGAGCTGGGGCTTATATTTCTGCCAGCTGCTTCTATAGGCTTTCCCTTATTAGTCTTGCACTCTCAGCATCCTATGTAGAAAGCTGCTTTAAGGAGCTACTGGTCAATAACCATACAGCCCGTTTGAGAAGTAAAGGGCAATAATTTGTAGCAATAATTTGGAGGGTAGACCCTTCCCCTCCCCCCACAATCAGTTACTTTATTCATCAGTTCTATTATGTAGAGCATCTCTTGGGACACTAAGGACACTCTTCCTTCCACAGCCCATTAGTTAAAGGTTATTTCAAACACTGCATTAGTGTATGTTGAATATTAGAACCAAATGCTCCTTCTGCTAGTGGTTCCCCTTAGAGATATGAGATCTAGAAACAAGTGGTCTTGTGCCTAAAACTTGGTGGGTGCTCAAAGAATGGCTCTGAGTTCTCTTCAGCTTGTGGAGAGCCAACAGTGTGTTTCAGAGATTTTCCAGGTATTCTCCATTTATTCCACCATACCCATCATTCTCCGCCTTGTCCTATGCTTCAAGAAGTTATCATTTTGAATTGCATCAGTAGGTACACTTGCCCTCTGGCTTCTGGTTTGGCCAAGTAAGGCACTGGCAGGAGAATGGAAGGTGAAAGGAGAGTGAGGTAGGGACATTTCATCTCATGGCTCCCACCCTACTCCATTTAATTTTTAAATAGTGGTGGATGCTCCTTCAGTCCTAAAGGGTGCAATAGCTCTCCATGTCCCAAGTCCTGGTATTCTGAACCATTCCTTCTTGGTTTACCTTAAAACTACCCACACGTCGTAAATAGTCCCTTAGGTAAATTCTCCTCCATAACCCCTTTTGATACACCTCTCTCCTTCCACAGCTTTGGCTAATACAAAGGCGTTTTATAATCAAATGGTTGCAATTGTGAATAACTGATCCAACCAATTATGCATGACCACTGTGTATGGTGCATTCCTAAAATGTTGTTTTCTACACCTTGTGGATGCTGTTAATTCTGTTTAATTATACCTCATCAACTTTTTTCTACTTTTGTGTTCTTAGTTTCCTGAGATAAAGTATCTCCCTTCCCTTACTATATAATCTTCCAGTTTTGATAATGTACATTCCTAGATTTGGAATCTGACAGTGTAGGGACACTAATCTTCTATACAGGTTGAGCAGATGTTAACTCTTTGTTTTCAGGAGAGTTTGGGAAAAGTGATTAGAGTGTGAGAAGGGTGAGCTAGTTCTCTGATTGATTTTCTAACTCTTGTGTAAGACTTTTAATGTCTCTAGACTTTAATTTCCACTTATGTGAAGTGAGAGAGCTGCGTCAAACAAGTGCTTTTTTCCATGACTACAGTTTTAGTCCTTTATTAAGCCTCATCTGTATGCTAGGCACTCAGAAGACTGCTGATAGTCTATTAAAAAGCTAGAGGAACTTAATGGAGAATGACGCTAGGAAGTGCTGTTTTGCTCCTAATTTATTTTCCCTGATTCTAGTATTTCCAAACTTGGGATCTGTCAACTTTTAGAAGGTCCATAGATAGTTGTTAGGTAGGGTGGATAGTCCCTTGAAACTGTAGGTTAAAAAATGGTGTCTATGCATGTTTTTCTGAGGTAAGTGTCCACTTTTGGCCAGATTCTCAAAGGACTAATGACTTCCTTTCCTCACCCCTACTCCTTTGAAGAGATGGGCATGTTAAAGTTCCAGGCTGCCAAATACGTAATTTATGTGTCACCTACTGCCCCCATAAATGCATTTATCATGTACTGTGAGCCATCTACTTTTCACAGGTTTTCACATTTCTTTAGGATCTACTGATGGATTTTCAGATCAACTTTTGACTTATAGATATGAGAAAGCCTTTTTGTCTATGTGACTTTCTTTTTAGCTATAGATAGCAGAAATATTCAAAGACTCTGTTAGGATAAAGAGAAGAAGCAGATTTCTCTCACAGACAAAATCAGATTAGGAGACTTTATTTTAAAATAAAGTGTGTATATTCTGTTTTCTTACTGTGTTTTTCTTTTTCTGAAGTACTAACTGATCTTACAGAATTCTCATTGAAGTTTCTGTCTCAATTACACTGCTCTATCAAGCCTTTGTTTTTTCTTTCATTGATTTTTTTCTCCGGTTCTTGCAAAAGGCATAAGGTCACATATACATAATAGTAAATAAAGTTACAGATTAGTATTTTCATATAGAATGAAACTCTGGAGGAGACAAAATTTCTTTGCCTATAGGTGATATTTCTGTTTCCAAAATATCTCCTTCTCTCTTCTATATATTTCAATCCAGTTTATATCCTCAGTATTCACCCCAAACCCTCCAGTTAGTTTAACCAATGATTGTGTATGTATGTATGCATGCATGTATTTATCTATCTATCTCCCTATCATCTATCTGATGATCATCCACTTTTTAAATATTTCTATCATTTCCTTTTCTATCATCTATTTGCCTATCTCTGTCCATTAATCCTTACATAGAATTTTGAGACATTGTTTTCAGTACTTTATGAGAATTAATTCATACTTTATAAGAATTACCTTATTTTATCCTCAAAACCTGTGATTCTCAAATTTTTTCATCAGACACAATTTATACTCTTAAAATTATTAAAGATATCTAGGTTTTTTGTTTGTGTAGGCTTTCTCTATTGATGTTTTTCATATTTGAAAGTAATATTGAGAAAACATCAATATTTATGTATTAATTTAACAACAGTGATAAAGCCATTGCAAGCTAACATAAATAACATTTTTATAAAGAATAAAAATATTTTCCAATACAAAAACAATGTAGTGAAAAGAGTAGCAGTCTTATATTTTTCTAATCTTTTTAATGCCTAGTTTAATAAAAGATAGGTAGATTCTCATATCTTCTCTTGCATTCAGTCTGTTTGATGTGTTTTATAGGAAGCATATGAAGAAATTCTAGCCTTATTTAAATATCTAGTTGGAAAATGTGGTACTATTTTAATAACCTAAAGGTTATTTCAATGTTGAGTTTTAAAATCATGTCAGTAAGTTTTTGATAGTCTGTTACATTTGAATCCACTGGAGTATTTTCACATTGAATGGATATTTTTACCCATGTAGAACTTTGGAACATCATGCATTAGTCATTTGGCAAATGTTGGCTCACAGATACACCTAGATCTTGGCAGTGTTTACACATTTAGTTATATAATATGAAAGATCAAAATGAAATAAAATTAATATTTTTTAGTGGTTTGTCAATAACATTATTAAAAGAAATTGGCTTTTTTTTTTAACTGCAAATGGGTTGTGGAGAATAGAATTGTAATACATTTTAGTGCTACTACCTTGGTTTGTACAAGCCAATACAGTGAAAAAATCAGCACATGAAAGTGGTTTTAATCTCACAAGTCTCCTGAAAGGGTCTGTAGAATCCCCTCATGTCCACAGAGCACACTTTGATAAGCACTACTCAAAACATCCCTTTGAGTATCAAAGTTATATTTACTTCCATTTTACAAATGAAAAAATTGAGGCAAAGAGAGTTTATGTAGCTTACTCTAGGACCAAGCAGTAAATGAAGGGGAGGGGATTCTAACTGGGATAACCTGCTACCAATCCATGCTTTAATCCTCTGTTTTGATATGCAGTAACACTTTACAGCCCTCACCTTATTTGACCTATGCCATTTTTCATTACTGTTGTTTCCTCTCTTACTTTTACTGTATGATTCAGGGAACTTGTTTATAGCCTCTGCAGTTTTCATTGTCCTGTAACCACCCATTTTCAAGCTGGAGTAAGTACCTTAAGCCTCCTCTTTCCTATCTTACAAACTCTTGCTAGGCAATATCCATGTGCAAGCTTCAATTACCATTGATATGCCAGTGACTCAGAGATTTATATCTCCTATTCTGATTTCTCATCTGTGAAACATTTATTTTTAGCTCATTTTACATGATTTTTTTTTTCTCTCAAACACATTCTAAATTCTGTAGGACTGTAAGCGGAACTAGGCATCCTTTTCCCATCCATGACTCCAGCCTAAAGCTATTTTTCTGCCTCCTATTGAATAAATGTTATTGCCGTCTATCCACTTATAAGATAAGAGACTAGGAGTTATCCTGGTTACTTTTTTCTCCATTGATACCACTTCTTACCACCTGTAATACCCCCAAACTGTCATTGTATCTTATGTGGCAACCAAAATAGTCCGCCTTCCACCCATTCTCCACAATGCAGGCAGAGTGTCATGTATGTTCAGACCTGTTTTCTTTCAGCTAAAAAAAATTCAGGGACTCTTCATTTTCTTTAGGATAAAGCCAAATACTTTAAGACGGCCTACAAATAGGATGACAGTTACCCCAACAACCCGATTATGCCTGTTGTTATTCATAGGCACTCATTTCACTTTCAAAAGGGCCTTGGTTTGGATGATTAACCTACATGCCATCCTACCTAGGGAGATCCTGCCTGATTTGGTGTCTGATATCATATACAAAGCTCTCTCTTACTCTGAAATTCACCATAAATGCCTTTCTTCAAGTCCATGGGTCACAAGCATTTTTATTCACTTATCTCCTATTATTTTTTTCAGATTTCATCTCAGACTTCCCATTTTAGGGTAGGCTTTCACATTCTACCTGATTCAGCCCCATAGCACTATAAACACTGTCTATTGTAGCTCTTGTTTCATTTGTAGTGGGTGGTTTTGTGATAAATTTCTATAACCCATTTTTTAAAATGTTTTTATTCATTTTTGAGACAGAGAGAGACAGAGCATGAGCAGGGAGGGGCAGAGAGAGAGGGAGACACAGAATCTGAAGCAGGCTCCAGGCTCTGAGCTGTCAGCACAGAGCCGGATGCGGGGCTTGAACTCACAGATTGTGAGATCATGACCTGAGCCGAAGTCGGACGCTCAACCGAATGAGCCACACAGGCCCCCCTATAACCCATTTTAGACTATAAGCTTTGTGGGGGCAAAGAGTGTGTCTTTTTAGATCACTGCTGTATCCTCAGTGTCTTTCAATATTTGGACAGAATGTGCATTCAATAAAATTTTTTGAATACATTCTCAATGCATGAGGTAGTCATTCATATTCTTTGCTAACCTTTGTGAAAAAAATGTTTAACTATTTTTAGATACTCTTTTAAAATGCAAATATGAATAGCTTTAAGCATTGTTAAGATCTCTTTTTTCTGAGTTAGTTTATCAGAGAATTTCTCCTCTCCATAGGAAGAGCCAATGGAATAAAACTAGAATGGGAGAAAGGGAAAGATAACTCAAGAAGAGAGAAGTGACAGGAGTTGTGTGTGTGTGTGTGTGTGTGTGTGTGTAGTTTGGAGGAGGAGGAAGTTGATGACTCCTGCTTTGCAACCCTACAGGGGAAAACCTCAGGTGAGATGCAGACACCCATGCAATTTTAGAATTTAACCACTGGAGAAAAATATTTGGATATAGGCAAGCCAATGGACCTTTTTGTTTTTCTATTTTTCCATGGTCAGAGAGTTCATTTTTGGCTCACTGGTCCTGCCAGCACAATGGCATTTGTTGCAGCTCACTGAAGGAGAGGCGAGAGAAAATGGTGCAGTTGTGTGCCAGATAAAGGGGTAGTTGGAGAGGGGTTACTGTACCTTTGTTTAATGAGCACATGGAGGACACAACCTCTGCTCCCAAGTCTTCAGAATTTTCCAGAAGTTCAATATTGATATAATACCCTGAGTCATAGGTAATTTGATAATGACCTTTGTTATAAATGCCTTGAAGAAAGCTTCCTTAAAAGGGGTCACTCTGGGATCATGCTAAATTTGATAAATGTCCTCACATATTTTAGCCCATTGGTTGTCAGTGGATTGAAAAGTATAAACTCTGGATTCTAATGGCAGGCACTTTTTTAAAGCTAAAATTATGAAAGCATCAAATGACCTCTGATCTACAGGACAGCAGGAGACACTTCACATTGCTTTTCTGACCTGCAAAGTGGCACATGACTCCTATAATTACATGATTCAAAGCTCTTCCTAAGCCTCTCACTTCCACCTTGAAGGCAGATGATGTAACAGCCACATGTCAAAGCATCTGAGAATATATTGAAGACCTCTGGTATTTAGTTTATTTAGCCCCAAGGCGTGGTATATAATCTATTCACTTGAAAGGTACCAGACACATTTGAAATACAATTTGGTATTGTACATTTTCTGTGACTTAATTGTAGTGCTTGTTGAGCAGTTTGTACAAATTTTACCAATGACTAGTATTCAGTCATAATGACAGTGACTAACAGCATTAGACATTTTTATAATATAAGTAACAAAACTTGTTTTTAACAGTCAAAATTTTCTTTCCTCATAATTTTCTATAACTTTCCATTTGGTGCTTATTGCCCTCTAACTTTGCGATTTTAAAGTGGTCAATGATACCGATATGTAGAGAAGGAAAACTTTTAATCTGTCATCTCCATTAAATATGTAGAAATAATGATTGTTCCTACCAATCTAGAAAACTAAAGAAATCGATTTTAATTAATTCATATCTCATCATAAATTCATTATTAACTTACTTGTTAAACTTTGCCTTATTTTGTTGTTTTATAGACAGTTATCAAAATAAATCCCTTTTATAATTAAGACCTAGAAAGAAATAAAATAATGTACATATAAAAACTCCAAAACTTGATAGTTTTGAAATTTTTTGTTCAAATTTTTAAATGTTATATTTTTTCACTTAGAATATAAATTAAATGCCACCTAAGAACATATTTCTAAGTGAATGATTCATTTTGGAATTTGAATTATTTTATTATACTTTGCTCCATAGATTTTAAAATAAATGCTCTATTAATATTTGTTTGACTGATAAATGTTTATTAAACACTAGCAGTGGTGAGCATCATAATTAAAACTATTAATTTTTAATAACCAATGTTCATTAAATACACATTTTGACATCCCTTTATTATAGAATGTGACACACTGAATTGTCATTATTTCTTTAAATGTCTCTCATCACATCATCTCTAAGAACATCTATCTATTGGAAAACCATTGTGATTTATTTAAATTTGTGTCTACTGAACAAGCACAATTTCTGGTGCATGGCCAGGACTCAAGAATGCCTTGTTGAATGGATAAAATATCTAAAATGTATACATATTTACAAGGGGGAAACTTATGAGAAAGAGAATTGGTCATCCAAAACCCAAATTTAGACAGATAACTAAACAAATATATTAGCAAAAAGAGTTGCTGGGGAATCAGTAGAATTGGTATATTTAGTTTACGTATGTAAACTATGTATGTATATGTGTGTTGGGGGTGGCTGTCAGCATGACAGGGTCAAGGACAGTGGAGGATGAGCATCCCATTGGGTCTGAGACATTTAAGGTAGACTTAACTTAGCAACATCATCCTAAAAATTTGTTGACTCATTCAACAAATGTTTATTGAATTTGCTTGCTGTTTGTACTGTTTTAAATTGCAAGGATGCAGCAGTAGATAAAGCAGGGCCTCTACTCAGCTCACTCTTTAGTCAATGAAAAAAAAAGTTTTGAAGGATAAAGGGGGTTCATTTGTTACAGAGACAACAGGAAGATATTTTTGCCATTGAAAGGACAACATTTTAGATCATCTCTGAAAAAAGAGATGCTTAGAGAAGAGTTTTCAGGATTTCCACCTAATTCTCTGAATGCTGGACAGATTTACCTGGAAAGAAATTTATTCCTATTGTCTGACCAAACCCCACACACTGCATTTTTAGCCAGTTTCTTCACAGTCTATCCATAATGGGTATGAAGATAAAGGGAAGACAAATGCTAGGATGGAATAAGGAATAGGAAAGGACTGTTTAACACAAAAGAAGAAATAGGAATAAATGAATATTACATTATATTTAGATTTTATTTCCAGAGCAAGTAGAAATGAGAAAAAAGAATTTATGAGAACAACATCCTGCTTGGCTAAGATCCCATGTGATTATATTCAAACCAAAGTATTAATTTTACACCCTCATATTTCTTTAGAATATTTTACTCAATGTGGTGAGCAAATATTTTTAATCCACCTTCTTATTTACTTCTCTGTAAAATTCAACATATTATAATTTTCTTTACCACTTAAGTGCAGATCTCCTTTACCATCTTTTGTAATTTTTATCTATTTTTCTTTTATATATGTGATCCCCAAAATATACCATGATTACATTTTTGTGGAAAATTGTTATGTTTCTATTATTTTGTTTCTAATATTATGTTTCTAATATTTTCTAATATTAATAATATTTCTGTTATTAAAAATCATCTTTCTCTTTTAAACATTAGAAATCACACATTTTTATATTAGAGAAGCCCTGAGATTTCTTTGGAGGGATGCTTGAAGGTGTCTCTTTATTAAAACTCTACCTTGACCTATTATTGAAGAAGAGACATTTGCCCATATCAAAACTAGTGAGGTAATGGAGAATGTAGGAGACTTGCTTCTTCCCCTGTTGAAGCCACTAATATATACCACATCTCTCAGTAATGTACGTTACTTTACCACCTTGATCACTCTACTTTCCATATCATTCAACATGGTGCAAAAAATAGTCATTTTCCTGTGCCACTTATAATTTTATTGCTTTGGTTTTCTAATTTTTTTTTATTTTGCATAAATGTATTTTAATAAGTTAATACAGCCTAAGACAAAATATCATTCTAAGACAAGGTAAAAATATGTAGATAATCTCTATGACCATTTTTTTTCTTTTTGTACTTCCAAATTCACCAATTGGTTTTCATGTACTCTGCATTGAAATTAAAATCTTGCTACTGCCTATAAACCCAGTCTTCCTTCTGCATAGTCTAGTTTTATAAGGACAGACACATTTTTGTAGGTAGATTCATCAATTCACTGAAAATTGTGTAATTTAACAGCCTCCAGGCTGTGCAAATTTAGAGACTTAGGTATTCTTCAACTCAAGTGCAGTTGATTAACCTAAGGATTTAGTAGTTAATACAAGTTACACATTTGCACAGTCATTCCTAATGTTTATAAAGGTGTAAGGTTTGCATAACATTTGCATTGTTATCCTTGTCAATCAGCTTTAGCCATTCTTAGCTTGATAAGACTAGACAGGTGGTTGAGATATGTATAGAAGCATGAGGCTGAGAAAAGCAGTTAATGTATTTGGTCACATAAGATAAAGTCAAATGCAGGATCAAGAATGGGTTCCTTAGTGACCAACAAATTTATTGGACATCATTTTTCATTTTAAAGTATTTAGGACTATTAGTCTGATTCTTCATTTTCTCTTAACTGCAGTATTTTCACTAGTTGTGGTCCTACTTTGCCCTTTTCAAAAGTTACCTTTCTATGTGGTTGCTCTTTTCCTTTTCTAATGATAGCGCACAAGAAAATCATTTAAGCCATAACCTCTAAAGCCACTTAATCAAATCTTACCTATAAAATGGAGTGTGTATTCTCACCACAGTACATTCACTTTGGCATTAGAAAAGTAAAATCTTAATTTTTAGAGTGACAGAGTTGAAAGGATTCTACCACAAAATGTGCATGATGACATTTACACAGCCTCAATGACACAACACTTGAGAATGAGAGCTCCAAGTCTCTTGACTGTGGCCCACCTGCAAGTCATTATAGACCATAAAATGTTTCTCAAGTCCTGACCATATTATTTATAGAGCTTGACCAGCCTGTCAGAGAATAATAACGGCATTTTATACTTCTGCTGTGCCCTACATCTCAATGTTCCTTACCAACATGAATAAATTCTTGTATCACTTCTGTGCGGTATTGGATAAATATTATGACATCAAGTTTTACAGATGGGGAAGTAGAAAATGAAGTACAGATGTTAAACAATTTTATCCAATCCCAAGTCACTATGTAGCACTTTTCTACCGGCCATATAAATAATATCAAGGATCAACACTGATGTGTAGGAAAGTAGGGATGGGCGGAGGGAAGTGGGGCTCATTTAAGTAAATTGAATATAGAAAAGCCACAGTGGGAGTAGTTAAGAAGATGATTAAAGAAAAAAAGAGGGATTAAGTCACTATGATTTATTTATAGTCTCTATCCTACTAACTTCCATAGAGGATTTGAAATTGGAGAATTAGGGTGTCTCCTCTCCCCTAGAGTATTTCTGCAGGAAAAAGCAATGAGAATAGATACCAGGGAGAAAATTGTGAAGATTACTGATGAGGGATTATTGTTCAGTTGGTCTGATTATATTTTGTAAGAATGAGTTTGTGAGATGGACTAAGGAGAGTTGATTGAGAATTCATATCTATTATATCTTCAGCACTAGCACTCTCATCTCCATACTTTTCTTTTTTTTTTTTTAGTTTATTTATTTTGAGACAGAGAGAGAGAGAGCACGAGTGGGGGAGGGATAGAGAGAGAGGGAGAGAGGAATCTCAAGCAGGCTCAGCACTGTCAGCTCAGAGCCTGACATGGGGCTTGATCCCACAAACCATAAGATCATCACCTGAGCTGAAATCAAGAGTCAGACACTTAACCAACTGAGCCACCAGGTGCCCCGTCATCTTTAGTCTTTTCTTCCCCTTAATCTTTATTCACATCTACTCATAGCTGGTCACTTCCCCACTGTGTTTTATATCTATATTTATACATACATATACATATATATTTAATAGTATATAATTAAATATTAATATACAATATAAGTAACATAAAGTTAACATTTATACAACTATATAACATATTATACATGTATAATGCATACATAGTATATATTATGTATCTATATACCACTATTTTGTCTTAATATTTTTATTTTCTCAGAAACTCAGATTAAACTAAGATTCACTCCACATGCAGATTCCATGTGATTTAGTAACTATTTGGATAATTATGTCTTTAATATCTATCTCCTATAATAGACTTCATGACAGGAGTAACCATATGTCAAGTCTCCACCTCTACTTCTTTCTCTGGTACCACAGGGTCTGGCATATGATAGGTGCCTAATAAAGGTTAAAAAATGTTTTTTCTATTGTTTATTTATTGTTGAGAGAGAGAGAGACAGAGTGTGAGTGGGGGAGGAGCAGAGAGAGAGAGGGAGACACAGATTCTGAAGCAGTCTCCAATCTCTGAGCTGTCAGCCCAGAGCCCGCCCTGGGGCTTGAGCTCACAAACTGCGAGTTCATGACCTGCACTGAAGTCAGAGGTGTAACAGACTGAGCCACCCAGGTGCCCCTCACAATAAAAGTTTTGTGAAAGAGTCTTTCACAGGGGTAGAGTATACTGTGCCAGTGGAATATATAAGACATTCGTGGAAAGTAATTTTAGAATAGAGAGTAAAAGGGCTTTAAATTTTTTTTTTTTTTACCTATGGAGAAGCTGGGCTTCAAGTGAATAATATAAACAGTATGAATGAAACATTTGAGAGAAAGCTCTAAAATCAAATTAATATGGAGTTTATTATCATCCTGAGAACAAATTAAACAGGAGGATTCACAGTTATTCATTTTTCTAGTGAACAGAGGATTAAGTGGGAATAGTTATTGCACAACAAAAAATGCACTGAAAAGAATTTGGTTCTATTAAAATACTACAGATAGTTTCTTGATTACTCTGAAGTATCATGGATATTTCCTTGATTGCTTTGTTTTAGTAGTAGAAATTGACTGGCAGTCAAGATGCTGAACTTCGTGGAAGTTACATTTAACCATATGGAACTAGACATTACATACATAAACAAGCAATATAAATATGGCCATTTTGGATGATAGTATTACAAAGAAAATAATATAGTGTTGTATTAAGGAGTGACTAGAATAAGGATGGAGACAGATAGCACTTTTAATGTGATTGCTTGAGTCAGTTTCTCTAAGGACACTGCATGTGAACTGAATCTAGAAGGATAAAAAAGGAATTAGACACATTAAGAGCTGGGGGCAGAACATCCTAGGGTGGGGGTGGGCTGGCAGCTGTCAGCACCAAATGCAGAGGACCTGAGGTGGGTCAGCTGTCACTGGCACGTCCATGTCATTTTAGACATAGTTGTAGAGAGGACCATTATAAAAGGAGGCTAGAGACATAGGCAGGAACTTTTCTTTGGCCTTGCTACTAAAAAAGTGTGGTCCACAGAAAGCTTTCAAATAGTGAATTTACGTGGTAGTGAGTTTATGTGGTCTAAATTACTTTTTTTAAAGGATAGCTCTGGGTCTTATGATAAGAATGGAATGTATAATAACCACAGAGGAGGTGGAGAGTGGTAAGACTTTCTTGCAGAAATCTGGGTGACATTGTGGTGACTGGGAGTAGGAAGGTGGCATTACAGGTGGAGATGTATAGAAGTGAATATCAGTAGAACTGAGCAAGTACTGATGGGCTGGTTGTGCAAGAAAAATATTTAAACTAAAATATGTTTCATGGATACTTGGTATAAGCAATGGATTAATGGTGGTATCATCCACTAAGATGGGTGAAAGTCTAAGAGAGGAACAGATATGGGAGTTATAACAAGGAGTTTGAATTGAACATTAAAACTATCCAGTTGGCCTTTGTTAAGTTAGGCTTTCCTAGTAGATAACTGTACTGCACATATATGTTATGTAAGGTCACTGGACTGTGTAGGAATACCTAGACGTGAAATGTAAGGAATATGTCAGACTTACGCCCTGAAATATTCTGGCATATAAAGATATTATAAATACCTGTTACTTAAAATATGTTCCATGGGCCTACAGCATCAGCATCACATGAAATATTACTAGAATTATAGAATTGCCAGACTTACTTATAATCTGAATTTTTCAGGAAGTTCTACTGTACAGCATTATATTATAATCAACAAAGAAGACTAAATTGGTATAATGATTGAAGTAGAAGGAATAACTAGGAACATATAGTCCCAGAAATAGCAAAATAAGAAAAGGTTTTAGGCATGAAAGTGGTGAAAATTACGAAATGCCCCTCATAGGTCAGATAAGGTAAGAACAGAGACTGTTTTTTTTTTTTTGAATTTTATCCCAGTTTACTTTTTTGCAGAATTAGTTTAAAATTTTGCACATTATTATTAATTAGCATAAAACATACTCCATTGGCTCTCATTAGTTCCTTTATATTGTTCTGCCTCTAGTACTAACTCATTATTCTCCTTCTTTCTTCAGAAAAACCTATCAAAAGGACTGATAAAATTATTGTCTCTGTGTCTTCATTTCTTATTTCCTCTTCAATGAATTTCAATCTGGTTTCTCTCCTTATCCTCCAGTTATGGAGGATAGAATAATTTTACAGCTGGACTGGTAAAGTTTAATGCTTCTTTTGGGAATCTTAGATATTTTCTTTGAATATGAAAAATATTTTAAAAAATTAAAAAAAAATACTTTTAAATAAGTATTGCTAAATAGGCCAATTTTATGTTCATTAAGGATATAACTTCCATCTCCACATAGCAATCATATCTGGGATTGAATGGCGCATCTATATACAAGCGTAGCATAAAAATGAGTTTAAATAATCACCTTCATGGTAAAGTGGATAAAATTAATACTGCACCAAGGGATCTGTCAAGATAAATAGAAAGAGGAAATTGAAGATGTTGACAGCTATATCTATCTGGGTCATGTGTTGATGGGGAATTTAGCAGAAGAAAAAAGCTAGAGTGTATAAAAAATAGTCTACATCATTAGGTGAAGAGCTGCTAAAAATAAGAAGAAAGGAAAAAAAATAAAAAAAGCTATATAATTCTACCATCCTGTCTCCTGCTGTGCAAGTACCACATGTCTGAAAGATGCCACTAAATGCTGGTTGAGAGCTCTAGCAAAAGGATGTAATCTTTAAGTAACTCAAGGTGCAGTGGAACAGAAAATGCACTCAGCCCTACTGATGTATTGTGCTTGGGCTGAGTTATAGTGTGGCAGTTATAGTTATAGGGAAGGTAATGAATAATTCAATTAAGTTTAATTTTTTTCCTTAAGTTATAGAGGTAAACACTGTTCTAAATATCAAGATTTGTAAGTCTATAACATAGCATTTAATGGCAAAGGAAAGGTATGTTTATCAACATGTTACTGGAGACAGCAGCAAATGCAAATTCCCGAAGTACAGGTGAAGTGTTGTGTGCATTGAGGAATGAGGAAAGGAATAATCATATTAAGTTTTGGGGATGAGAAGAGATCTCCTGAATAAGAAACCTACATTTTCTGCACATCCTCAATACCAGTCATTAGACCTGTTCCATAGGCACACACAAAATATAGGTTGAGCACCTAACTAAATGAGATAGACGTTTAAGAAAATTTAAGAAAGGGTCAAAATGTATAAATGAGAGAAGGAAGGTGAATTAAGATACCAAATTAGGGAATAGTGGAGGGTATTCTGAAGAATAGCAAATGAATCACTGTAACAGAAATATACAGTGGGTGGGGACATGGACATGAAGTGCATGGTTTTGCTCTTTGTGATGAACAACCATGTTCTGCTAGATGAGCTGTGTGCCCTGGTATGCAGGGTACGCTTATCCAAAGGAAGAGACCTTTTTCTTTTCACAAAGGTGATCATGTGCTCTAGCCCAGATATGTGCCTGCAGGATTATATCTTCCTAGAATTGGTGTTTTTTTCTAATTTGCACAAATGTGCCCTACAGAATATGGTGCTTTTGTATAAGACGGTAGTGGGAGGATGAGTTTGGAAAGATAAGTTAAGGCCACATAACAGAGGATCCTGACTATTTCTAGAAGGATTCTGTTCTTAATTCAGGAGGCAGTGGGAAAACCTAATCAAGGAGCATTTTTTAGTAGAGAAGGGCCATGTTTGGAGCTGCAAACCAGATCTTGTAACAGTTGGAATCAGAAGCAACGGGAGGGGTAAGATCAATTAGAAGAGCAGGCCACAGAGCTTTACTTAATATAAGAAGACAGTATATTTTATGGATTAGTTCACAGAGATTATGGTAACTATGTGATTAATCAGTTTGGTCAAGTGTGGAAGCACATCTGCATTAGTAGACATATGAAATCAATGTATATGACTAATAGAAAAAAATAGCTTCCGCATATGTACATGTTATATAAGCAAGACAAAAGTTGTGTAATTAAAAACCCCATGTTTATAGGACAGTTTCTACATTCCAGGCACTGGTCAGGGTATAGAGATGAATGAAACATAGTTCCTGCTATGTGAATGACAGTAATAAATATCTTTTCTTGATATTTCTGGAATTTAATCATTTTAAGCTAAATGTTTACATATGAATGAAAAGAGTATCTTTTATCATAGTTATTTGTTCCTACTTTTCTCTATTATTTTACTCTTCTTTCATTTTTACATGAGAAAATCACCTTTTTAAAAGTTTATTTATTTTTGAGAGAGAGAGAGAGAGAGAGAGAGAGAGACTGCCAGCAGGGGAGAGGCAGAGAGAGAGGGGGACAGAGGATCCGAAGCATCCTGCTGACAGCAGATAGCCTCATGCAGGGCTTGAAATCATGAACTGTGAACTCATAACCTGAGCCAAAGTTGGACGCTTAACCTCCTGAGCCACCCAGGCACCCTGAGAAAATCAACTTTATTCAAAATGGTATGACAAGAGTTCTTAGGATTCCTCAATTATATCTAAGTAAATAAACAAATAACCTTTAAATCTTATGTTTATTCATAAGATTTGTGAATATGTTATTCCTGATTCAGAGGCTGTAATACTTTAGTTTTTAGCCTACCACATTATTAATAAAAGCATCAAATTAAAGTAGATATATATTTAAGATATGTCAGGCACTATATTTAAGGTTGAACAGGATCAATGAGTTATTTTTTGTTCTAACACTATTGTTAATGAATTTCCATTATATCTGGAAAATCTATATTGGTACTAGAAACAATAGAAATAAATTAATTAAAAATTGATTCAAATAATTAAAAATAGAATTGGATTTAGGACAAAGAATTGGGATGATGAGAACCCATATCAGGGTGAGAATAGATTGGGCCGTAATTCAAGTTTGTGGGGAGGGAGGATTTTTAGACAGTTTCCATTTGTTTCTCCCAGTTTGCTCTCTACTGTTTTCATTCTGTTTTCAAAGCCAGCATTCCTACCCATGTGGACTTTCTTGCATTCAGTAGGGTTCAGCTAATGGGAAGGTATTTATTCTTCTGACTTCCCCTCTGCAGGTCTATCTTGGGCTGGCTATATGTTTCATTGAAGTTCACTGTTCTTCCAACAGTGACCTTCTCTCACTTTCACCTTATGTATTTCAGTAAACATTCCCTCTTGTTCCTTTGGGTCTTCTAGGGCTTATAGCAATTCTGTTTCTCCTAGCCAGAAATTATCCCACAGTTTTTTGCAGTGTTGTAAAATTTTGTAAATAATCTCTTTTTAAACTTTCTTCAAATTTTCCTAATATGAGAGTGACACCTCTTTTCTTTTGGGGACACTGAGAGAACAATAGAGCAGGAGGTTGCAACAGTATGTGCTGTATTAAGCAGAAGGAATATCCAGATATTGCCTAGAGGGTGATATTCAGATACTATTAAGATTGAGAACACTCAGCTAGGCAGAGGAACAATCCCTTGGAGAACAGAAATTAGGTATTAGAGAAAAATAGGCAGGTCTAAAGTTCTGGAAACCATCAGAATATAAGAGTTAAAAGATAAGGAGAAAATGTGGTAAAACAGACACGAAAAGAAGGAGCTCGATATTAAAGACAACCACTTTATTTCCCCACTTGTCTGAATAACTGCAGGGACAAGAACACTTATGTATCCCTAACTGGTTGAGCTTCTTATTGGAAGCGCAAAGCCGAGATAATGGGGGTAGAGGCATATATGTTGATCTTACCCAGATCTCTGCCAGGTATTCTATCAAGTCTGAATCTCCACTTTTTATAGTCCCTGAGGATAAAATAGGTAACTCATAGTGAATGAAATTAGGAAGAATTATCCAGGTGGTATGGTAGGCCAGAATGATAACCCCAAAAGAGGTCCACATCTTAATCTCCAGAACCTGTGAATATTTTACCCTACACAGCAAAGGGACTTTGTAGATGTCATTTAATGTTAGGTATTTGAGAGTGGGAGATTATCCTGTATTATCTGGTGGGCTCAATCTGTTGACATGTATGAGGCTCTAAGAGCAGAGAACCTTTCCTGACTGTGGTCAGAGAAATGGATGAGACAAAGGAAGAAAGAGTCCGAGAGATGTGACTTTTCTGGCTTTGATGGTGGACAACAAGCCCACCAGCCAAGGAATGTGGGTGGCATCTAGAAGTTAGAAAAGACAAGGAAATGTATTTTCACCTAGAGTCAACTGAAAGGAATATAGCTCAGCCCAAACCTTGATTCTTTCCTGGTAGGATCCATTTTGGACTCATGGAAACATAGATGATAAATTCATCTTGTTTTAAGCTAGTAAGTTTGTTAAAACAGCAATGAAAAATTTATACTAAGATTGGTTCACAGAGTATGGAACTTGGAGATTTTAGATAAAAAATAAAATACAACAGATAATCCCAGCTCTCTTGGAAGAAAAAATTGATAAGGGCAAATGCCTATCAAGAAAGATCCTATACCAGGTGAAAAATAAAGCTGATAAAAAAGACAAATCAATAGGTCAATTGTCAGATCTGCCAATTAACCAACTATACAAAAGGTCAATAACTTATGCATCAAAAGTTTGGTATTATTCAGAAACTCAAGAATATTCACTTGTTTGGCATATGTGGGATATGACAGTGATACAGATGGAGAGAAGGAACTTACAGTTTATAGATGAGCAAGGCTCACTGCTGCCACCTGAAGTCACCAAAAACATGCCCTCTCCTACTCATTTTTGTGTGCTCTTACCTGTTGCATAGCATATCTGTTTATATTTCTTAATTGCCACTGCTAGAGGTGAACAAGCCCTTTAGTATATCATTCCCAGCAGTGGAACTGAGGTTAGTGTTGGCAATGATTATAGAGATTCTGATTTTGAACACATGATTTTAATATAGATTTTCATTTTGATCACACCATTTTGATGTTCTCAAGAATTGTCGAGAATTTAACTCTGCCTTCTACTTTAGACGAAAAATAAAATATTCTGACACTTGTTCTGCCCATTTCAAGAGGAGTAGCTGGAGGAATCTCTATATACTATGGGGAATGGTTTTCAGATAAGAACACATAGGTTCTTTGTAGTGAAGCAATGTCAGGAGAGACTGTAGATTTGGAGAATGAGATTCTTCTCTCATTTAGGGCTAGAGAACAAGAAGGTCTTCACACTTAAAAACAGAAAAGTATAAGATATGTTAACAAAAGAAATCCGTGTATACAATTCCTTTCTATAGGTCATAACTCAATTTGAAAAGCAGTTATACCAAAAGAGAAAGAGTTTTGAAACTTTTTGTAAAAGCATTCAGTATTTTAAAAAAAATGGTGCTCTATTTTGTGATGAGTGTGCATTAAAAAAACAGAAGTCAGCTGGATAATTCAATGAATGTAGATTTTTTCCCCACATTGTCGTGTTTCAATACAATTCACAGCTGTATAAATAATGCCATTCATAAGCAGAACTCAGGCAAATTCAATTCTGTTTCTATTAATGTGGAATGTGCTAAAATTTTCCACTTTTGTTTGCTTAAAGAACATGTATGTCTTGGCACACAAAAGCTCTCTTGTGTTCATATAATTGTAAAAAAAGTTAAACACCCACCTCAAAATCCTGAGGGCACTAAGCAGTCATCCTTCCAAAGAGGTCTATATTTTCAGACATGACGTGTATTACTGATTGTGGAACAAAATCCACTGTATAATTTCTGTGGTCGTCTAAAACAGACAAAGCAGCTGGGAGAAAAATATTACTGGTTGCTATTTCCCCCGATTTTCTTTCATCTCCCTCTGAGGAATTTGTTTGCAGAGCATACACAACACCATCCAAAAAGGGAGGCTTTTTTGAATGAAACATGTTCTGTCTTAAGCGAGTTCTAAAGTGCTCTAAATGTGAAGCTTTAGAATCCGATGATACCTACTCCATGGAGGCCTGACAGTAAGTCATGTAATACATCGATGAGTTTATGGGTTTCTCGGTTAGTAGTTCCAGATGGTGTATCTGTGCTCTGGCTGTACACTCTGTGTAAATCATCTCACTCACAATCAACAGATATCCAGAAGCACTTTAATTGGAAACATTTATTTTTACCAGTTATTTATAACTTTCAATAGAATCTCATTCAAGAACATGGAGCCCCTTGTTTTTCATATTAGCTGAGCTCTTTTTTTTTGGAGGGCAGGTTTTGACAGGATCTGTACTGCCTGAAATGATGTTTTCCTGAGATTTCTGTATGCTCAATATATTTGTGGTTTAGTCTTAAGAAATGCTGCTATCGAAGCTTCTGCCCCTCTCCACACCACCTTCTTGCCAACTCTTATTTTGGACTAGAGAGTATTCAAGTGAAAAGCATGTTTGCCATAGTTGAAAAATGATTGCTGTTAATGCCAGGGTTTTGGTATCAGCCTTCAAACCACCATCATTAATCTTAATTAGAAAACTAAAGCAAAGGTTTTTACCATTTGCAATTAATATGGGACCTAATTTGGATTCAGATTCCAAACTGAACTCACTGTCTGCCTGTGTTGGAAAACGTGTTTTATACCTGCCAGTACCAATATTGTTTTAGTAACCAAGGAAAGAGCAGTGCCTTGACTGACATCAGAATAATCTGTGTCGACCATAAACATTAATCTTGTTTAGAAAGTCAAGCTGAACTTTGTCAAAGAAGAAAGGTCTAGGGAAAAAAAAAAAAAAAAAGCAAGTTTACTTCAAGGCCCTACATAGTATCAAAAACACTGAGCTACATCTTCGAGTTTCTCCCACTCTAGAGGCGGTGGATTTGGCCATTTGTAATGAAGGCCCTGTCCTCTGCTCTTATATTGTTCTACATTGTTTGGAGAAAACATATGACTTCGGAGCTCTTCATCAGAAAGTTGGGAGATGTATTTATGATGCCCCTATGTTGAAATGATGCAAAACATTCAAATAAAATAGTAATTAAGAGAAAATACCTCTAAAGTGTCAGAGACATTACTTCCAACTTGGTAAGTATTTTAGGTTGCTTTTAATTTTAATTGAATTTGTATGAATTTACTAAATACAGAAATATCTCTGAAGAGATATTGGTTAGACTATTTATTATATTAGAACCATCATTTATTTCACCTTCAAAGTGAACCTCTTAACACTGATGGTCTATTTTTTTTTCCCTTAAAGTCTGTGTGTGGGGTTGTAAGGGCTTTCAGGAATGTTGAAAACTGAGATGCAGTGTTTGAAAGCTAAAAGAAAATTAACTGATGTTCAGAAGATTTTATTTTCAAAAATGTACCAACTGCTATAGGAAACTGGTATTTGTATCCAGATATGTAAAACACACATATCTTGGTATTTATATGTGTATAAATATCAGCTTATTAAAGCACATATGTATGTGTGTGCATATATACATAAAATATACATACACATATATGTTACTTGTGTTTTATAAATTTTTCAAATGTGAAAAAAGAAGGTTTAAAAAAGGCATACAGTAGTAGTCAAGTCAGGACCAAAATTCTAGTATCTAATTTTTATTAAATTGATAATTTGCCTTTCAGTTTTAACACACCCAAATGAACAAAGCTAATGCTTGGTATTGAAGTGTTTTATCTAGTTTTATTTGGTTGGGGAAGAGGAGTGTGACTGCTAAACATTCTCCTAAAAAGGCTTAGAAATTTCTGATGCTGTTCTCATATTATTTCTATTTAACTAAACTTTTTGCATCTTGATCCTAATAAATAAAGAATACAAAGCATAACATGTTTGAAGATGGATATTGCATGTGTAAATTTATTATAGTAATTTATGTAAGTTTTAACCATATTTGAAAAGATTGATAATAAGACATTAAAAAAACATTAACATGGTCAGTAAGTACTGATTGACAAGAATTAATTAAATTAATAGAAACTCAAACATGACATGTGATTCTATTGACTTCAACATATATCCCAAATATAAACCTTTCTTCAAAGCACATCCTTCTTACCACTCTCTTGAACCCAGAAACTTGCTCCAGCCAAACATAGCTGAATTTTACTCATCAGTAAACACCTTGGTAATATCAGCATTAAGGGGGGTTGGCAACTGTTAAGAATTTGGCTCTTTCAAAGAGTATTCACTTTTGCCTTGTCAATTTCATTATGGGAATGGTGTTTCTCACAGTTTTATATAACACGGTTTTATGTGTGTATACAAATGACTTTTCAATGTTAGACATTCACCATCAGAATTCTATTAAAATAGTGCTATTCTGGCTCTGAAGGATGTTAGATGAATTAACATGGGGATCATTTATGTAGACAATATTCATTATTCTTATTTAGAAAGTCATATTTTCTGATGGCCATGAAAGGGTTTTATTTTGTTTCTGAATTCTCAGTTGGCAACTAAATCAAAAACCCATTTCCAATAACTGCCAGTACATAGCTCACATATTCCTATGCTTCATTTTCTTCAGCTATCTTATAAAGTGTAAGTGTGATAAAGCTGCAGAATAATCTTCTCTTGCAAAGGGCATCAGTAGACACCTAGTTTGTATTTTCTTATCACTCTATGTTTCTCACTAAATACAGCATTGTCTTTATCTTCTAATCTCTAGTTGTAAACTCCTTCATTATAATCTGAGGGGAATTGTGTAGTAAACATGATGAATTGGGAAATGCCTTTAAAATCTGTAGTCTAGTGAATAACTCCAGCAGCAGGCTAATACTGGTAATAAATTTGAAAATACTTAACTGTGGAGTATATTACTGTCTGCTTTCAGTTTTTTTTTTTTTTTTAGACTTTCAATCTGTAAGATTTTAAAATAGAAACAAAGAACGTCTCAGAAGAGATCTTGGCAATCCCAAAGGCAATCCCTGTTCTGCGTGTAGTACCATATGTTGAAAAACACTAGTGCCAAATTGCCTATTGTGGCAAGTTATACATTTTTCTTTTTGTTGAGGTCTCCTTTTGAATCAATACTATTTTTTTGTCAGAGTAGGGTAGAGATCCAATTGATTAAAATATAGAATGTAATTGAAATAGTAGTACATTTTGAAGATATTGATGAGCTACTCTAATATTTCTTGAAGAACACATTAGTAAATTAGCTCACAATTCAGTTAAGCATAATTATTCTTTCATTTAGGGTATTTCAAAGTACAGTGACTGAATAAAGATACAGTTTTTCATATTAAGCAAACTTACATTTGTTTTGATATCTATAAGCTTATTAATTCCAACAGATCTAGTGTTATGATGTGTAAATGCTTCAGAAATTTTTGGGAAAACCAGGTCATGTTGAAAATATACATTTTAAATTAAATTAATTAAAAATCAAATTTGGGTTAAAAATAAAATGCTTGTAACACTCCTAAGCAAATTTGAATAATTTGATTCCACTCCTTTGAAAAATAATTGCTACTAATTTGGGGAAAATATCTTCTTGTAACATCTAAATATTGATGCTGACCTCTGGGGAAAAGGTAAGAAACAGCATGAAGAAAAAATAGAATAATTATTTCCATATTATTTTCCTATAAATATATGTCTAGAAATAGCAGCTTTGGAACAAGTGGGACCAAAATCTAAAACTGTTAAATAAGAGCATTGTATTGAGTGAAAATCATGCATATGTAATTGTTTTAAGTTAAAATAATACTCAGCATTTTTTAGAGTTCTCAATCCCAGGAGACAGCAGTGTGAAGTCTTGCAATATTTTCATTGTATGTTTTTTCCAGACACCACTAGAGGCCCCACAACTCCAAAAATAAATGAATGATTACATGGACTGCTAATCAAAGCATAAAATAAAATAGAAAGTTAAATGGAAAGATTACCACTGTCTACCTGGCAAGGTTTTATATTCAGGGATTTTCCTGTAAAAGTTTAGATGGCCTTTGTGAAGCTATCTAAGATTTGTGCCTTTTACTTCCTTCTCTGTCTGCAACATACTGATATGTTGCACACCCTTCACACAAACCCTCACGCACAGAATATATGAGGTGTGTAAGTGCTGTGTGCACTCATCTATGGAGATTGTACACAGAGCCTTGAAAAAATATACCTCTGAACCTAATGAATTATCTATTAAGAAATTGAATTAGAAAAAAAAGTACTGTATTATAATTTAGACTGCTAAAAATTTGCTTGCGTTCTTTTTATATTAGGTTAAATAAGTGTTTACATTTGTGACAAAAATATGCCATTCTCTGTGTCAGAATTTACATTATGCCACAAACATATTTTTATAATAATTAGGTAAAGACCCACGGGGACGAGCTGCCTTCTTCCTCCGAGAGCACACCTCCTCCCAGATGCTACAAGAATAGCAAGGGGATACATGTTACATTGCCAGTAAGCAGGCAAGTCTTCTGGATCTCTTCTTACATCCTAAGTAAAATTAGATGTAGCGTTTTCAGCCTGGTTTCTAAATGTTTTGTCTGCCAGCCGGCAGCTTGTCACCTTGAACAGACTTAACCAATTAATTCAGTTCTCTGGTTCCTGGCTAACCTTGAATCCTAGTACGCTTTCATACCATCTCAGCGGAAGTTTAAACGGCGATCTTTATGGTGAATAAGTAGTGTCTAGGCTCTGAGAACTTATTTTATGAAAAGCCAGTAGCACCTGTGTTCATTTTTTATGGAAGACATAGTAATGTTACCAAGCGTTCCTCTAAATGCCTTATAGTCAGCATTTGTAACAGTTTTCTTGATGAGTAAACCTAACTTTTCTTCTTTTTCAGCTAGAAAGAGGGTAGTTAAGAGAGGTTAAATGGTATTGTGATAGTGAACTAATCTCTAAGGCAAAGTGTCCTCGGATTTTTCAACTACAACTGTTCATATTGACAATTCATAAATGATGTTATGTCAAAATTAATAGATCAAAATCCTACAGGGCTTCTCTCATGTCCAGAACAGTGTAGACTTCTCAGGGGATATAAAGACATATAAAACCCAGTTCTACTTCCCAAGAAACTAACAATCTAGATATAAACCAAAAAATATATCTTTAATAACAATACAACCACATGCTGTTTTTCAGGGATACATCTGAAACAGTTAAAATAGACTGGTCAAAGATATAGGATAAACCAAACAACAAAACAGAGTGGGAATAGTATTCTTGAAAAGAATTCAAAGTAGAAAGTATTAAACAACAACAAATTTTTTTTATAAAAGACACTACTATCTTTGATGAAGCTCAAAAGTATTAATATTTTCCCTCCAAATGAGATAGCTTTATGACACAAGGATATTATAAATGCAATAAAATATCAACAAAGAATATTCATGAGATACTTTGAAACAACACTATCAATGTTTGGAAAATAAAATGAGTTAAAAATAAAGCAGTATATTGCTGACTTGGGTAATATAAGTAATTGTGGGTTATGTAGATATCCTTGATATTTTATATGGTGTATAATTCTCTAGTATATGTTTTATACTAGATAATTATAAATTACATTATATAATTTATCCATATCATATGGATATCCATTTATTATATGGATATATGCCTTGTTCTCATACCTAATGTATATTAATGTATTTTGTGTTATACATCATATGTAACACATATCTGTATATAGTTATATTTTAGAGAAAAAATCTACCTGTCAGAAAAATGGCATAAGAAAGGATTAATATATTCCAAAATTCAGATGCTATATGTTTCATTTTAAATCCCATTGGAAAGAACTATAAACTAATAAAACCTGTTTAAATGACAACTTAGCATTCATAAAAATTATCCTGCCGAGTAACTCTTACATGAAGACATATAATTGAAGAGATATTTAATTTTCATGTATTTTAAATACCATAAATGTGTCAATACTGCCTAAATATAGATTCAAGGTTGCTCAAACAAGTTTCTTCTTAAATTAATAAAGTACTTCTAAAATCTGTATGGAAGTTCAAAGGGCCAATAATAGTCAAACCTCCCCAGTAAAAAGAAATAAAAAAAGAAGCTGATTAGAAAAACCTATTATAAAATGAAAATATTAAGACTGTGCAGGAGTGATTCAAAGATAGAAAATTGCCAATAGTAGAGAGCAGAAGATTGTGAAAAAGACTTCTATTTATGAGGAACTTTGCTTTATGATAGAAGTGGCATGCAGGTTATTGACCAAAGGTGTGACTATTACATGTGAGGACATAGAAAATGGAGATTTCTTAAATGAGATACAAGGCAACAATCATAAGTAAAGATTGAAAACTTGATAATATAGAAATTAAAAACTTTAGCTTGCAAAAATGCATTTTAGAAAAAGTGATAAGACAGAACACAAACTGGACTAAGATATTTGCGGTTTATGTGAGCAACAAAGTATTAATTTCTAAATATATGAAGACTCTCAGAATCAAGAAGTAAACAGAATTGAAAAATTATTCAAACACGAGCAGGTACTTTGCAAGAAAAGTAATATAAATAGCTAAAAAAAACAGGTGTGCTGTCTCTACTTTATTAGTATCACAAAAATATGTCAAGAGAGCTACGAGACACTATTTTAGGCCCATTCAATAGGTGGAAGGAAGTTAAGTGTGACTCTACTGAGTTTTACAGATGAGGTAGGTTACCGGGGTCAATTATGCTGGCAGGAGCATAAATTGCATAATCAGTGTGGGAAACAGTTTGGCATTATCTTGTAAATATAAGCTTTTACTTCTGTGATCCAATAGTTCAACTCCTGTTTATCAAAGAGGAACTCTTTTAAAAGTACATTAGGAAACATACAATTAAAGTTCAGAAAAGCACTTTTTGTAATGGAGAAAAAACCCTCGAACATCATAAATTCCATAAACAAAATAATAGATAAATACATTTTATTATAGCCACATAATGGAATATTATACATTGGGAAAAATAAATGAATGTACCTGTGTTCAATAACATGGGTGACCTTATTATAATAGTATTGAATGGGAAACCCATATGAGTTTAATAACCTTTATGTAAAGTTTCAAACTAGGCCATATAAATGGATTATCTATAATATACTTTAAAAACGCTTTCTAGGGCACCTGGGTGCCTCAGTCAACGAAACGTCTGACTCTTGATTTCGGCTCAGGTGGTAATCTCATGGTCGCAAAATCAAGCCCGGTTTCAGGCTCCACCGAGCCTGGGGCATGGAGCCTTCTTGGGATTCTCTCTCTTTCTTTCTGCCCCTTCCCTCCTCACGTGCACACACGTGCTCTCTCTCTCTCTCTCTCTCAATAAATAAACTTTAAAAAAGGCTTTCTAGTAATAAATGGTAGATGTGAAAAGACAACATAAAAATATGACTAGAAAATAAAAATGTAAAATATTTAAATACGTAGTTAAGCAAAGGGTATAGTTTGATAAGCATATTTTTCATTTTTGATGGAAGGGTAAATGGAGATAATCTCCCTGAAAAGCAACATATTAATATCCAAATAAACTGAAAATGTTGTCTTCTTTGATGAAGTAATTCTTAGACTCAGTTCCTAAAAATAATCTCCTTTTGTTTTTATTATTATTATTATTTTAAGATTTTATTTTTAAGTACTCTATACACCCAACATAGGGCTCAAACTTATAACTCTATGATCAAGAGTTGCATGCTCTACCAACTGAGCCAGCCAGGAACCTGAGAATTCTCCTTTTAAATGATACATTTCTGGAAAAAAAAAAAAAAAAGAGAGAGAGAGAGAGAGAGAGACAACCATATGAACGTTAAAATCCACATATTCTAAAGCAAACAAGTGCTTAGAAAAACAATTATAAAATAATGAGTAACATCTTTGGTCTGGGCTTTTCTGGTTATATTATTCTTCATTTTATATTTTTCTCTGTTTTTCAAATTAATTCTTCTGAATATTTGCTGCTTTAATTGTCCAAGAAAAAAACTGAGTTATTTTGGAAATGCACAAAATTTCGCAATCATATTGGAATAAATAGAAAAAAATCATTTGCATTTTGCAGGATTCAATTATGTTTTAAGTTCAGTGTAAAATGTTAACTTGTAGAACCTTGTTAATGAAGTCTATTAAATGTATAGTATACAGAAAGTTTGAACACAATAGTAGGCAGATATGGGAAATTCTGAGGAATGCCAAACCTCGGAGGAATTTTATAAGATCAAAATTTATGTAGCAACCATTCCCTAGGAAACCAATTCTGTTTAATTCCCCTTTTTTCCTTTTTACTTGAGGATATTGGTGTGAGTTGTTATTTTGCAGCAATAGGTTTCTTTAGGAACTGTGATTTTCAGATTTCTGGTTTCCATAGACCATTTCAAAATCAATTTTGATGGGTAGAATATTGCCAACATTTTGTTTTTTCAAGCTCCAAAAATGAAACAAAAATATGACTAACATCTTTTTTTTACCATCTTAAAGCAGAGATTGTGTACACCTAAATAATCCCAAATAATTTTAGGCTCTGAAACACAAGACCTATTTTCCAGGACACTTTGTGGATCTCCCCAGAAATTAAAGTTTCAGTATTCAAAAATGATGTACAGTTTAACATTGAAAATGATGCTAATAGTAAGTTTTAGAGTCATGACTATTTAAAAAAAGCTTATAGTTTTGTCACAAACTCTTGGATTGTAGAGTAACTATGGTAAGAAGTATAGGGCTCTTGAGCACATTGTGGCAATGTGAGGTATATTATGTATAACACACTACTTTCCACATTAGGAGGTGGGAGATATAAATCTTGATTTAATTGGAAACATCCTTTTCCCCTAGAAAAGATGATTCAGGAACCCTACTGGGGAGACCACACTCACAATTCAAGATACAAAATGGACTTAGTGCAGTCACAGAAACAATGAGGAACTGAATCAACTGCAGGCAAATCATTTCAATTCATTACAAAATGAAAGTTAGGCCTGGACTATTTCATTTTGGATTGCTTTTTGCAATCTCATAATCTCTTTAATGGAAGTGATTTGTTAATAAAACAGTGGTAATGAAACAGAAGTATCTGTTTACAGCACTCCCCTTATATTTCTTGTGCTTATGCCTGCTTTCATTATTCATAGAGAACAGTACACAATTTGGTCTGGTATATATCAGTAATAGAAAACCACTTACAGGAGGAAAGGAAAGGACATCATCAATAGAGTATAATCTTGGTTTCTGGAATCATTATTGCCCTCTTTGGAGTGCTTTTTCAACCTCAAAGGCAATAGATCTTGAAGCCAGCTAAAAGCTATAATAAAAACATATTTTAACTTTAGTCCTTTAAACAATATCTCTTTGATCTAAATGGGCTCTCTGCTTCAGCAATTACCACTTAAGTTTTTCTCATTTCTTGACTTGGGAACCTACATTCTAGTCTTATCCAATAGTAAAATTCGAGAAACAAAATTCTCTTTCAAAGATGTATGAATTATTTTTCTTTGTATGTCCATGGAAGTTTATTTTCTCTTGTGTTTCACCATACTTACTGATAACACATTAGGGTTGTTCATAATCTGCATAAAATATCGATGATTCTTGATGAAAACATAAAGAAAATAATCATACACCCCAAATAATAACAATAAAAAATTCAATTCATTGAAAAAATTAATATAATTTTTGATTACCTATGAAAAAATGACCAGTTATATTTCATTGGGAAAAAAATCCTAACTTATTATTTAGCTAATTTAATAAATGAATTTAAAATAGAATATTTTAAAAAGGTATTCATTATTTAAAATATGTTTTGGATTTGATAAATTTTCTCAATATGTATAGTAATACAGAATACTATATGAGGAGAAAGAATGTCTGAAATGCAATTCTTCAAGTGTATTGTAAGCAAGAATCCCTTTATAACACAATTCATGTTGCAATATCCTTTTGTGTACTGTAGAAAAATTTGAATTCTCTTAAAATTAGTGGACAGTATTGGTAGAGGGGTAGTTAAAACTTTGTCCAGGATATCAAGATAAGTTATATTAATTAAAACTGGGATGGAGAAAAGACTTCTGATTTAAAGTGTTAAGATTGATAGATTTTTTTTGAAATGGCATTTCTGAACTAAAAATCACATGGGAATTTTAAATTCCAGCATGATTCCCAAATAAAGGATTTTCCATGTGGTAGATAGAGGTCCAACCTTGACAGCCCGTATATAATGTTGCCTATTGGCTATGATGTGATTCCCAACTCCACTACATAACTGCTGACATATAACCCTTTCAAGCAGTTTCCCCATATCTAAACTAGGAATAATGATTAATTCCTACCATAGATTTTCATGGTTAAATTAGATAATTTATCAGAGCACAAAATCTGAAATAAACATTTGTTTAACATTAGCTTATCAATAGTAGATTTCAAAGAGGTGTGAACACACCATTTATAATGGTGTTTGGGATACTTAAGATAAATCATTCAGTTCATAAGTATTGCAGCTTATATAATTTTCAGTGTCCAGAACTTAAAATGTCATAGGCATGCATACAGAACTATCCCACTAGAATATCTGTGGGGAATGAGGGGGCACTTGTCTATGGAAGAATAGTTGAACGTTCTTAGGAATCTTCTGCAGAATCTGCCAAATGCAAGTTAAGTGGCTTAAACCCTTCAAGTCATTTCCTATTGCCAAGAGCTCAGAGCAAGATCAACAACATACTTTATGGGGCTCAATGTAAAATGAAAATGTAGGACCCTTTTCAAAAGGCAGGAAACAATTGCTAGTAAATGTACTAAAATATGAAATACAAAATTCCTTTCTTCTTCAGTCTTTCTGCCTCTTTCTCAACCTAAGATATAGATGTAGATATAGGTACATAGTTTCAGTTTACTATTTACTTGCATGCTCTTTGGACAGGGGGATACGTGGGGGACTATTGCAGACATACCCAGGCACCTGGGAGTCCTGTCCCATGATTAAGGGGCTTGCCTGGTGTGGGGAAATAGGTTCTACTTACATAAAAGGATTTAAATAAACCTTGGGGGGGGGGGAATGCTGCCACCACGGGGCAAAAGCGCCTGAGGTTAGTGAGTGAGATATTGTAATGGGATCACGAGTCACTTGTTATATCACCTGCAGGAAATTACTTTCCACCTGGCGCCAATGTACTTTGATCACAAACTCCACTCGCCTCCCAGAGCCTTTGCTTACACTCACAAGTTAATCATTACTATCTGATTGTTTTCTTCAAATTCACCATGTGTATAAGATCTTGTTTTCTTCACGTTCACCACAAAGGTAATATCTTGTGCACTCAATAAATAGGGAGATGAAAGTCCTTGTTCAGGGCTCTTGTCTCCTCCTGGACATTAGCCTCTCTCATATTCAGTTCTGTGCCTGTTCTCTTGCTGGACAAGAGAGAACTGCAGACTCATAGTCTGTGACAGCCTGGTTCACCAGTTTCTGGGTCTCCACCTCCTGCCAGGCTCCAGACCAACACATTGAATCTCATAGAGCAGGGAAGTCATGCCACAATCACAAAGGGCACTGAGACCTCTGCCCCTGGAGGCATTAGCTACCTTGCTCAGGGTGAGTGAGAGACTCCTATGAAAAGTTCCAAGGTTTTGGTGTCTGGGGATGAATGATCACCACCAAGTCCCATCGTGACGAAGGCACCTGACTTCCATCCTCTGGATGCTCATGGCCAGGATCTAGGTGGTGACAAAGGGCAGGTGCTATCATTGGGCAGGCAGGGAGAGGGAGTGGCCAAGAATCGGTCCAGCAGAGGTAAAGGGAGATAGGACTTCAAATGAATAGACATTCTAAGTCTTTGAGCTATGCTCACTTGCAAAGCACAAATGCAAAGATACAGTTATTAAGAATTTCAAGTCAGTGACCCAATTCACATTAAACCCCAAGTGCTGGGCCTTTACTGTGCATAGAGCCCTCTATCACTGCTCTGGTTGCAAGCCAGTGAAGACTGCACTGTCCCAAAGGGCAACAATCAGTGAAGTTTGTACCGCCGGGCACCTGAGAAGGCAAATCTGATTTTTTTTAGTGTTTAGGATGTGCTTCCCTGGAGCATTAAGAAGAATTGGGATGATAGTTTTTCATTTCAGTTTGAAAAATACCTGTTTTTTCCCCCAAAGTTCTATTTATGAAGGAAACTCAAGCAATATCCTCTGCATGAGGATTCTTTGGAGTAAAGTCTCTTTGGAGGTATATGCCAACCTGATCATAATTTGGCTTCCCAGCCAGTCTAATACCACTCTTTGGAATTGACCGATAGGGAGGTTTGCGTTTATTACCCAACTGATTTTCCTGACTGCCATTCCCATTACACTCATTGACTAATGTGACTAAATCCTTTTCCTCCTGTTTCAGTAGATAGCCTATTAGGGTTCTGTGTATGAATTAACTAAATAAGGCCATCCCCATAATTCAAAGACAAAGTCAGTTGAAATTGAAACAATTAGAAATACACATAAAATATGTGAAATTAGGTAGAAAGACTTCATGGGCACTATTTCTATTACTTTTCTCTTTAGAGAAATCTGTTCATTTTCTCACCCCTCACACACTTCATACTGAGGGTGAGGATGAAAAAGCATCTTCCACTCATGATCAAAAGGCCTACTCTTGAAAGCTCAAGACATTGTTTTCTTACATACCACCCACTCTTACCCAACCATTTCCATATGTTCTTTTGAGAATTTGACAACCAAATTTAACAAATTTTGAGAATTTGACAATGTGACACCTAAGGGGCCACACAGTAGAGCAGTCATAACTGAAAGCTTTTTCAGTTGTGAAATTTGGGAATCCGTTGCTCCGCTTTTGCATAGTTGTCTGTTTCTTTGGATTTCTCACAAGCTTGCTCTCACTACATTTGCTGTTCCACACCCTTAAAATTCTCAGTCCTTGGCTTTGTTTTTTTGCATGCCACTAGTCCTTCCTGTGTCCCCTTTCTTCCCTTTACCCCCCCAATGCCTTGGCCCCTCCCCTTAATCCTACCTGATTTCTCTTTCATCACAGCCACCTTGCAAAATTTCAACTTTGATTCTGTTCACACCATCTTTCTCTGTTTCTATGTCTTATAAGTGGCATAATGAAAGGGGGAAAAAAAATCTAACTCTAGGATTGAGTTTTACTTCAAATTTATAGTTTCAAGTCTTTAGCTGAGCAGGAACTTCATCAATCCCCAGGAATTATTATTTATTAAAATTCAAAGATGAAATTATTTACCCAGCTTTTTCACCCATTCCCTGGGTGTACACGTGCACATTGTTGTCACTTTCCTCATGTACTTGATTATATTTAAGTACTCATCCAGCCAACTACTTTCTTACTTCAAAGAAGAGCTAGAAGCTATTTGCCAAAATTCCATGTACTTATTTCTCCTTCCTTTTCAAACTCCTAAGTTACATATGTCTCTACAAGCCGTTTGTCTCTCCATTCAAACTCTGGCTTGAAGACTCTGGTCTCTCTTTGGGTATTGTGCTCCATTAATCATTCTTTCTATTTTTATCTTTAACAATATTTTATCATTTGGCTCTTTTCTTCTAACAAATAAACAATTGCTAATTTCCCCCACCTTGTAAACAGGGAAAACAAAAACTTCATTTCTCACACCATTATACTCTCTACCATCCTTTCTGTCTCTAGTTTACAGTAGAAATTTTTGAAAGAATGTTCTATATTGGCTATCACAATGCTTATATCCCACTTATAAGCAAACATTCACTTTTACTTTATTTCCAAACATACTGTAACTGGGGACTCCAAAGATATCTTAAGGACAATTTCTTGTTGGACTCAACTTATCTGAGGTACTTGGGATCACTGATTACCCCTGTCTTCTTGATTCTACCTTAAACTTTTGCTATTCACCCTTGATCAATTTTCTTTTATTGTTCTATGCTCCATGACCACTAATGCTTTGTCTCTTTCATGGGCTTCTCATCGTTTTTTTCTGTTTCTATATGGGAGAATTCAGGATATCAACTTTATCCCCCTTGTCTTCCTTCAATTTAAACTTATGAGTTTTGGGCTCCTGCCTCAAAGATTGAGTAACAGGGATAGAGTTTACCTGCATGCCTAAACAACTAAAAATATGGATGAAAGTTGATGAAACAATGCTTTTTATAAACATTGGACATCAGGCAGAGAAAGACAGTGAACCATGAAGGACAGGAAGCAAATGAAATGGGCACAGATTACCACATTTTACTGACTTAAGGAGTTTTCAGGTCATAGTTCACTAAAGGGGTACCCGGAGAGTCCAACAGACTCACTGAGTTGAAGAAGTAGAGCTGAGAATCTGAGGACACCAAGACAACTCAAGTTCACATGTCGATACTGGAGAGGAGGTGCATAGATGGACAGCAGAGGAAATTTTCAGAGGGTCCTCACTGAGTCTTTATCAGAGTAATAATGATTGGCAGGTGTTTTTGAGGAAACTCCTTAAGGCCAGGAGAAAGATTGAAAGATTTGAAGAAACAGTAACTAGAGCTCATACAGGGCTGGAAAGAATATCTGCTCTTCAGCTAGACTGGACAGCTTCATAACAGAGGTGTGACACTGAGGAGAGTACTCATAAAGGTCTTGTCTCAGTAGTGAGGAATTATGATCCCAAGTGTAAATGCTGCTCTGATCCCACTTAACAAGCCTTACGAGGAAGACCTGGGAGGATTTAACCATTTACAATGCGTTAACTGTTAACAAAGCTTGACAGTAATTACAGGAATACTACTCAAAAAAGTAAAATTCGCAATGTGTGGCATATTAAAAAAAACGAGGCGTGTGAAGAAGCAGAAGAATGTGACCTGTAAAGAGGGGGGAAAAACATTAAATTAAAACCAATCCAGAACTGATACAGAGGTTAGAGTTAAGAAACAGGACACTACAATACTTGTTCTAATAGTATCCCATATCTTGTGAAAGAAGAGAGGTTGATCATGTTGAATAGAGAAATGGAAAACATAATCAGGACTCAAAAAGGACTTTTAGAAATAAAAACAATGAGAAAGAATATTACTGGAATGGATTAATGGGATACTACATATTACAAAGGATAATATAATAAATTTGAAGCTATAGGAATTGTCCAAAAAAATGAAAAAAAAAAAAAAAGAATAGAAGATAAAGAATACATAGACCTATGGGACAGCTTCAAGTAGTCTAGTATATGTGTAATTGAAATTCCTAAGAGAGGTTGGGAAACAGAACATTTATTTGTAGAAATTGTCACCAAAAATGGTATCCTAATATGAAAATAATTAACTCAGAGATCCTAGTTGCTAAGTAAACCCCAAACATATACATGTGAATTTCAACTTCTACATATTTGTGGGTGACTGTCAACTAGGCAAGATGCTTCTTTTAGATCACTTCCTTTTTTATGTAATGGACAGCCTATTAAATATCTTTATCTGGATGTCCTTTATATACTTTAAAGACAAGATGGCTAATTATTTACCTATTTGTCAACCAACATTTATTGAGATGCTGTTATGTTCCAGACGCCGCAACAGGGATCAGAATTACATAATTGAAAAGAGTAGTTCCTGACCTCTGGGAGTCGACACAAGACAGATGAAATATTTAAGATGCAACGTGTTAAATTCCATAATGGTGATGACTGAAAGATAAAAAGTACCATAGATGAGGCCATGACTGAATCGGAATGGGAGAACCAGCCAAATGAAATTATTACTTCAATTGAATGCTGCAAGCTGCGCATTGATTATTTTATTCAGAAGGTCCTTTGCGAGAGGTCAGCGGTGGGACTTTGCGAGTACCGCCTCTTCAGACCCCGGCTGCATCAGCCAGCAGGCGGCGCGTTTCCCCGCCCGGAAATCCGTCTGCTCCCGCGGAGGCCCAGCTGCCGCAGGCTGCGACTCCTCTCCCGGTGTGTGGACAGGGTGCCCGGCCCTGGGGTTTAGGGGAGAAAGGCGAAGGCTGCTTGGGGGCACTCCGAGGGAAGGGGACCTGGGAAAAACAAAACAAGGAGCCAAGAACCTCGCCAAAGGACGGCCCGGGGAAATATGGGGAGGGGGCTGAGGAGACGCGGGTAGGTGGATACGAGCTTCTGAGGGAAGGCTTTTAGAGATGGTGGTCTTGGCCTGAGATTTCTTAGGCACTTCTTAGCCCAGGGGGTCCTGAGAGTATGGAAGTGAGAAAAGGAGTCTTGTGTCTGGAGAGACGCGGCCAGTGGCTGGGAAGATTCCGGAGTCCGAGGGTTGTGGGGGCGGGGTGGGGGTGGGGGTCGGGAGAAGAAATGTGTTAAAAGAAAAAAAAAAGTTATGTGTTACTTACTGAGTGAATTCATTAAAATAGGAGACAGAAGTCAGATTACAGTAGGATGACTAGAGAATAGGTATAATTGGGAACAAGAAATACAAATTACTTTTTCTCAGTGCGTGGCCAAGTAGCGATAGGATGGTTACGAGGTTAGAAATGGGACAATCACCAAATCAGAAAGTAGGGATGACACTTAAGGGGAGGGCCTTAATTTTGCCTAAACATCATGGGACGGAAAGTGGTAGTGATCCCCTGTATCTGAATTCTCTTCTTCCTTGCAACACCATTGCCCTACTTTTCCCCTACCGTTATCCTTGTGGGGCCACATGACTGATCAGCGAAATTTGGGCAGGAATTATGCACACACGACGAGATATGGGCTCTAAAATCTCTTATGGAATATTCTGTATTTTTATTTTTTAAAGATTAAATGAATTGGTGAAATGGTGGAGCACAGGATGGAAAAAGCCTAGTCTCTTAACCGCTGTGGAAGCTCATCTACTGACACGGTACTGTGACGTGACTGTCTTCAAATTTAATTTCTATTTCTTTAAGCCTGTGGATATTTGCTTTGCAATATTTCAGGTTGCGGCGGTTTTCACAACCAGAGCTTCTAAACTCTTTGAAGGATTTTAATAAGTCCTTAACATGTTTTATTGGGATGTCCAAGGATATTCTTTTATTTGCTTGTGATTTATTTCCTATGGTTCCCACATAGGGAGCCATCTCCATGCACTGCCCCCACCAGGAGTCACTCCTTTCCTTCCCCTTCCTCCTCTGCTACCCCCTGCTGTTGTGTCTGCAGCTCCTGCTGTGGATCTGCACCCAGGTCCTTGCCAGCCTTTTCTCCCAGAGCCCCAAGAGTCCTGGAGTGCCCTAGGCAGGTGCGTGTTGCTTGGATGACCTCACCTGTGCTAGTGCTGCCACGTGTATCTTCTTTGCTCATAGACACTCTCCACTGTTACCTAGGATGTCACTTAGAAACTTAGGTCCTAGGATAAAATTATTTAAGAATGTCGAGAAGGCCAACAGAAAAGCATTAAATCAAATGTGGGATCCCTTTTGAGAATGGAACCTTATACAATTGAGCGTCTTGCTCAGGATGAAGCCGCTATAATTCCACAGGTGGTTCAGGTGTAGGTATTCTGATCCAGAGGTTTATAATGTCAGGATTTCATTCTATTTTTCTGCAATTTTCCCTGACTCTTCACTCTGAGTTAGTTCCTTTATTAGTTCTATCCTTTGACTAGCTTCCTCCTTGGAAGAAAAATGGGTAGAGGAGATCCAGGTTACTTATGCATATATTATGTACTCCTAAGCCAAAGTATGTTTGTTCCAGATTTATCATTACATATCTTGAGATTTTCACCAATTAGGCATGGGTTACAGGGTGTGCACTTAGGGAATAGGCTACCTGATTGGCTTAGTGTAGCTTCTGTGCTTCACCACTGTAGAGAGGTTTCCCAAAACCAATGGCTCCCAGCATGGAAATTGAAGATTGTTGGGAAGTAGGAATTCATACTATGGAAGAAATCAGAAAAGTCTACCACAAAGGATTTCTTGAGGTAATGACCACTGACTGACAGATTAGAATACTTTATCCTGGGAGAGGGTGTGTAAATATGTTTCTTGTTTCCAAAGCCTTAACTGAAATTGTAACTAGTATCATATAAGCTACTCTCTAGGTAAAAATAAAATGGCAACTGTTAAAAGATGTGATTAGAAAAATTTGTCTACTTAGGGATATTGAAAAGAAGCACTGTACAAAGAATGTTCAGTGTTTTTCCAGTACCGCTGGAGAAAGAGGTCTCAAGATTTCACATGACCAGTGCTAGTTATATTCTATATTTATGTATCTCTGAAGATATGAAGAATAAAATACTAGCCTGATGTGCATATCCTTGAAGCACTGGCAAAATTTCCTATAATTTTTCTGTGATTAACAGATTCTTACATAATTTTGTTTGCATACTGAAGTTACACACCAGGAGGAAGTGGTGTGTACAAATGAATAGTAACTAATAATAAGTTATAAATCTAGCTTAGAATTTAGAATACATTTTTTAAAAGAATTCTTAGATGTCACATCTCCCAGGAAACAATATTGTTGAGGAATTGAAAAACCAAAGAAAAGAACAAAATTAAAACAAATATACAAAAGGATCTTGATGATGTTATCAACTTGTATAGCTGAGGATCTGACCCTTGGTAACTTCATATATTTGTTTGTCCATTAATTAATTAGCTAATTAATATCACACATTTACTGCACACTCTAATGTTCTCAGATTTGTGCTGAGATGCAAAGATAAGCGTAATCTGATTTGCCCATCATCCCCAAATGTCTTGTTTTCTCATGATCTTAACAAAACCTAGCCATTGTCCCTCATTCCTGTTTCACCACCAAATTGCGAAAATGCCGATATGTAAGTATAGCTATGATTAGCTTGATTTCTTCTGGAGAGTGGTAATGAAATACATAATTTTACAAAATGTTACTATGATATTTCTCTATCTAGAAATTTACTTTAAATGGGAAAAACACATGGAATGGAGAAAAATTTAATGTATGTGCTTTGATTATTAAAGAATGCAATATATAATTTGATTAATTTCAAAGGCATTTTTTACTGTGATAGCTACTGAATTTCACATTTGGGGGCTTTGTTATTATAAAATAGATTAATAGATTATAATTCTCCTCAAATTTTTGGTTTGAGCTTTCAATTAGTAGGACAAGCAATTACTACTGTTGAATCTGGCAGCTAGCCACTATTTTTAATTGAAATGGTATTTTGCAAAATAAAGAGCATGAAGTTATCAAGGAAGTGGTGTTGATGTGTTAACAGGAGTGAGTTATAAGGAATGGCAACTATATATTTTTAACGTGCTAAAAATTTTCCAAATTAAAAGTTGGTAAAATCGTTATGAATGTTGCAGTAAATTCATTTATTTCTTGGAGAAACTTGAATAATATGAGGCACTTGCAAAGATGCTTTTAAAAAATTTTTTTTTAACGTTTATTTATTTTTGAGGCAGAGAGAGAGCATGAGTGGGGGGGGCGGGGAGGCGCAGAGAGAGAGGGAGACACAGAATCTGAAGCAGGCTCCAGGCTCTGAGCTGTCAGCACAGAGCCCGAAACGGGGCTGGAACTCACAGAGCGGGAGATCATGACCTGAGCCGAAGTTGGACGCTTAACCGACTGAGCCACCCAGGCGCCCCAGTAAAGATGCTTTTTAAAAGAGACAAACAGGGGCACTTATGTCTGGGTGGTTTAGTCGGTTGAGCACCGACTTCGGCTCAGATGATGATCTTGCAGTTTGGGAGTTCAAGCCCCACATTGGGCCCACTTGCTGTTGGCACGGAGCTTGTTTTGGGTCCTGTGCCCCCCCCCCTTGCCCTCTCTCTCTCTCTTCCAAAAATAATAAATAAACATTAAAACAATAATGAAAGAGATAAAATTATCATAACAATAATATCACAGGAAAGCAGGTACTTAGTTTAAATAGAAATGGCAGGTCTTCAGAGTTCGATTGACCTGGATGATCCCATATTGTACCTCATTTAGGTGAATAACCATGATTAAATACCATAAACACTATGAAGCTTCAATTCTTTCATCTCTAGGAACTTGATACCAGTTTTACCTTACAGATTTTTTGAGTGTATGTGGTAATTAAATGAGATAATATCCGGAAAACACACATGCCTGTGTTTTGTGTATAGGTTTGCAATAAATGGTACATGCCGTTTTTATGTTTGCTTATCAGGGGCATGTTGACAGAAATGTATAGAAAAACTGCTAACTTGTATGAAGAAGTGTTACATTCTACTGACTGTGTCTACTAATATGTATCAGTGTTCAAATATTGCAATATACTTCCCTCAGTTTTTTTTTTAATTCATCTAGAATGAGTCCAAATTCAGTATCAAAATCTTGCCAAGCCTATGAAGACTATGCTGATCTCTGAAATTTAAAGAAAGGTTATATTGTTTTCTGTGCAAACTATGGGCTATACAAAAAAGAATGATTGATTGCGTAATCAGAGTAACCCAAGTCTATTAATTATAAACTTATTAATTCACTTATTTTTTTCAACAAATTGTTGTGACTTTTATTAGCAAGGAATAATTTGGAGCATTGGAAGTATAATCTAGCTAGTGAAATAGTTTTTAGCCCTGGTCTCACTTTAGAATCATATGGGAACATTTATAAAATACTAACGCCTGGGCGCTATACCCAGAGATCCTGATTTAACTAATTTGTGGGAAGCTCAAATAGTTTTAAAACCTCTCCATGGCAACTCTAATATGTAGCTCTGCTTGAGAACCGTATGTTTTAAGTAGTGGTTCTGGAGCTGCCTGGGTGGTTCAGTTGGTTAAGTGTCAGTCTCTTGATTTAGACTTAAGTCATGATCCCAGATTCCTGGGATTGAGTCTGGCATTGGGTTCTGCATGGAGCCTGCTTGGGATTGTCTCTCTACCTCTCCCCGCCCCTTAAAAATAAATAAACAAACATTAAAAATAAATAAATTAGTGGTTCTCAATCTTGTGAACAATTGTAATTCCTAGGGTAGTTTCAGAAAGATACTAATGTCTGGGTCCTGTTGTTATGGGTGCAAGAGTCTGCGATGTGTGAATGGAGGTCTCAGTCCTTGGATTTACCTAGGAATCCCCACTGGAATAAAGAAAGCAGGAAGAAAAGCAGCAAACATAAACCAGTTTATTAAGGCAAAGTACACTCTCCAGGTGGGAGATGGGTCAGTTTCCAGGAGGTGGAGCCAGCCCCTAGGTTGTTTTGGGATTGGATATTATTGGATTTCTTGGGGCTGGGGAGAGCTGTGACGTACAGTGGCATGGTTTCTCATGGAGGATGCTTCCAGTCATTTGGGGGGACTCTTAGCACAGGTTGGGAGGTGAGTTGACCCTACAAGATTTGTACCAGAACCATCATGGCAGCCTGTCTCCATCTGGGCTGGAGCTGTATCCACAATGCAAATGTATTATAAAGAGTCTAGGGGTTATTCTGGAGAGAAGAGGTGGAAGAGGAGAGCACATGCTCCACACCTCTTGATCTGTCAGCTCCACGGTCTTGAAAGCCCCACAGTCAGGATGTTGTGCCCCGAGGCTTTTAATGTATACCTTATTTATCAGGATCCTTGACTCTAGCTCTAGTCTCTGTCATTCTCTTTCAAGGACTTGATACTTTGCCTTGAGGCCTTCCTGCCTCTGCTCTTGTCTAACTTCTGTCTAATAGCATCCTGGAAAATTTGATGTAATTGGCAATTTTCTTATGCAGACAAAGTTGAGAAGCACTGATTCAGGAAATGAGCAATAGAGGTTATGAGTGTAAAAAGAGGCTAAAGTTACTGACATTAGGGGTGTCTAGTTTGGATGTCAGAGAAGACCTTTCTGAGACTATGGGCATTAAACTAAGAACTGAAGCATGGGTAGGCAGTAGGCATTAATGATATGAACCTGGGAATGGGGACAGTTCTTGAGGGGGAATGATGTGTTTAGAGGCCCTGAGAATGCAGAGAATAGCGAGGTATGAAAAGCAGGGAAAAAACTGGCATGAATTGAGGCAGGGAAGGTTGGCTGCTGGATTTAGTCAGGGAAGAGTTGTAATCAGTCTTCAATTTTGTTAAAGTTATTCCACCCATACTTTAGTTAATGGGTTAGAGGGGAGCAAAATGGTTGCAGATTCATTGGGAAGCTCTTATGGTATTGCAAGAGAGAGATAATCATGAATTAGTCTAATGTGGTGAAGGAAGAGATGGAAAGGTAAATGGATTCAAGAGGTGGAAGCATTAGGATCTGCTAATTGATTAATTGGGGAGCAGAGAGAGGAAGAGGGTGGAGTGAAGGATGCCATACAAGTTTCTGAATTATGTCAATGAGTGGCACATGATGCCACTTGAAGGGAAGCTATTGAGTAAAAATGCATTTGAAAGGAAAGATCATGCATTTATTTTAATTGAGTAACCTTTGAGCTATAATAAGTACATAAAAAGAGGCGAAAAAAAAAGAAAACCTAATCATAATTAAGGTTAGGTATAAAATCTGTACTCTCAGAGTAAAAAATATTTAAAAAATCAAAATAAAGATATTATTGAAGTTTCCCTAATTGTGAAATGACTAGGGTTTCTTCTTAAAGGGGGGAAAAAAGCAAATGGCAGATACTATAGTCTTTCTTTGAGTTTTGTTTCCATTCCATTCTTTTCTTCTTTTTTTTGTCATATTAAGTAGATACAAGTAATCATTAGCAAGCTAAATTTACCTGTTCTTTGGAAAGAGTGGATAATACTCATATGTAGGTAGTATTATGAAATCCTAATTAATGTACTTTTTATTCTTGTTCATTCCTGGCAGTTCCTTTTTTTCCCCTTCATTTTCTCTGCTCATCTTCACATTTTGTTTAGCTTTATTAAGGTATAATTAACAAATAAAATTGTAAGACATTTAAAGTGTAGAGTGTGGTGATTTGATATAGGTATACATTGGGAAAGATTCCCCTACGTTCAGTTAATTAACATATCTATCATCTCATATGATGTGACATTGTTTTTTTTGGTGAGAACATTTAAGATCCACTCTCTTAGGAAATTTCAATTATATAATCAACTATATAATTGTCAAGTATAGTTATGTTAAACATTAGATTCTCAGATTGTCTTCACATTTTGAATCCATAACATTTATTGCTTAAGGCAGACTTATCTTAGAACAAAGGAGGCATTGCTCAGTTTTTATTGGAAAATCAAAGATTTTTTGCTCATAGTATAGTATGATAATGCACTGGTTTATAAATTGCTCAAATTAGTTATTCTAAAGATCATTTTTTACAAATCTTTTTTCTGTATTAAGGAATTGAACCTTGTGAACTTTTAGCGTAGAATTTATAAAACCAACAGATAATAAGGTAAATGTAGGATGCTAATGCAAGAGCCATTGTCCTCGGCTTGGGAGATCAATTTATAGGAAATTAAGAGAAGAGATTCAAGTATGTACTCTTGGTGTTTGCCTGGGGAAGACCTTTTGCCACATAGCTATCTCTTAGAGTCAAAATCCTTTGGAGGAGAGGGTTAGGGTCATGACAAAACTACTCAGGTAGATTTGGGAGAATCCCAGAGAAAAAGACTTTTTATCTTGTTTCCCATGGTATAGTCCATTTCTATTAACAAAGACTTGTACCAAGATGAATCTAAATTGATGGGCTTGAAGAAAGCCTCACAGAGAACTATACCTGTCAGAATGGCTTTAAAGAAGAAATGACAGCATCTGATTCTCCATGAAAGTGATGTTGTAGTCCTAGGACAGAAGAGAGTGGTACTCAGAAGAAACTAGATTTGGGGATGACAATGGACAGCAGCAGAAGACACTAGTATCAATCAGAAGACATTGTTGTAGCATGTCTTTTTTCGACTTATGATTAAATTAATGTAGTATAAATTTTCATTGAGATATAAAAACAGAAGTTCACTGATCTAAAGTGCACAGCTGAATGAATTTTACAAATGTATATCCCTGTATAATGAACTGCTCTGGTCATTAATATATTTCCTCTACCACTGAATATTCTCATGTGACTTCTCATCAATAATCTACCAACTCCCAAATAATTACCGTTTTATCATTTTTCATTAACAGATAGTTTGGCCTGTTCTTGAAATTCATATAAATAGAACTGTACAACAAGTTCTCTTTTGTGTCAGGCTTCTTTTCCTCAGAATAATATTTTGAGGTGTATGTATCCATGTTTTGTATCCATGTTTGTATCCATGAGATGTATACATGTTTTGATGTATCCTCACTGTTTTTCTTCTCAATTTCTATATAGTATTTAATTCTATAAATATACTACAATTTATTTATTTTTATTCTCCTCTTGATGGGCATTTGGATTATCTGCTGATATTCATACTCTCGTGTAATCTTCCCTAGAGTGTGAGCTAGACCTAGTGATTTGTTTCTGATGAACAGAATATAACACAGCTGATGTGATGTCACTTCTATTAACTTAGGTTACAGAGGACTGATGCTTCTGTCTTTTTGGCATTCTCTCTTTATTGCCTTATTGTTTTGTATGCACTGATGAAGCAAACTGCCATTTGAAGATCTGAGGTAGCCTCTAGCCAACAGTTAGCAAGAACTAAGGGCTTCAGTCCAATAGACAGGAACTGAAAACAACTACCTCATGTGTTTGGAAGCAGATCATTCAGTGGGTGAGCCTCTAGGTGATACCAGAGCCATGGTTGGTACTCTGATTGTAGTCTTTTAAGACATCTGGAAACAAAAGGCCTAGTTGAGCTGTGCCCACATTTTGGACATACAGAAACTATGAGATAATAAATACATGTTAAGTCTGTAAGTTTTGGAGATAACTTGTTGTGCAGCAAGAGATAGCTAAATTGAGTTGGCTGTATTGTTTTTATAACTGTTAAGTTGGTTAAATATTGTTCAGATCCTTATGAAACAGGCATACAACTAGACCAAGTGAATGAAAATATGTTTCTCAAGACTTTGGGCATCAGACAGTCATATACAATGATATTTGAGAGATGGGAAACTAATGAGGTAAAGCTGCGATTGCCTAGTTTAGTGGGAAAAACATGGCAGCTCAAGTCCTCAGAACAGAGTAAACATGAGGATAAAGGAACATAGACAACTTTGAAATCTTCAGTGGTTTCCCCTTGAGTGTTCCGTGGATGCATTAACAAATGCATGTGATAAAACTGTGCTAAGTCAGGGAGAGGGCCACCTATAAAAAAGTAGAGGGAATAGTGTCAGAGCTCATAAAGAACCAGGAAGAGTGCCTGTTTCTAAGTCCAACTGTGAATAATCACAGTTCATAGGGCACTGATTAGAAAGGCCAGGTCTTGCCTCTTGACAATAATTAGCTTTAGACAAAATACTATTTTGGGTCCACATAACAAATTTCCAAGTATTTTAACTATGATCTAGAACAGAGCCTGACCATACCAAATTTATAGAACTTCCTTCCTTCCTTTCTTCCTTGCTTTCTTTTCTTTTCTTTCTTTCTTTCTTTCTTTCTTTCTTTCTTTCTTTCTTTCTTTCTATTTTTCTTTCTTTCTGGATATGAAGGTGTGTGTGTGTGTGTGTGTGTGTGTGTGTGTGTCTGTCTGTCTTAGCCAAAATCTGATGAGGTAAAATTCCCAATGTCTTTCATCTAATGAAACATTTTGAAGTATGCAAAAAAGAACCAGGGATATGTGGTTATGAGCAGAAACAAAAATTAGTCTAAACCTACCCAAAACTGACATGGATTTTAGAAATAACATGCAAGGACTAAAGCAGTTATTATAACTGTATTCCATAAATTCAAAAAGCAAAGGTAAGTTGGGCATTTTATATGGAGATAGAAGTTAAAAAATGATGAGTGAAATAAACTGGATGAGATTAATAGCATACTAGATATTGGAAGGAACAATATTAGTGAATTTGAAGACATGGTGATAGAAACTATCCAAGATAAAATGCAGTGGGAAAAAGGAGAAAAAATTAACTGAGCCCAAGAGACCTGGAGAATTATGAGTGGGCTAATATATGTGTATTGGTGAAAACCAAGACTTTTTTCAGCACCATTTTATTCCCAATATTAAGCACAGAGCCTAGATTATGGTAGGACTCAAAAAATATTTCCTAGCTGAGTGCAGTGAGTTAACAAAGTGAATCAGAAATTGTAAACCTTATGTTAAAATTTACTGATTCAAAATATATTTGTCAGGCAAGTGAAAGAGAACCAAATTCCATTTTGTGGGAAATACTGAATATTATATATTATACACACACATATACACATGATTGTTTAAACAGATTTTTAGATCAATATTTTTAATCTCTACTAATCAAATCTAAAAGTTTGTAGGGATGCCTGGGTGGCTCAGCTGGTTAAGCATCCAACTTCAGCTCAGGTCATGATCACAGCTCATGAGTTGGAGCCTCACGTCAGGTTCTGTGCTGACAACTTGGAGCCTGGAGCCTGTTTCAGGTTCTGTGTGTCCCTCTCTCCCTGCTCCTCCCTTTTGCTCACTCTTCTCTCTCTCTCTCTCAAAAATAAACATTAAAAATGTTTTTTAAAACATTTGTAGATACACACACACAGTTTTTATATATTGACTAGTTAAAAGAGAGAGACAAATACACAGAGAGGAAAGAGTTGACATTTGAGCAGCAGATACAGATATAGACATGCCATAAACATGCAAGCACTCACAGTGGAAATACGCATTATTCATAGAATAGAGACAAATTTATTTATTGTATGATTGCAGTAAGAACAGGAAATTTGAAGGCAAGTATGAAATGGATCTTCCCTAATATTCTTGTGAACTGTTGACTAACATGGCATTTATAAAAAGTCATTGTAGTCTATATCCTGTACCAGTCAGTCCTGTGCAATTGGTCATTTTAATCAAGAGTCTGTGCTGATAGCACTTCCCTTTAATATATAATACCTTTAAGAGGTAATTTAAAGGGACTCCCTAGAAATTTCTTTTATAAACAAAAAAGACCTAGTACATTTTTTATCAGATTCTTCTAATCTGAGATTACTGCTAATTGAAATCAGGGAGAAGGAACTAGATTCCAGTCTTTACTACTTTCAGAGAGTGGAACATAACTCCCATCTCCATACGTATGGGCTGCCATAATGATTTGCCTTTCAAAGAGTATAGTATAGAAAAGAGGGGATAGAATGACTTTACAGTGGAGAAGCCTGATCCTTAATTTGTTCTGAGATGATAAATTTATCAAAAAAGTAAGATAGAAGACATGACTAATATACTTAGTATAGAAGAGAGGAATAAGCATATGAGAAAGTGAATGAGCAAACGTTAGATGAATAAAATCTAGGAAACTTGAGATTCCCTAAGTTTATCAGTTTTTAAATATTTAGCTTCTGTTATGTTTTATATACCTAAGGTTTTATTTGTGAACACATTGATTCATTTCTTGCCAGTCCAGGTTGCCTGCCAGTAATTAAGGACTTTAGGACTATGGAACAGATTAGGTAAAGTATGTATTTTGTACTCGCTTTGCCTTTTTATGCTTTAATGTTTACACTGAAAACATATTATTTCAAACACTGGTGATTGCACTGGATGTTCAGAAGTGAATAAGATAAATATATGCCTTGACTTGAAGACTCACAGGTTTTGGGAGCAAGATTAATGCATAAACAATGAAAGGGCAATGCACTATGTTCTAGGAAAAGACATGGGAGAGAGTGCCTAAGCATTCTGGGCTTCCCAGCACAGTCTTAGAAAAGCCGTAATCACTCTTGTTTCTTATTTAAGTTGTGAAGTCACTCTTACTCAAAACCCTGCTGTTTTCAAACCCAGGGATGTTTCAGCATCTTTCTTTTCTTGGTCTGTGATCATTTTTTTTCTTAATAAAGTCATAAGACATTAATATAGAGATAGTAAAAGCGATATTTAAGTCCTTCTATTACATTTTCCTAACTCATTCGTAAGTCCCGTGTGGAGTAATCTGAATCAAATATCATCTACCCTCTGTTTGAGCACCTTTAGGGATGAAAGCCCAATATATTTCAGAGTAGCCTAGTCCACTGTTATAACAACCCAATTATTTAAAATGTTCTTTAACAGTAATTCTTAGTTTTGCTTCTAGTCATTTTTCATTTGTTATAGACCTGCCTTTGTTTCTTTCCATCTTTAAATGGAGGACATTAATAAAAGCACGTATGTAATTTAAATTTTTAATTACTTTGCAGGTACAAATGTCAGAATAAATTCATAAGCATCAATGAAGACATATTTTATGCAGCTTTAATGTATCACAAATTTAGTAGCTATAATTTTAGTGGCATATCATTAAATATTATTTCTCAACTTGTGGAAAGTATGTTTCAGTTAATGTTAGTAGTTCATAAAAATTTTTAAGACTATCTCCAACTCATTTAAAAAATGTAATTTTGATCAATAAAGAAAGTGCTTTTAAATGGCACCATAAAGAGTAATCTAATAGAACTAGGTTAAAGCAAATGAAGTAGTTAAAAAATTTTTCGGAGGAGCAGGAAGATGGCGGCGTAGGAGGACGCTGGGCTCACCGCGCGTCCTGCTGATCACTTAGATTCCACCTACACCTGCCTAAATAACCCAGAAAACCGCCAGAGGATTAGCAGAACGGAGTCACCGGACCCAAGCGCAGACGAGAGGCCCACGGAAGAGGGTAGGAAGGGCGGCGAGGCGGTGCGCGCTCCACGGACTGGCGGGAGGGAGCCGGGGCGGAGGGGCGGCTCGCCAGCCAAGCAGAGCCCTCGAGTCCGGCTTGCAAAAGCGGAGGGGCCTGACGGACTGTGTTCCGACAGCAAGCGCGACTTAGCGTCTGGGAGGTCATAAGTTAACAGCTCTGCTCGGAAAGCGGGAAGGCTGGAGGACAAAAGGAGGGTGAGCTGCGGAGCCCCCGGACGACAGAGCTCAGTTTGGCGGGGAACAAAGGCGCTCGCCAGCGCCATCTCCCCCGCCCATCCCCCAGCCAAAATCCCAAAGGGAACCGGTTCCGGCCAGGGAAATTGCTCCCTCCGCGCAAACACCCAACTCTGCGCTTCTGCAGAGCCAAACCCCCAGCAGTGGATCTGACTCCCTCCTGCTGCCACAGGGCCCCTCCTGAAGTGGATCACCTAAGGAGAAGCGAGCTAAGCCTGCCCCTCCTGCCCCTGTGCACCTTGCCGACCCACCCCAGCTAATACGCCAGATCCCCAGCATCACAAGCCTGGCAGTGTGCAAGTAGCCCAGACGGGCCACGCCACCCCACAGTGAATCCCGCCCCTAGGAGAGGGGAAGAGAAGGCACACACCAGTCTGACTGTGGCCCCAGCGGTGGGCTGGGGGCAGACATCAGGACTGACTGCGGCCCCGCCCACCAACTCCAGTTATACACCACAGCACAGGGGAAGTGCCCTGCAGGTCCTCACCACACCAGGGACTATCCAAAATGACCAAGCGGAAGAATTCCCCTCAGAAGAATCTCCAGGAAATAACAACAGCTAATGAGCTGATCAAAAAGGATTTAAATAATATAACAGAAAGTGAATTTAGAATAATAGTCATAAAATTAATCGCTGGGCTGGAAAACAGTATACAGGACAGCAGAGAATCTCTTGCTACAGAGATCAAGGGACTAAGGAACAGTCACGAGGAGCTGAAAAACGCTTTAAATGAAATGCAAAACAAAATGCAAACCACCACAGCTCGGATGGAAGAGGCAGAGGAGAGAATAGGTGAACTAGAAGATAAAGTTATGGAAAAAGAGGAAGCTGAGAAAAAGAGAGATAAAAAAATCCAGGAGTATGAGGGGAAAATTAGAGAACTAAGTGATACACTAAAAAGAAATAATATACGCATAATTGGTATCCCAGAGGAGGAAGAGAGAGGGAAAGGTGCTGAAGGGGTACTTGAAGAAATAATAGCTGAGAACTTCCCTGAACTGGGGAAGGAAAAAGGCATTGAAATCCAAGAGGCACAGAGAACTCCGTTCAGACGTAACTTGAATCGATCTTCTGCACGACATATCATAGTGAAACTGGCAAAATACAAGGATAAAGAGAAAATTCTGAAAGCAGCAAGGGGTAAACGTGCCCTCACATATAAAGGGAGACCTATAAGACTCGTGACTGATCTCTCTTTTGAAACCTGGCAGGCCAGAAAGAATTGGCACGAGATTTTCAGGGTGCTAGACAGCAAAAATATGCAGCCGAGAATCCTTTATCCAGCAAGTCTGTCATTTAGAATAGAAGGAGAGATAAAGGTCTTCCCAAACAAACAAAAACTGAAGGAATTTGTCACCACTAAACCAGCCCTACAAGAGATCCTAAGGGGGACCCTGTGAGACAAAGTACCAGAGACATCACTACAAGCATAAAACATGCAGACATCACAATGACTCTAAACCCGTATCTTTCTATAATAACACTGAATGTAAATGGATTAAATGCGCCAACCAAAAGACATAGGGTATCAGAATGGATAAAAAAACAAGACCCATCTATTTGCTGTCTACAAGAGACTCATTTTAGACCTGAGGACACCTTTAGATTCAGAGTGAGGGGATGGAGAACTATTTATCATGCTACTGGAAGCCAAAAGAAAGCTGGAGTAGCCATACTTATATCAGACAAACTAGACTTTAAATTAAAGGCTGTAACAAGAGATGAAGAAGGACATTATATAATAGTTACAGGGTCTATCCATCAGGAAGAGCTAACAATTATAAATGTCTATGCGCCGAATACCGGAGCCCCCAAGTATATAAAACAATTACTCATAAACAGAAGCAACCTTATTGATAAGAATGTGGTAATTGCAGGGGACTTTAACACCCCACTTACAGAAATGGATAGATCATCTAGACACACAGTCAATAAAGAAACAAGGGCCCTGAATGAGACATTGGATCAGATGGACTTGACAGATATATTTAGAACTCTGCATCCCAAAGCAACAGAATATACTTTCTTCTCGAGTGCACATGGAACATTCTCCAAGATAGATCATATACTGGGTCACAAAACAGCCCTTCATAAGTTTACAAGAATTGAAATTATACCATGCATACTTTCAGACCACAATGCTATGAAGCTTGAAATCAACCACATGAAAAAGTCTGGAAAACCTCCAAAAGCGTGGAGGTTAAAGAACACCCTACTAACGAATGAGTGGGTCAACCAGGCAATTAGAGAAGAAATCAAAAAATATATGGAAACAAACGAAAATGAAAATACAACAATCCAAATGCTTTGGGACGCAGCGAAGGCAGTCCTGAGAGGAAAATACATTGCAATCCAGGCCTATCTCAAGAAACAAGAAAAATCCCAAATACAAAATCTAACAGCACACCTAAAGGAACTAGAAGCAGAACAGCAAAGGCAGCCTAAACCCAGCAGAAGAAGAGAAATAATAAAGATCAGAGCAGAAATAAACAATATAGAATCTAAAAAAACTGTAGAGCAGATCAACGAAACCAAGAGTTGGTTTTTTGAAAAAATAAACAAAATTGACAAACCTCTAGCCAGGCTTCTCAAAAACAAAAGGGAGATGACCCAAATAGATAAAATCATGAATGAAAATGGAATGATTACAACCAATCCCTCAGAGATACAAACAATTATCAGGGAATACTATGAAAAATTATATGCCAACAAATTGGACAACCTGGAAGAAATGGACACATTCCTGAACACCCACACTCTTCCAAAACTCAATCAGGAGGAAATAGAAAGCTTGAACAGACCCATAACCAGCGAAGAAATTGAATCGGTTATCAAAAATCTCCCAACAAATAAGAGTCCAGGACCAGATGGCTTCCCAGGGGAGTTCTACCAGACATTTAAAGCAGAGATAATACCTATCCTTCTCAAGCTATTCCAAGAAATAGAAAGGGAAGGAAAACTTCCAGACTCATTCTATGAAGCCAGTATTACTTTGATTCCTAAACCAGACAGAGACCCAGTAAAAAAAGAGAACTACAGGCCAATATCCCTGATGAATATGGATGCAAAAATTCTCAATAAGATACTAGCAAATCGAATTCAACAGCATATAAAAAGAATTATTCACCATGATCAAGTGGGATTCATTCCTGGGATGCAGGGCTGGTTCAACATTCGCAAATCAATCAACGTGATCCATCACATTAACAAAAAAAAAGAGAAGAACCATATGATCCTGTCAATCGATGCAGAAAAGGCCTTTGACAAAATCCAGCACCCTTTCTTAATAAAAACCCTTGAGAAAGTCGGGATAGAAGGAACATACTTAAAGATCATAAAAGCCATTTATGAAAAGCCCACAGCTAACATCATCCTCAACGGGGAAAAACTGAGAGCTTTTTCCCTGAGGTCAGGAACACGACAGGGATGCCCACTCTCACCGCTGTTGTTTAACATAGTGCTGGAAGTTCTAGCATCAGCAATCAGACAACAAAAGGAAATCAAAGGCATCAAAATTGGCAAAGATGAAGTCAAGCTTTCGCTTTTTGAAGATGACATGATATTATACATGGAAAATCCGATAGACTCCACCAAAAGTCTGCTAGAACTGATACGTGAATTCAGCAAAGTTGCAGGATACAAAATCAATGTCCAGAAATCAGTTACATTCTTATACACTAACAATGAAGCAACAGAAAGACAAATAAAGAAAATGATCCCATTCACAATTGCACCAAGAAGCATAAAATACCTAGGAATAAATCTAACCAAAGATGTAAAGGATCTGTATGCTGAAAACTATAGAAAGCTTATGAAGGTAATTGAAGAAGACTTAAAGAAATGGAAAGACATTCCCTGCTCATGGATTGGAAAAATAAATATTGTCAAAATGTCAATACTACCCAAAGCTATCTACACATTCAATGCAATCCCAATCAAAATTGCACCAGCATTCTTCTCGAAATTAGAACAAGCAATCCTAAAATTCATATGGAACCACAAAAGGCCCCGAATAGCCAAAGGAATTTTGAAGAAGAAGACCAAAGCAGGAGGCATCACAATCCCAGACTTTAGCCTCTACTACAAAGCTGTCATCATCAAGACAGCATGGTATTGGCACAAAAACAGACACACAGACCAATGGAATAGAATAGAAACCCCAGAACTAGACCCACAAACGTATGGCCAACTCATCTTTGACAAAGCAGGAAAGAACATCCAATGGAAAAAAGACAGCCTCTTTAACAAATGGTGCTGGGAGAACTGGACAGCAACATGCAGAAGGTTGAAACTAGACCACTTTCTCACACCATTTACAAAAATAAACTCAAAATGGATAAAGGACCTAAATGTGAGACAGGAAACCATCAAAACCTTAGAGGAGAAAGCAGGAAAAGACCTCTCTGACCTCAGCCGTAGCAATCTCTTACTCGACACATCCCCAAAGGCAAGGGAATTAAAAGCAAAAGTGAATTACTGGGACCTTATGAAGATAAAAAGCTTCTGCACAGCAAAGGAAACAACCAACAAAACTAAAAGGCAACCAACGGAATGGGAAAAGATATTTGCAAATGACATATCGGACAAAGGGCTAGTATCTAAAATCTATAAAGAGCTCACCAAACTCCACACCCGAAAAACAAACAACCCAGTGAAGAAATGGGCAGAAAACATGAATAGACACTTCTCTAAAGAAGACATCCAGATGGCCAACAGGCACATGAAAAGATGTTCAGCGTCGCTCCTTATCAGGGAAATACAAATCAAAACCACACTCAGGTATCACCTCACACCAGTCAGAGTGGCCAAAATGAACAAATCAGGAGACTATAGATGCTGGAGAGGATGTGGAGAAACGGGAACCCTCTTGCACTGTTGGTGGGAATGCAAATTGGTGCAGCCGCTCTGGAAAGCAGTGTGGAGGTTCCTCAGAAAATTAAAAATAGACCTACCGTATGACCCAGCAATAGCACTGCTAGGAATTTACCCAAGGGATACAGGAGTACTGATGCATAGGGGCACTTGTACCCCAATGTTCATAGCAGCACTCTCAACAATAGCCAAATTATGGAAAGAGCCTAAATGTCCATCAACTGATGAATGGATAAAGAAATTGTGGTTTATATACACAATGGAATACTATGTGGCAATGAGAAAAAATGAAATATGGCCCTTTGTAGCAACGTGGATGGAACTGGAGAGTGTAATGCTAAGTGAAATAAGCCATACAGAGAAAGACAGATACCATATGGTTTCACTCTTATGTGGATCCTGAGAAACTTAACAGGAACCCATGGGGGAGGGGAAGGAAAAAAAAAAAAAAAAGAGGTTAGAGTGGGAGAGAGCCAAAGCATAAGAGACTGTTAAAAACTGAGAACAAACTGAGGGTTGATGGGGGGTAGGAGGGAGGGGAGGGTGGGTGATGGGTATTGAGGAGGGCACCTTTTGGGACGAGCACTGGGTGTTGTATGGAAACCAATTTGTCAATAAATTTCATAAAAAAAAAAAAAAATTTTCTTTGCCTGAAAAATTCATTGAAGAATATTTATAGGTTTTAAGCATGTCATTAGGAAGCATTATCATTAGGGATATAATAAGAAGAGATACATTTAGAGTGTATATTTAGCTATCGAAGAAGGTAGAATGAAAAATATTTGTGACTTGAAGACTATTTCGCTTGTTACATCTATTAAAAAGTAAAAGAATGAAACCAATAATGTGTGATGTTGGATTCTATTCTAATAAATAGAATATTAATTAAAATAGTAACCAAAAGAGCATGGAAACTGCTTATGTTTCTTCACATTTCTTCACATGTTTGCAGTTAGTGTTCATATTGTCTACAAAGTTATTCACTTCTAATATTCCAAATGAATATTAAACTCTCTGCATTTAAAGAATAATTGTATACCTTTTGCAAGATTAAAACATAAATTATACTTGTTCTTAATTTGACATAATGTTTATTCCCAATTTTGACCAGCCAGCCCTCTATATTCCCTCAAGTTGTTCTACACTCTTGATATATATAGAATTGAAGAATGTCAGATGTGGTCAGTAAAATACTACTAATTCTACTCATGTACTTCTAATAATATGAGTTAAAATTTATTCTCTTTTTATTGCTATCTTTCCAAACTCCTCTATGTTTTGAAATTCACAAGTCTGTTTTCACAAAAGTAGTTACTTTGTCTGGTATACCTCTCATTTCTTGTTTAAGTTGTGAAGTCACTCTTACTCAAGACCCTGCTGTTTTCAAACCCAGGGATGTTTCAGCATCTTTCTTTTCTTGGTCTATGATCATTTTTTTTTCTTCATAAAGTCATAAGCATAAAACTATGCTCAATTTAGTTGCAATTATCTTTACCATGAATGTAGACCTTTACTCTCATCCAAATTTATTCTGTTGACCTTATTCACTATAGGAGATATATCCCTGTATCTATATGCATCTTTATTATTTTTTATTATATATATGTATGTATCTATAGACTATATCTATACCTATAGAGGATATATGCATCTTTATACCCTCTATAGGTAGAGATATATTCTAAAGATACATCCTATATATTCCTATAGATATAGATGTATTCCCTGGTGAATATTATGATGGTTAACCTTATGTGTCAACTTGACTGAATCCCGGGGTGCCCAAATATTTTACTACACATTGTTTTGGGGTATTTCTGTGAAGGTGATTTTACACGAGATTAACATTTGAATCCGTGAAACAGATTGCCCTCCCCAGTGTAGGTGAAGTTCTTCTAATCCTTTTAGGGCCAGGATAGAACAAAAGATGGAGGAAGGGAGAATTTGTTTTTCTCTGCCTCAGTGGGTTCACCAGGACAGAGGATTCTTCTGCCTATGGATTGAGTTTTACACCCTCTGCTCCCTGGGTCTCAGGCCTTTGGACTCCAACTGAATTATACTACCAGTGTGAATTACACTACTACTTTCCTGGGTCTCCAGCTTGCAGATGGCTGATAGGGGATCTTCCCAGTCTCCATAGTCATGTGAACCAATTTCTTATAATAAATATGTAAATATATTTTAAGACCTTTATATATTTTAATGCTTATTTTATATGTAATAAGTTATTACATGTATATTTTATGTATATATTTATGTATATATGTATTTTATATATGTATATATATCTCCTATTGGTTCTATTTCTGTTGACAATCCTAATAAAATATATACTATATATATACATATGTATAATATACACACAAGTAAATATATATTGTATATCACACCATATATACATATATATATATATATATATATATGAAATGTTATCTATCTGTAATAATCCATCATTTATTTATATCTATGTTCAGGCTTCCAGGAAAGCTTCAGTAGTGAATTAGATCAGTGACTTGGGTCAAAAGTTTAGAATACACAAACAAACATAAAACTTAAGGGATAAAAACAGAAAGGAAAATTCCTGAAATCATTTGTATAAAGATGTCATAAGTTTGTTAAGTGGAAAGAAAAATTAAATTAATGTTAGTAAAATATATATAAATTATTTTAGGTAATTAATTTTCCCTACAAGCTTGATTTGATTTTCTAATAAGACAAGAAATGAAATTATTTTTCTTTCATATTGTTTCCTGAAGACATTCTAGTACTCTTTTAGTTAAAAAGACCAATCATATTCCATCTGCTATCCAAAATAATATGGGGAACAACCCAGAAAACATTATCATACTATTATTTCATTTTTGACTAGCTTTAGCAAAAAAGCCAGAAACATTATGAAAGCTCTCAAGGTCTCAAAATATGTAGGAACCACGATGTTAAAAGTAACACTGGAACTTCAGATTCACCAGGACTCTTCTTCCCATCCGTCTCCTGTATCTGCTTATCTATTCTCAACTTTATTTTGCAGGAGTTTACTTCATGTGATTGGGATGATGACCATCATTAGCCACTCCCAGTTTAATCATTTTCCCAGAAAAGAAAGCATTTCTTTTTGATTCTCTTCATTTGGTCCTGGATTTTGATTAGTATGCCCTGTTCCCAAACCAATCCCTGTGTCCAAGAGAAATGAGCTAATTTATTTTGAGTAGTCCTGCATCAATATATGTACTAGGGAATTGGGCAGTAAGTTTATAATCAAGAATAAAAGGATGAGGAAAGGTGCATCAGGTGGCCAAAAACAATAGACATTATACTCCATTATATATAGTAATACTGGATGTAGTGTGTCTAAATCTGTATTACGGAGTCTGGATAACAGATTTAATAAATGCAAATTAAAGCTTGAATTAAGAAGCAGTATTGTGATGTGAGACATTTATTGCACCAGAGATGATGGGTCATAGATCCTAGGTTAGTTCCTTAATACTCATAAAGTCATGGACAAGTCATCTAAATATTGTGTGGAACGCCTGGGTGGCTCAGTTGGTTAAGCGTCCAGCTCTTAATTTTGGCTCCCTGCATCGGCCTGTGCCTGACAGTGTGGAACCTGCTTGAGATTCTCTCTTCCCTCTCTCTCTGCCCCTCCTACATGTGCTCTCTCTCTCTCAAATAAATAAACTCAAAAAAATAAAGTATTAAGTACTGTGTTATATTTTTATTTTTAAAATGAGAATTTTACTGCCAAAAACGCTAAATTTTCTTCAAAGTATCTTTGAAAATGCTACTGTGGTTTAGAAAAGACTAAGTAAAATGATAAAGAGGAAAAATATTTATAGACCTGAACAGTTATATCTGTCTATATAATCACGAATATGTGTGCTGTCTTCTCTGTAATTCTTCAGTGATATTTTAGAAGGGCAGAGACTATTGCATAGTTAGATAGGTAGGTAGATAGGTAAATAGATATGCCTCAAGATAAAGACTTACTCAAAATTGTATGTTAAATTCACTTAAATAGTTTTTCTTCTTGCTTTAACTGTTAGACCCTTGGGACTTCAGCTAGAGTTGTAAAATTTTACCATGCTGAATTCCAATTTTTTGCTACTATATAGTTTTGAATAAAATCTCAATTCCCCTCAGACTATTCACAGGTTTACTCTGAACTGTACAAAGTACCCCTCATCTGTAAAGTAGCACCAGCCAGACTTGCCCTATAATATGCAGCCTTCCATTTCCAAATTTGTTAAACATTCAGAAGCCATCCATGATAGGAAATCTGAGTGATCTTCACTCTTTATTTGTCTCTAGTATCAACTTTTTTATATTACAGAAAGGAGGAATTGGTACATTTGTATCCTCCTAAGCTCCTTTCCCAAATATTTTATCTTACCAGATACCCAAATGCCAACTCTTCCTTAATGCCTGAATTATCGCTGTGGCTAGACAATTTACCTGGAAGCTCACAACTTGTACAAATATCCAGAAATGCAGAACCAGAAATATCGTGATATGGGATATTATAGACAGAGAGTCTAGGGACAAACTTTTCCTACCTACCAAAACTTCCCCCTATGCCTTAAATACCAATAAGGAGAGGAGATGGAAAGGATAGATAAGATCATCAGTAATCATAACAGAATGACTTTCCCATGCATTCACAAGAAAATAAGGATAATCCTATTAGGGCCATTTATTGTATTTTCATATGACAACTAAGGACCATTTTTTCCCCCTGTTACCCTGTGAAATAATACTGTAATATTTTTCTCAGAAAATCTCTATAGCTAGCTTAACTGGCACTTAAATGAGTACTGACATGATGGCTTCTCAATTTGCTATTTATTTCATTTTCACAATTATGTTAATGACAGGAAAAGCTATGCTTGTATTACAATTATTTAATAGATACATTAAACTACAGAACATATAAAGTCTTTGTAGTCATTGTCATTTTCCAAGAATTCCTAATACAATGAAGAAGATACAACAAAAAACCCCAGCCAATGGATTCATAGGAACCTGGTTTTAAATCATGGCTTTATCAATTTCTAGCTCTTTGACCTATGGAATTTACCTGTTGTTAGGAATCTGTATAATAAAGATTGCAGAACAACATAGCATTTGTGTTAAGACTGTAATATACTGTCTAGAATGTTAACTTTCTTCTTTCCCTTTCTAGTGCTGTCTTAGAGAACCCAACTGTCTTTCACTGATTTCTCCCCAAATACCCAATTATTATTTTAAAATTAGAGAAGAATGTTTCTTGTGTTTTTATGCAGTCTTTATATTAAGAGGTAATATATTATAATTTACTGTGCACCAATGAAATTATTGCCTTAAATGGGGTGATGTAAATACCAATAAACTTAAGCACATTTTCTTATTGAGAATTCATGAGGAGAATATGTCCTCATGAAATTGCCTAAGACTGTACATGTGAAACCAAGTTTCTCGGTGGAATTGCATGTTTGACTGAGAATAGGAGGTAACTGGTAACCAGTACTTCCCTCCTTTCTTATTTTACTATTATAACATGTCTTAGTTCTTTATACTTTATTTTGGCTAAAATTACTATGCTCACTCATACCTCAGAACTTTTCTGTGTTATCCTTTGGGGTGAAAGAAATAGAGTTATGTTATATGTGTAAACAAGGATTAATTTAAGCTTAGGCAAATCCATACTTTCCTGTGTGAGTGAGGTTTGCAGAGTACTGTATATCTGATGATGTTAGATATAGTTTGGCATCTTGGTTTCTGATGCTCACATTTTTTTAAAGCTTTTAGAAAATTATTTTTGGTATGCAAAATCATACACAAAGAGAAATAAAAATGAATTGATCAGCAAGTCAAGTTTACTTTGAATTGAATGTTAAAAAATGTCTCTTATCTATTAGAATAAAAATTACATTTGATGTGATTCTAAAAGGCATCTCTATCTTTGTAAATGGCGGTTGTCTTGCCTAGAGATGTATGTTGAAACAGTGCTCATAATTTGGGCCATCATGTTCATTTTGTTTCCCAGCATTGTTCATCAGTCTACAGCACAACATTTATTTGGGGCAACCTGTGAACTCTAAAGTAGGTAAGTTTAGTCTTAGACATACAGTGGTGTGTGTGTGGAGGTAGTGGGAGGGAGAAGCCTGACATACATGTGACTAGAAATGACAGAAGAGGAAATCTCAAGCAATCGTACTCATCCTAGGTTTAAGTTTTGGCTATTTTGTGGTTAAAAAAAATAGTTTGGGGAGATTGGACTTTATCCCAAATCAATTTACAACCCTCAAAAATTTTTAAAGTCTTCTCAGAGGGAGACATGAATTTGACACCTCTATTAGAGCTGAACTTCTGAGAATATCAGGAATCAACATATCAGTTAATAAAGAGTGAAAAAGAAAATCCAATCAATGCAACATCAAGGTTTGGGATGAAATAGAGTAAGTTGGGGATTTTCTTTCAAAAGGCTAATAGCAAGGTAGTGTTAACTTGTGGGATGTTGACAGGTATTAGAAACTGGATTGTATAAAAGAATAGAAGGTAAAATAAAAACGATAGAGATCATGTTTGTTTTTGATATCTCTTGAGTGAAAGAGTAGAAATGCTTGAAGTCATTGAAAGTCTTGCCTAGTCAAAGCATAGAGTAGATGACTGTAGACCATAAAGGGTTATAACTTCCACAGAGCCAGAAAATCAGAAGCAATACTACATACGCAGTGTAAATGAGTTCGTTTGTCTGTGAATATGAGCATAGTCTGTCCGCAATTAGAATTAAAACTGTCCTATCTGAGCGCCTGAGTGACTGTCGGTTAAGTCTCCGACTCTTGATTTCAGCTTAGGTCATGATCTTAAGGTTTGTGAGTTTGAACCCTGTGTCCAACTCTGTGCTGACAGTGGAGCTTGCTTGAGATTCTGTGTCCCTCTCTCCCTGCCCCCCCCCCCCGCTTGTGTGCATGTGTGCTCTCTCTCTCTCAAAAATAAATAAACATTAAAAAGAAAAACCTATCACAGTTGGAGCTATTAGAATGGTTGGGATTTAGAATGGGAAAAAATTAAATATTAAGGTACACTTAGAAATTACAGAAAGTCCTTGAAGTCTTGCTTCCCATAGAAAATTGTACAAACTAGAAAAGAAAACAGGAGTTTGACTACAGGTAGGCTAAAATATAACACTTATTCAGTCAGCATTTAGGTTTAATTGTAAAGGAACAAATTGGTTCTTGAATTATCCTGTAAGAGTCTAAAGCTCCAAATAGAGTGTAGTTTGTGAAAAATTTTCAGAAAAAAAACATTTCCATGTGTATGCTTTTTTAAAAGAAAGGTAACAAGGATATTTAGATTAGATATAGATTGAGTAGAGTTAAAAATTTTGTCATGGTCCTAAAAAAAAATCATTCTGGTTTCAGCAATTTAAGGAGTTTCTCTCTCTATATATATATATCTTTAAAAGATTTTACTTAATTAATCACTGTTTGACCTTCACTGTATCCTAGGTATTTTATTCCCAAGATCCATAAAAAGTAACAGCATACCTATCTGGCTATTTTGGCCTTATTCAAAGTGGATTCTTTCCTTTTATTTTATAGGTATCGTGAATTTGGGACCATTATTCTCTTGATTTTGTTACTTTGGCAGGTTCTGTGCCCAGGTTTTGTCCACCTGGCTTTGTTCGGGTTAGATTCTCAGAGACAGGAGAAAAAAACAAAACAAAACAAACAAACAAACAAAAAACCCCAGTGTAATGGCTAAAATAAAGACCAGGCATCTGCTGTCAAATAAAGTGAACATGGGATAAATCACCCCTGCCTGTGAGTCAAAATTTTAACTTCCCTTTAGTTGTCTACAGAGCACAGAACAGCACCTGAGATGACATTATGAGATATTTTTGTCAAAGAGCACATTGCCATTTGATATCAGATGTCAAAGCATTTATGCTATGCCTGGGATTTATAAGACTTACGTTAAATACTGTTTGTTATGATCATAGGAGAGTTTATTTTTTTATTATTTGCCTATCAGCCATTATTTCATATTTTCTGCTAAGTTTATTTTTTAAAAAGTTTATTTATTTTGAGAGAGACAGAAAAAAGAGAGCAGGGGAGGTGCAGAGAGAGAGATAGAGGGAGGGAGAGAGACAGAGCGAGAGAGGCAGAGAGAGAATCCCAAGCAGCTTCTGTGCTCACAGCAGGGCTCAATCTCACAAACTGAGAGATCATGACCTTAGCTGAAATCGAGAGTTGGCCACTTAACTGACTGAGCCACCCAGGCGACCCTGTTTTCTGCTAACTTTATTGAGAGATTTTTAGCTATACAAATTACCCTTATATAAAAATGTTTAACAAGAAGTATTGTGTTTTGCTAAGTCGATTTTAGGAAAGTCATCCAGTTCATAAAATAAGAAAATAATTGAGTCATTTGGCAGAAAACATTCTCATTTCAAAATGTAATTTTTGCTGAAGTAGAATTGTATCCCTTGTCTTGAACCACTTAAAATAATGTAGTGATATGACCATTCAATTTTCACTAACACCATTTGGACATCTATATATATGTAAAGTCCTTTTTTAGACATGGTGAGATTTAAGACGATGGCTAAGAGTAAACCCTCCTGTGTGTATCAGGAAAAATAATATATGTGTACCCATATGGATACTTAAAGGCAGACAATTTAAATGACATAATATAGAGATTTTCAAAGTTTATTTCTTGGATCAGCATCATCTGGGAGCTTACTGGAAATACACATTCTCAAGTTGTACCTCAAACGTGCTAATTCAGAAACTAGAGGATGAGCCCAGAAATCTGTATTCTAACAAGCCCTCAAGATTGTTCTGATACATGATCCAGTTTGAGAGTCACTGTACAGTATATTTATAAACAATATATTCAGGAGTAAAAGAGAGAATTGTTCTTTTTTATTGAAGGAAAGACATCTTAAAGAGGCAACTTTTGAGCCAAACTTTCAAGGGAAAGTAATAAAGCAATAAGGTTTTATTGAATACCTCCTATGAGCTGGGATATTTATTTAAATATTAAAATAATCTATGAGATTACTTTCATTTTGTAGAAGAGGAAATGATCACAGATTTTGGCGAAATTGCTCAAGGTCACAAACCTAACTTTTGACCAGGACAGGAATTGAGACTTGATCTCAGTGAGCAGAATATATATATATATATATATATATATATATATATATACATACTCAATATATAGTTTCAGAATATATATATATATATATATATATATATATATATATATATACTCAAATATAGTTTCCTCAGCCTCATAGGGACTCTGGTAGGAATAATTCTAAGATGGACCCCAAGCATCCCAGCCTCTTCTATGTCTTCCAATTATTCATTCAAGCAATATATAGATACTGCTATAAAAGGATTTTAGAGATATAACTGAGATCCGAATCATTTGACCTTAAAATAGGGATATTATTTAGGTGGATCTGGCCTATTACATGAGACTTTTAAATCTGGGTCATGATGTCAGAGAAAGACGAAATCACAGATTTGAAACATGAGAAGGATTTTACAAAGTCCTACTTGTTCACAAGCTGGTTGTTAGTAGCTGGCAGTGACCCTTGGTTGATAGCAAGAAATGGGAATCTCATTCATATAGTCACAGAGAAATGAATTCTGCCCACAACTAGTTAGCTTGGAAGCACACTCTAGGCTTCAGATGTGAATTGCAGTCTCAACTGAAATCATGATTTTGGTCTGGTAAGACCCTGAGCAGAGGCCCCAACTAAATTAACTGGACTCTTGACTCCCAGAAAGTGTGAGTTCATAAGTTTGTGTTGCTTTAGACCGCAGAGGTTGTAGTAATTTGTTAGACAGTGGTAGAAAACTAATACAGATTTTGGTTACCAGAGGTGGTAGGCTGATATAATGAATGCTAAAAACTTGGGGAATACACAGTTGGAGATGGCCGGTAGGGAGAAAATGGGAGAAATTTGAGGCATGTGTAAAGGAAGCCTAGATTTTCTTGAATGTACTGTTAGAAGAAATATGGACATTTAAGGCATTGATTGTGAGAGGACAGAAGTAAATGAAGAACGTGATAAAGAAAGCCTAAATAGCCTTGGACCGATAGTGAGTCAGAAATTTAGACTTTAAGGATGCTGACAGTGAGGGCTCAGAAGGAAGTAATGAATATGTTATTGGAAACTGAAGGAAGGAACATCCTTGCTTTATCTTCCATTCACTTGCCAATCACCATCATTAACGTCAAATGCCTTTTTTTTTTCTTTTTTTTTTCTCTTTTCTGTTCTATTTTGTTTTATGTAGTTGTTCTTGGAATTCACTTTGAGCCCAGAATTATTTTAACTTAATATGTGGCTTTTAAAAATATTTTTATTCATCCTTAGATTCTGTCTTAATTTCATTTTATACCTTCGTGTATTTATTAAGAGAAACAATCTTGAGATTTTATTTTAGGTTATATTTTGGTATATTAGGTTATATTTGGTTATATATATTTGGTAATATATATATATTAGGTATATATTAAATATATATTGGAATTTTGGGGCATTCATTGGAACAGATAAATACTCATTGTTTCACTTGTATTTGCTGTAGTCAATGCTAGTACAAGAACTTGCATGCAAAAAAAAAAATGATCTTTCTAGGTGCTACAGAGGTATATTCATCTCATATATAAACCTAGTGCCAGCCTAAGAATAAGAGCATATTTTTCCTGAATTCAACTCACCCATCAAATCCATCACCATGTGAATTGGTGACCAGATTTTTTCTGCTGAGAGATGTATCAGAATGGAGTATAAATTTAAATTTGACTTGAGTAAAAACCAGATGACATTTATAAAAAGGCTCCTGGATGCTACTAGGGAGGGAAACAAGAGTACATAGACCTTTAACTGCCACATTATATACAATAGCTTATTTCCACTACTTTAAAGTACCACATTGCAGACTGATTTACGTTCCTAAGAGTGTATGCATGGGAACTTCACTTTAGCAAAGATATGTTTCTCAAAATTACAAGGTGGCATTTACTTTCCAGATGAAACCCACTTGAAGGGGGTCATCATTGCAAGGTAAACTTAATTTCTTCCTTTGGTTTGAGTTCTTTCTATGAAGTCAAAGTTGTTTAAACCTCTCTATAATGTTGGTAACACTAGATTGTCTGTAATTGTGTGATCTCTGTTGTGGAATATAGTTGACTTTCTCTGCATGATGAATGATATTGGAAATTTCTGATGTAGGTAAAATTTCAGTGTTGAGAGAAACAGAGAGAGATGGAAGAAGGGAGAGAGAAAACTGTAAGATAATTTGATTATTAAATATTTCTTCTTAACCAAGTTTTTTTACAATATAAAATAGAACTAATATCTATTGGTAGTGTAAATTTTTTCAGAATCTTGCCAAGTGAACATTTTCTAAATTTTGTTGGGTTTTGCCTCCACAGTTAATAATCTTTGATTTGGTCAAACCATTACCTTATTATTAATTGTGCTTTTGGTAGATATATACATAGGGACACTTCAGTATACACGCATTCTGTTTACCGTGTGAACTCTCTGAACCAGCCCTAGAAATGTCAACAGACCTCCTAGAGGCAGGAAGTGAGATTCATTTCAAATTTAAACTACATTAATTCTGAATGAAATCAAGCCTATTTTCACATTTATTATGGTAACCTGGCCTGAGGAAAAAATTGCAGGTTTTTAATAAGGGCATTTCCATTGGTTTCTTTCCATTCCCAAAACTCATAAATCAACTCCTGTCTGTCAGCCATTATAAATTTGTCAGTTCTTATGAGTAAATATGACAGCCAAATACTATTTAAATCTATAAAGTTATATCTCTTTTAGTGAGTTAAATACACTGTTGGCCTCAGTGATGCCCTTTTTGTTTTTTAGAGTTTATTTTTTTCCACCTCATTTAACTATCTAAAACAACAGGAAGACTTTACCCAAATTGACTATATTCCAAATACCAGCAGAGTATTTCTTTGAATAGTCTAGCTAAAAGTAAAATTATATTAAAAGTCATGATAAAGTGGGAGAAGCAAGATATTTTATCCAAAGTTTTTTTTAAGGATAAAAATATGTATTGAACTATATTGTAGAAACAAATGACTGCTACTATCTTCAAAACTTGCACTTCAAATCCTTAACACCTTTGCATACACATGGTAAACATTAATTTTGGGGTAATAAAAATGTGATTTAATACCATATCTACAGCTTTACGCATATTCCAAAAGTCTCAGCAGACTAATTAGAAGTATCACATTTTATGGAATGAGCATTCCTCCTTATTTTCTTGGCCTCTAACTACTGTGTAAAATTTAAATAAAGGATGTGTGTCTGCAGCCGAGGGAAAGGAGGAGAAAATGCTAAATAGAACTGCAATTAGGCTAATAAGGTGAATGTTTTGGATCTATAATTTTTGCACCAACAAAAGTTCTTTAGAAGGGTCACAGTGAGAAAGTGATGATATTCAGACAAGTAAGATATTTGAACATTACAGAATTTATGACAGTATCCAAGACAGTCACTCCTTAGGCCAGCTGAATAGATGTTAAGAAACAGTCAATAGCACTAATTTTTGCCTATTATTTCTTACTGCCAGTCATGTAGCTCTGTAATTGAAATGCTCAGTAACAGTTTTCTACCTAAATTTTAATGATGCCCTTTATAATTCTCTTTTTAATGCAGTTCCTGAACTTTAGAAAGGTTCCTCACTGCCAAATGTCAGTTCACTGTGAAGTGCTGCATTGGAAAACTTTGTGCTTAAAAAAAAAAAAAAAAAAAGTAGTATTCATTATCACATTGTCCATTCATGTGCTAAAATCGTTGATCAGTTTTCTTTTATTAAAAAAATAGTAAAGATTACTTAAAATTGTCTTCTAATAAAAAAATTGCAATGTGTAAACTATATAAAAAGAATATTTTTAAAGTAATACTCTCAGTTAATTTATTAAATGACACATGACTGTCATAAACAACAATTTTATACTTAGAGAAACTCTGAGAGTTATTATTATAGCGTTCACCTTTAAAGTTTGCCAGGTAAATCTCACTGATAGTCACTTTTTACCCAATTCATACCTTCTGGGAAATAATTTTCTCTTTTCTTATATATTTTGGAATCACAAGACCCCTATGAACATTTTGCTTTTCTCTTATATTGTGCAAAATCATGTGAAACTAGAATTCCTGATATATATACAAGTTACTAATTTAAATTTGGTAAAAGGAGTGCTCAGAGGGCAGAAGGAGACCACCAGAATTTTTCAGAGTAAGTAAATTATTTACTTTGCTGTTATTTTAAAAGTTGATGGCAAATTGGCAGTTTTATAACCAAGGGTCTGCACTGAGCAAATATAGTTTAAATTTTGTTGGAGAGTCTGAATAGTGTTCATCTTTTGGACATTTGGAAATTTATTAAGATCCCTAAAACTAGGAGATCAAAATTAAAAGCAAACTACAGATTTATTTATTTACTTATTTCAGAGGAAAGATTTATTATAATGTATTTTATTTATACCTATTTAACAGTTGTGTCCATTTGCAGACTTATTGAACAAAGGTACTTACGTCTTTTAGGATTCACAGCTTTGAAGAGATTAGGACCTTTAGATTTGCTTTTCTTGTGGAGCTCTGTCAGAAGTCATTTATGGGCAAATTATTCTGATTAGGAATAGATCGTTTCTCAGGACTGCCATAAAATAAATCTAAATGTCTCAGCTGTGTTTCTGGTCCAGCAACACCCTCATTAAAGAAACACCACACAATTGCTATGTTGGCAGCCCCAATTTTAAACACCAGTCTAGGCTGCATGCAAAAGAGAATAAATTGCCTTCTTATTCCTCTAACAGTCTGTAGTGTTGGTAATTTAGGATTGAGAGGCTTTCTGAGAACAATGTCCAGAAGCATAAACTGCTTCTCCCATAAGAGTATGATACCTGTGAAACAGATGTCATTAACTACAGTTCTCAATTTTTCATGTTTGACAGGCAAAGCCAAATATTTTAGGGATTATGTAACCATTCTTAATAGGTAATAAGTGAAAATACTCCCAAGTTAAATTTCATTTCCCAGTTTCAGAGGACTTCATTATCCTTGGTAAAACTAATAAGTGTAATGTGAGAAAAAAAGAAAGAAAAACTGAATATGAACGCTCAAGACACTAAAAAAATTAAGATTTCAGTGGGGCTTCAGTTATGTCGTAGATCAACTGCAGTGCTTTTTTGCAGTGCTGATTTCAGAATATAGGCTCTGTAACTTATGTTTTTAACCAAGATAATCTCTTAGGGTTTGAAAATATGAGAAACTGGCCCTGCCAGAATGCATACTGCTTAGAGGTAAATGTTCAGTATCAAATTCACCCTTATTTTTAAAATGTGGTTTTGGGGTACTTGTTTACCACTTACTATGCTATCTCTAGTTGCCTTTTGTGCTGACCTGCTTTGAAAATATGGAAAATTATATATGTCTCAAAGCTAAGGAAAAACACCAGAAGTGAATGAAGTAATTTGTTTTGCCATAAAATTCCATTATGAAAGCTGAGCAAATACTAATCCATTTAATTACCTATGCATATACCATGGATTCTGTAATAAAGGCAGAAAATGAACAAAGTGCATGTGCATAAAAGTAATATACATTTTGTATAAAGTTTTATGCTAGTAAATTGACCTCACTGACTTTATCCTCTTTATCATAATGAGGGAATCACTGGACTAGGACCTTTGAGACACTTGTAACATTTTGATTCTTCGTTTAGAAGCAGAAGAAAATGTTCGGTTCACCCAGCAGACATTTAATGAGCACTTATTCTGGTGCAGTCGTGATGTGGGACCCTTAGTTGCACAGTGAAGGAAACAGAGTTTCTAACTCAGATTTGCCTTCTAGTCAAGAAGAATACACATATTTATGTAGATTAGATTTCACGTTCAACTCTTAGGGACTTTCCAGCTAAGAGCAGTAACACAAAAATCAAAACAACTAATCAAAAATCTACAAAGGATGCACCAAACATAAAACCAATAGCAGTTTCAACATGAACATTTTCTTTTCTTTCTCCTTTCCTCTCTTCACTACGACTTTCTCACTACATAAATAAAATTACTTAAAAATTTTCCAGTTGAGAAGCGGAAGTAATGAAAATTAGGTAATTCATCTGGTCTTTCCAGAAGCTTTTAACAAGTGTGGGAGAAGGAACCCAGACCTCTGGCATTTTATTGAATGGAAGAATTGAAATTAGAAGACTGTGCCCTGAATCTGGCCTCAACACCTCCTATTTATGTAACCTGTTTCTATAAGCTGTATGACTTTGGAGTCAGTTAGGTTTGTAGCACCATAACCAATTCACCTGTAAAGTGGCCTATGGTATTTTTCCTTCCCACCTCACAAGATTGAAATGATGAATTAATGAAATAATATACATGAGCAAACACAATTAGAAATATTCAGTTTTGTAATGGATAGCTTTTAATGTAAAATATCCCCCGATGTTAACTATTTCTTATATTAAGGAATGCTAAAAATTCTCAATGGTCAAAAAATAGGGACCAAATATTTTAATAGACTTGGTTGACATATTTTCACTTATAAATATTTCACTTATTTTTTTTTGAAGTTTATAATCCCAGTCAACACTTAAAACACCCTGATTTATACCTTAAGATTAAAAAAAAATGTGTTGATATTTTGATGATTTCTCCCAATCTGATTAGTGATTCTAAAATCTGATTGATAAAGTGCAGGCTTTAGCAATAGAAGTAAGCCCTGCAAATGGAATGGTCTTTCAAAGGAGCATGAGTGCCCAACTATTGTTGATGTCATAGACCATGAAAATTAAAGCCAAAGAATTTAATTCCAAAGTTGGAGAGCACATTCTAATCACTGGGTTTAATTCGGTTGTCACTGTAGTTGTTATATGAGAAAGATTTATACCACCAAGGTAATATATAAGTGAGAGTTGCTTGGCTGATTAATAGAAGAAAGACATTTACTAAAAATTGAATTCTTATGGTTTTAGAGGTAAAGTCTGGGCCAGTATGTATTTGCTATATTAGCTCAGCTGTGTAGACACTTTGGCTTGTTTGTATAATTGATGTGATTAATTTAGAATTACATTTATCATTCTCTTCAGGTAGAAAACAACATCTATCTATTTTGAAAGTCAAGATGCTGGTTCTAGACACTTTTTGATAGCTTCTGTGTGACTCAATCGGTTAAGCGTCCAGCTTGGGCTCAGGTCATGATCTCTCAGTTCATGAGTTTAAGCCCCACATTGGGCTCTCTGCTGACTGACAGCTCAGAGCCAGGAGCCTGGTTTGGACTCTGTCTCCCTCTCTCTGCCCCTCCCCCCACTCCTCATATGTCTCCTACTCTGTCTCCCTGCCCCCCCATCTCTCAAAAATAAATAAACATTAAAAAAATTTAAAAATAGTTTTGAATGAAGCAGTGGGATTGCTGCATTTGTCTGTCCATGTGTCCCCCCAAAAGGCTTTGTAAAGCAACCTAAGACAAACTGCCATCAATGAGTGAAAGAAATTTCACAAAGAACTTATGAAGATAGTGTTCAAAGGGTCAGCTGATGTTTGACTTACAAATCTTGTTTGGAAAATACCAAAGGAATGAGTTCATGTGGAAACTCCTACCTTAAGCCTTTCTTTCAAGATACATCAGTGAGTTTTTTAGACAATGAATAAAAAGAAAAGGAAAGATCGGAAAAGGTCATTTTTGCTTTGGATCTGGGATATAATCCTTTTATCAGAAGAGAGGAATTCTGACAAAAATTTAAAAAACAACAAAAAAAGATTTCTGGTTTGACAGCACAGCTCTTGCACTCCAGGTTGCAGTGTCTGAGTGAGGGCAATTTGCTGACATGGAGGAATACTGGTCTAGACAGTTGGTTAGAGGGTGAAAATAGCAGGTGTGGTAAAGGTGGCAGCTGAATATTAATTGCCCACAGGATTGTATCCCACTTGTTCTCTTCCAAATATAAGCTTTGAGCCATGAGATGACTTTCAAGGACCATACTGCTTGCTGTCTATGTTCAAAGCCACTCAATCATCTTGAAAATTCTGCGAGATGGATTGCTTCCTTTCTCAGATGCCCAGAACTTCTACTCAGATTTACTTATCTATTTATTTTTTTATTTTTTTAAACGTTCATTCACTTTTGAGAAGCAGAGACAGAGAATGAGTGGGAGAGGGGCATAGAGCGAGGGAGACACAGAATCCAAAACAGGCTCCAGACTCTGAGCTATCAGCACAGAGCCCTACATGGGGCTTGGACCCACGAACTGCGTGATCATGACATGAGCCAAAGTTGGTTGCTTAACCGACTGAGCCATCCAGGCTCCCCACGTACCTATTTTTCTTAAGAAGCTATTAGTGTTAATAAACAGCTATAGTATTAATGAACCAAATACCTTCTTTTAATTTTCCTTTTGAGTTTTTATCTATTTTATACCTTTAAAGATTTTTTTAATGTTTATTTATTTTTGAGAGAGCACAAGTAGAGGAGGGGCAGAGAGAGAGGGAGACCCAGAATCTGAAGCAGGCACCACGTTCTGAGCTGTCAGCACAGAGCCTGATGCAGAGTTTGAACCCATGAACCATGTGATCATGACCTGAGCCAAAGTTGAACGTTTACCTAACTGAGCCACCCAGGTGCACTTCATTTTATACCTTGCAACACAGAGTAGTAAGATAGAAAAAAACACAAAACAGATTTTATAGTCATAAAATCAGCCTTGGAATCTTTGCTTTAGCATTGAAAAGTCCTTAGATTTTCTGAAGATCATACAATCTGGATTTCAGTTTCTTTTTCTATAAAATGGGAATAAGGATGTTAAGTGCATTTTAGGAGAATATGTATTAAGTAAAGTAGAATTTTGAATTTTCTTGTCAGTTGCCTGGCAAACAAAAGTTGTCCAATGAGCATTTGAGCAATTCACTTCTTACAGAAGGTATTACAGACACTTTTGATTTTATCTACCTAATTACTTAGAAGTTTGCTTGCTATCTCATGAGTATAAGAGAAACATCTTATATCTCATTTTTCTCTTTGTTCTATTCAGCAACTTGAAAGTGAAGTGTTCATTCACAATCTAATGTGAGTGTTTTTAAGGATGACAGTTTTGTGCCTGCTTGTTTTCTCCTTCATTATATACTTATTTTTTAATGGAAACAAAATAGTTTATTAAGTTATTTAATCTAATATATTTAGAATTAATTTGACAAAATTTTCTAATGCTGCTTAAAAAGTTAACAGCTGTAGGCAACAGAATTCCATCTCACATTTTCATTTTACAACATCACAGTGTAGCATATGTGATCTCCCACAGTGTGGCAAACTTGTCAACAGTTCATCAAAGAGCAGATACATTCCTCATGATAGAGGAGAAACAATTAATCCTGGGACTGAAACAACTATAATTTCACTGCTTTTTTTTCCAATGAGCTTTAAGTGTTATTTTATTTTTTGATTAACCCAGTGAGGGTAATTCAGAATTTTGTCTTTATTTTTCAATTCTTGGAGGTGAATATTATAAAAGGACCCAACTTAAAAATTTATGTAAATATACTGTTGAGTCTTTATACACACTAAATGAAAACCACATACTGTGAAGGTAGTGCCATCAATGGTAAAACTGTGGATTACAGAATAAAATAAAACTTTAAATATCACTAGCTGATTCATTTGGGAAAGTAATTTAACATCTCTAGGGTTCAGGTTCCTCATTCATAAAATAGATAATGATAGTAGTACCCATCTTATAAGGTTGGCTTAAGAATTAAATGAGATGAAGCTTGGAAGCACTTAGCACATTCTGGGACATTATAAACACTTCATAGGTGTGCTTTGTTTTTAATATGATAATATAACCATACCATTTTTATTCATATATATATATATATATATATATATATATATATGGGAATTTTTTAATTTTCCTTTTGAGTTTTTATCCATTTTATACCTTTAAAGATTTTTTTAATGTTATATATATATATGTATATGTATATGTATACATGGAATAGGCATTAATCTAGTTAAGTGTTCAGTTGATATTAAAGGCCATAATTGTGCTGTCTGCCTTTTTGGTAGTAGTGAGTTATTAACTTGGTCTTCAGTTATAGTAGAGGATATTGGCATTCTAGGGGTTTGGTTGGATGGCAGAACCCAGAATTATCTGCTAGCCAGCTTCTTTCAAAATTCAGAATGACATAAAGTATCATTTGCAAAGCATTCTTATGCAAGCAAGCAAAACTTGAATCCAATCAAGCCTGCAGAGTTATTTTATACTGTGGATTTTTTATATGTACCTATTATTTTAAAATATACAGTAACATATTAAACTTGTTTACAGGTAATGAAATTTGAGTTGAATTTGGATTTTCTAAAGTCTATGGAAAGTGTAATAATATCTAAGATATGGTAATAGAGGGAGTGCAAGGAATAGAAAGATGGGCACATTTATGAGAAATAGAGGAGCTCCGGGAACACAGTATTGACTTGCAGGCATTGTTAGACACACAAGCTGAGCAGGTTTGCTCAGAGCCATAGAGGTTATTACACGTTTGATGGCTCCATAGAAGGAAGAACAAATACAGGTACAGAGGAAGGGAGTTTATCATAAGGACATTTGGTGACATGTTGAAGTTGAGGTGCCTGTAGAATATCTGGGGGGAACTTGAAATGGCTTAAATTTGGAGAATGGCTTCGGCTGAACATAGAGCTAGTACACAGATCAAACAGCAAATTAACTGATGAGTAAAACATGTTCTAAATATGTTGCGTTTTTTTGGATCCCACACAAAGGTATTGATTCTTCTGCAAATACCTCAACTATTTGTAGCTAATAAATAACTTATTATGAATATTATTTCTTGAAAAACTTTATTTTCTTAACCATTATTTTCTGTTACCATATTGGGAATGTCTGTTCCCACCACCCTTTAGCGAAAAAAAAGTAATGCTTATTAAATAGGGTAAATTTGGTGAGCATACTTTGAAAAATAATTTTTGGTCAGTTATCAAAAGGAAAAAAAAACTAATTGCTTTACTGAAATGAAAATATTTTACTTTTTCTTCTTTCTTTTAAAACCAGGTTTTGTTTCTCTTGCCCTCCTCCTGTAGAGAAACAGCAGGGAGTAGATTTTTTTAATACGAGAATTCATTATCACCCTTGTATTACCTCCCTGCGGTTTCTGGAAAAATGCAATTCTGACTACAATCCCTGGCTGTGGTGTTTGTCTATGCATGTTTTTAAAATGATCATAGCTATTTTATGTCATCAGGCCTCTAAATTATACTCTTCAAGAAGTTGCTCAACTTGTTTTCCTCATCTTTTATCATGGTAAAAGAATTATAAGTCCATGGTTTCTGTGGCAAAATTATTTCTGCATTATGGAAAATAGGTTTTTTCATTGTATCATTTATCCTCCTCTCCTCAAATTAAACCCAAATCAAAGTTATGTTATGGTCTTAAGTATTAATAATTCATTACTTAGATGAATTTAGAAATGGAATTTGCTGAGGTAGAGTAGAAGAAAATCTGTGTGGAAAAGAAAAATCAACTCTTATGCTGGAGAATTTGTGGTGAAGAAAAACTAATAAAAAGGGTTGCAAAAAAATTTTTGCCAATAAGAAGTACAGTTGAAATAGTTGGAAGTTCACTAAGAGTAAATAAGCCCTGAGATTAATGTCTCATACAAGTAAAGTAAATTATTTTTTTCTGGTTACCATTTAATTCATTTGAAAATAATTTACTTTATATACCAGCATAGCTGGTATACCTTAATTGCAATATGGGCATATATAAGTAAGGGTCATTTTTCAATGAGAAGAAAAATGAATTACAGGGATGGGAAAATGAACGTGGAGCAGAAGGATCCTAGGCTTGTCTCATCCAGCGAACAGAACTAGATAATTACCAAATCATCCTAAATCCCTGAGAAATCAATCTGATGACTGACAGAACAAACTCCACAACTTAAAGGAGAGAAGAGGCCACATCAAAGATGGTGGGGAGTGCAGAGACATAGTTCAGGAAAGAAACAAATTGTGGGTGTTGTAGAGTGCAGGAAGCTTTGCTCACAGAGGAGAGAGAATGAGAGTGAGAGAGAGAGAGAGAGAGAGAGAGAGAGAGAGAGAGAAGCACACAGGGAAACACACAAGGAGAACATTCCCCAAAGCTGTTGGCTTGGAAAATGAGAGGGCCCACATTTCATGAGTTCTTGCAACCCTTGGGACTTAAAGCTAGGAGTTTTCAAGGTTGGTGGGCTTGGCAGGGGTAGACCCCAGAGGGTACTTTACTGCTCCTGGAGAGAAGGTAGGCAAACGGCCTGGGAGCAGACAGCATGCAAACAGCGATCTGAAGAATGCTGGGGGTGTGCAATGGAGAGATTATTTGCTCTTCTTGGAGAGCTTCCCAAAGAAGCAGCATTCACAGTAATACCTCTTCAGGAACAAAGGAGGTTACCAGCTCCATTTTCCTCCCTTGTCCCTCAGCATAAACACAGAGCCACCTGTGGGAAGCAGCATAGCATTTATACTGGTGGCCCAACTTGCATACACCAAGCCCCACTTCCCTGTGCTGTGGTTGAACTGTCCTTCTCAGTTGCTTGCCTCAGTCCCAGTATGGCAGGTCCCTTCCTCAGAAGACCAGCACAAATCCCTGCCCATATAATACCTCCCAACCAGAGAATTCTTCAGGGCATCAGTTCTGGTGGAGGTGGTGGCAGGTCTCATTTCACAAGCAGACCAGAACACACCTGGTTAAAACCAGCCACATTTAGGCTGGGGACCAAACATTGCCCACAGCAGGCAAGGAGGTCCTCTGCAGATGACTGGCCTAAAAGATAGAGCTTCCAAACAAAACAGCAGAGTGCACACAGCACACACTGGAGATACCCCTGAAGTGCCAGGCCATGGGCACTACATGACTTCTTCTTCCATAAGGCTATTATTTTCAGGAGCAGGAGACATAACTTGCTTTCCTAACACTGAGAAGAAGGCAGAAACTTAAAATGTGAAGATGGATTTATCCAAAATGAAAGAACAATATACTGCCATGGCCAGAGATCTAAGTGAAACAGATACAAGTAACATGCCTGATGGAAAATTTAAAGTGACAGTTATAGGGCTACTCACTGGGCTTGAGAAAAGAATAGAAGACTTAAGGAGACTTCAGAAGATTCCTACTGCAGAGTAAGATGGCAATAAATGAGATTGGAAATAGACTTGATTCAGTGCACATTGGGCTAGAAGAAACAGAGGAATGAGTTAGTGATCTAGAAGACAAAGTAATGGAAAGTAATTAACCAGAACACAGAGAGGAAAGAATTGTGCAACACAAGAATAGAATTAAGGAACTCAGTGACTCCATCAAATGTAATAATGTTTGTATTATAGGAGCCCCAGAAGAAGAAGAAAGAAAAGGAGGAAGAAAATATAATGGAAGAAATAATAGCTGAAAACTTCCCTAATCTGGGGAAGGAAACAGATATCCAGATCAAGGAGGAACAGAGAATACCTATCAAAATCAACAAAAACAGGCCAACCCCAAGGCATGTTGTAATTAAATTTGCAAAATAAACTGATAAAGAAAAAATCTTAAAGCAGAAAGACAAAAGAAGTTCTTAACTTACTAGGGAAAACCCATAAAGCTACCTGGAGATTTATCAACAGACACTGGGTGAGCCAGAATGCAGTGGCATGATCTCTTCAAGGTGCTGAATTGGAAGCATCGGCAGTCATGAATTCTCTATCCAGCAAGGCTATCATTCAGAATAGAATGAGAGATAAAGAGTTTCCTGGACAAACAAAAACTAAAGCTGTTCGTGGTAGCCAAACCAGATCTGTAAGAAATATTGAAAGGGATTCTTAGAATGAAAAGAAGAGACCAAAAGTGACAAAGACAAGTAAGGATAAGAGAAAACCTTCAGAAAAATGACAAAACAAGTAATAAAATGGCAATAAATACATATCTATTAACGATTGTTTTGAATGTAAATGGACTAAATGCTTCAAACAAAAGGTGTCAGAATGGAAAACAAAACAAAACAAAAAACAAACAAAAAAACCCAAGACCTATCTATATGCTGCCTACAGGAGACTCATTTTAGACTTAAACACATGTGCAGATTGAAAGTGAGGGCATGAAAATTGATGTAAAAAAAAAAGCTGGAATAGCCATACTTATATCCGACAAACTAGATTTTAAAACAGAGACTGCAACAAGAGACCAAGGAAGGCACTATATAATCTTTGGGGGGGACAGTCCAACAAGAAGATATAATTGTAAATATTTATGTACCCAACATGAAAGCACCAAATTACATAAAACTATTAATAAACATAAAGGAATTGATAATAATAATAGGAGGGGATTTAACACCTCACCTACATCAATGGACAGATCATCTAAACAGGTAATCTATAAGGAAACAGTGGCTTTGAATGACTCACTGGACCAGATGGACTTAACAGATATATTCAGAACATTCCATCCTAAAACAACAAAATACATATTCTTTTCAAATGCACATAAAACACTCTTGAGAATAGATCACATATTAGGTCATGAACCAAGCTTAAACAATTACAAAAATATTGAGGTCACATCACACATCTTTTCTGACCACAGTGCTATTAAAGAGAAATCAACCACAGGAAAAAATGTGGAAAGACCACAAATACATGGAGATTAAACAACATGCTACTAAGTAATGAATAGGTCAACCAGGAAAAAAAAATAAAATAATAAAATAAAATAAAATAAAATAAATAAATATAAAATATAAAATAAAATGTAAAGTAAAGTACATGGAAACAAATGAAATTAAAACATAATGGTCCAAAACCTTTAGTGTGTACCAAAAGTAGTCCTAACAGGGAACTGTATAGCAATACAGGTGTGTCTCAAGAAGCCAGAAAAGTCTCAAAAGAACAACATAACTTTACACCTAAAGGAGCTAGAGAAAGAACAATAAATGAAGCCTAAAGGCATCAGAAGAAAGGAAATAAAGATTAGAGCAGAAATAAATGATATACAAACTAAAAAACAAAAACAAAAACCCACAAAAAAACTCACACAAAAAACAATAGAACAGATCAATAAAACTGGGGGCTGGTTCTTTGAAAAAATTAATGAAATTGATAAACCTTTAGCCAGACTTATCAAAAAGAAAAGAGAAAGTTCCCAAATAAATAAAATCACAAATGAGAGAGGAGAAATAACAGCACAGAAATATAAATAGGTATAAGAGAATATTATGAAAATCTATATGACAACAGGTTGGACAACTGGCGGAAATGGATAAATTCTGAGAAACATATAAACTACTGAAACTGAAAGAGAAAGAAATAGAAAACTTGAACAGACTGATAACCTGAAAAGAAATTGAATTAGTAGTCAAAAAAGGCTCCCCCCCCAAACCCAAAGAAACAACAACAAAAAAAAAAATAAAAAAAACCTTAAAATCCAGGACCAGATGGCTTCACAGGCAAATTCCACCAAACATTAAAAAAAAAGAGTTAATATCTATTGTTTTCAAACTGTTACAAAAAAAAAAAAAAAAAGGAAGGAAAATTTCCAAGTTCATTCTACAAGGGCAACCTTACCCTGATACTAAAACCAGAAAAAGACACCATTAAAAAAGAAAACTACAGGCCAATATCTGATAAACACAGATGCAGAAACTCTCAGTAAAATACTAGCAAACTGAATCCAGCAATACTTTAAAAAATCATTCACCACAATCATGTGGGATTTCTTCTGGGTTACAAGAGTGGCTCAGTATTTGCAAATCAATCATGTGATATACCACATTAATAAATGAAAGATAAGAACCATAAAATCATTTCAGTAGATGTAGAAAAAGCATTTGACAAAGTACAACATCCATTCATGATAAAAGTCCTCAACAAAGTAGGTATAGAGGGAACAATAAAGGCCACATGTAAAAAATCCACAGCTAATATCATCCTCAACGGGGAAAAATTGAGAGCTTTTTCCCTATAGTAGGAACAAGATAGAGATGTCCACTCTCACCACTTTTATTTAATGTAGCACTAGAAGTCCTAGAAACAGCAATTAGACAGCAGTAAAGTCACAGTATACAAAATCAATATGTGGAAATCTGTTGCATTTCTATATACCAATAAAGAAGCAGCAGAAAGAGAAATTAAGGAAACAATCCCATTTACAAGTGCACTAAAAACAATAAGATACCAAGGAATAATCCTAACCAAAGAGGTGAAAGACCTATATTTTGAAGACTATAAAACACTGATTAAAGAAATTAAGTGTGCTGCAAACAAATGGAAAGACATTCCATGCTCATTGATTGGAAGAACAAATATTGTTAAAATGTCTATAGTACCCAAAGCAATCTACACATTTAATGCAGTCCCTATCAAAATACCACCATCATTTTTCACAGAGCTAGAATACAATCCTCAAATATGTATGGAACCACAAAAGACCCCAAATAGCTAAAGCAACCTTAAAGAATAAAAGCAGAGCTGGAGATACCACAATTCCACAAAGCTGTAGTGATCAAAACAAGATGGTACTGACACAAAAACAGACACATAGATCAGTGAACAGAATAGAAAACCCAGAAATGAACCCACAACTATATGGTCAGTTAATTTTTGACAAAACAGGAGAGACCATCGAAAGGGAAAAGTCTCTTCAACAAATGGTGTTGGGAAAACTGCACAGCAACATGTGTGCTTTTTTTATACCATACAAAAAAATAAATTCAAAATGGTTGAAAGACCTAAATGTGAGATCTAAAACCATACAAATCCTAGAGGAGACCATAGGCAGTAATTTCTTTGGCATTGGCTGTAGCAACTTATTTCTAGATATGTTTCTTGAGGCAAGGGAAACAGAAGCAAAAGTAAACTATTGCGACTTCATAAAAAAAAAAAAAAAACAACCAAAAAACAAAAAAACAAAACTGTACAGTGAAGGAAACAATCTAAAAGGCAACCTACACAATGGGAGATGATATTTGCAAATGACTTATTTGATAAAGGGTTAGTATCCAAAATATATAATGAACTGATGAAACTCAATACTCAAAAAACAAATAATCTAATTAAAAATGGGCAGAAGATATGAATAGACATTTTTTCAAAGAAGACATACAGATAGCCAACAGACACATGAAAAGATGCAGAACATCACAGGTTATCAGGGAAATGCAAATCAAAACTACAATAAGAAATCACCTCACACCTGTCAGAATGACCAAAATCAACAACAGAAGAAACAACAGGTGTTGTTGAGGATGTGGAGAAAGGGGAACCCTCTTGCACCTTTGGTTGGAAGGCAAATTGCCACAGCCACTATGGAAAACAGTATGGAATTTTCTCAAAAAGTTAAACATAGAACTACCCTATGACCCAGCAATTGCACTACCTGGTATTTACCCAAAGAATACAAAAATACTAATTCAAAGGGATACATGCCACCCAATGTTTATAGCAACGTTATGTATAATAGCCAAATTATAAAATCAGCCCATGTGTTTGACTGATGATTGGATACAAAAGATGGTGTATATATACAATGGAATATTACTCAGCCAATGCAAAGAATGAAATCTTGCCATTTGCAATGATATGGATGGAGCTAGAGGTTATTATGCTAAGCAAAATAAGTTAAAGACAAATACCATGATTTCACTCATATGGGGAATTTAAGAAACAAATGGGAAAAGAGGGGGAAAAAAAGAGAGAGAGGCTGTTAACTATAGAGAACAAACTGATAGTTACCAGAGGGGAGATGTCTAGGGGCAGGAGATGGGTAAATAGGTGATGGGAATTAAGGAATGTACTTGTGATGAGCACAGGGTATTGTATGGAAGTGTTGAATCACTATATTGTATACCTGAAACTACTATTATACTGTAAGTTAACCAACTGAATTTAAATAAAAGCTTAAAGAAAAAGAGTGAATCAGAGTAGGTTTTCTTAGCTGTTTCTCTCCTTTCAGTATGTACATTTTTTTTTAAAACAAAATATTTAAGGGAAAACTTATGTTTACAGGTGTTAAGGTCTCCATTTAGTTAAGTGATGCCTAGAATTTTTCCTTCAATATAGTCTTGGTGTCTGCAATATTTCTCATGTATTTTACTTTGACATGGGACATTTAAGGGTGTTTAAAAACAAAAAGAAGGTAGAGTAGATTAATAGAAGCGGTACCTTTTTGTTTTTGTTTTTGTTTGTTTTTAGAAGTAGTACATCTGAAGAACTTAAGGCTGTTATTTTGGGTAAGCTTATGAAAAGAAAGGAAGGAAGGAGGAAAGAAGGAAGGGAGAAATGCCTTTAATTTTTTGAACATCAGATAGAACAGTCATGTTGCTAAAGGCAGAAATTTTATTTGATAACAGTTTAGTTTGCCTACTGTAGTACATTTTTAAGGGTGAAATAATGTAACTAAAATGTCTAGATTTAATTTTTGAACTCCATGAAAGACCAACCTGACAATATGAATGTGCTAAGAACCTTAGAAGGAATTTTGGGCAGAGATATTTCAGGAACATAAATTCTGGTGAGGCAAAGATATAGGTGTGGGTCAATAACATGGAAATGGAAGGTCTTATTCTAAAATTAAATCTGTTTAGTTAGGAATTTTGAGATCTTTGGAATTAAGATTAAAGATACCAATATAGTTATACAGGACTTTTATAAGATCTTAACCACAAAAAGAATACATAATCTTAAATTTCTATCATGATTTTGACTATCAAAGTGCAGGCAGGAGTATATAGTTCCATTAAGAAAATGCATCTTTCTGGGGTGCCTGGTTGCTTAGCTGGTTAGGCGTCTGACTCTTGATTTTGGCTCAATTCATGATCTCATGGTTCCGTAAGTTCAAGCCCCACATAGGGCTCCATACTGACAGTGAAGAGCCTGCTTGGACTTCTCTCTCTCCCCCTTCCCTGCTCTCTCTCTTCTCTCTCAAAAATAAATAAATAAGCTTAAAAAGAAGAAAATGCATCTTTCTATAACATTTCTTATATTCACATGCTCTGATATTATGGAGTTAAATACAGTGATTTATCATGCCATTCATTATTATTGAAAATAAATTTTAGACCCCATGGTAGTTAACAAACTTCTCAAACTTGCAAACTTCTCACATTTGAAAGCTTTATACTTTGTAGCAAAATACTTTGTAGTAAGTATTTTCTTTCTGACAGTATAAGAACAATCTCCATGAGGCTTCATTCTCTGGGCTTCTCAGGCCAAAACATCATATTCAGTTCTCATTTTCAATGAATTTAAATTTCCAGAATAAATGGCACAATATTCATAATAGGTAGAACTGTCAAGATTGTCATGGTAAATGAGCCTACAAATGAGTTCACAAGTGACTCAAATACTAATCATGAAAAAATGGTCTTATTGGTTACTGACTCAGAGAATAATAATGCTATTAACCATACCACTACAAGCAAATTCCAAACTGTGGTACGTGGTCTCCAAAAATGGTCCCCAATGAACTGTACCTCCTAGTATGCCCTCTGATAGTTCACTTTCTCTCTGAGATGTTTCATGATTTGCATTAGCTGATAGTGTATGAAGTAATGGTGGTATGCCAGCTCTGGATGATGTCTTTAAGAGGATGGACAATATTTATTTGCTCTTGGAAGACTCACTTTTATAAGCCACCATGAAAGAAGTCTCATTACACTTCTAGAGAGACCATATGGAGCTACAGAAATGTTAGGATACATAAGGAATATACCAGAGATGGTTCGTTACTTCTAATTGCACTGGAAAATTGGAGCAAAAGAATTATAAGCTCAGGACTTTAAATTCTCAACTCAGGGAAGAGACCAGAAACCATTTTCAGCTGCTCCAAACAATATCACTATTTCCTATAGTTTGATGTCCAAGATTTGTGAAAACCAAACTATTACTAATAATCCAGAAACTATTTTTTAATGTTAGGAGAAGCTCAGTATTATGCACAATGGTCACCAAACAAATGCTGAGAGAATAAATAAATTCTTGGGAAGAAAGGCATGGTTCAAAACAAATATGGTAAAAAGTTAAAAAAAAGAACTGTTTATAGGTAAATACACTCTGTCTTAATCTTAAGAAAAATGGGGAAGAAGAAAACATATGGCACCTTTTATATAAGACTTTAGAAATTATAATTTTGACTCCTTTGATTTAAAGAGACTTATGGAAAACATATCTTTTATATATGGCAATAGCTTTGGTGTTACTTTTTGGTTTCTTACCTATTTTAATTAAATATTCACTTTAAATATATTTTGGGGAATGTTTATTCTAAATTCAAATGATTAGGGTTTTAAGTTCTGCCTCCAGTCATGGTAATTCAGTTATGTTTTTAAAAAGGAGGAAAAGTCATTTAAGAATCCCTTTCTCATTCTTACTTGAAAATAATTCCTCAACTCATATTTTTTGATGATTATTTTTAAGTAACAAGCAGCTGGCATTTGTGACCTGACATGAAAAGCATGACAGTTGGAGCTTTTAGCCACACTTCTGCAGAAATCCAGCTCACCATAATCTTGATGGAAGGATTGGATTTCTGCTTTATTAGCTTTTCCTCAAGAGATAGACACTTGGCTATTTACTTCCACTTTCACCTTTGGGGGTGTCATTGTTGTTGCTTCTGGGTGACATTAACGACCTGTTCAGCTTAAATTCACCAAACTTTCAGAATGCAATTTAGTATCTGCCGAAGCCTTAAGGTAAACATACATGTGAGACAGTATTTCATACTGGAGTAGTCCCCATCCACCTATGTTATGAAGAGTGATCTTCTTAGAGGTAGTTGCACTCTATTCTCTAAATTGTTTTTAAATTTCCTTGTGGCTGACTTAAGTCAATAGAGCAGTGTAGTGCACCATTTGAAAAATCTCCTGTCTCACTTCTCAATACTCTCCATTTTTTTTTTTTCATTTTAAGCAAGAGAACTCACCGTCATATACTGTATAGTTATCTGTGATCTATTGGTCCAACTCTGCTGGATTAATGCCAGATTTCAACACTTAGCTCCCCACTGGCAAACTACTTTCCCACCAGTGGTTAAAAAATGATCACTTTTACGCTTAAGCACACACATTGACATCTCCCGTCTTGAATTCCTCTGAAAAAGAAGAAAAATAGCTAGAGAAGTCTACCATAGCAGCCCCCTCTGGCAGGGATTCGAAAGTAAAAGAACATTTTCAATTTCAGTCAAAACCAACTGGTTCAGAAAAGTTCAGGTACTTTAGAAGTTAACACAGAGCTCCCTTTGGTCCCATCAGGATTGATATTCCTATCTGCCCAGTTTGCTTTTACTCACTTCAGCTGTTTTGTTATTACTTATAGAAAATGTTGCCTCAGCTGGAAAGCAGAATGATATCAGAAACCATTTTTAGAGGAGTTTAATGATGATATTTCAGTGGGACAAAAGGAAGAGAGTGCCCCCTCAGGATTTCTTTAAAATCCTTAAAGCTAGGTTTTGAAAAGAACATGATTGGAATGCAGCAAGAAGCCTATCCTTAACAATCCTCTTCATTGAATTGCTTCCTAGTTGTTCTTTAAATGGCAACCCTTCATAGTATAGGGCATATTTACTTACTGGAAAAATGGCAACCTTCTCATGACACAAAACTATTAGTTTCACACAAAGAATTGAAATAAATTATTTTTCCCTTACCTATTTTAGGAAGAACTTTTAAGCTTTGGTCAAGAGATTTTTTATTTTCTTCTCAAGGGTAAATGGGATAAGAAATCTTGAAATTAAAAAAAAAGTGCCAATTGACTTTGAAAAAAATTGTTTATTTTCTTGAATTTGAAATTTTTGTGCTTTCCTTGATTTCTTAAGCAAACTGAATTAGATTACTATAGGTTTTTCATGAGTTATTAACATACAACAGATTAAAAATACTATGGTATTTTAATGAGGCTTTAAGTGAAATAAAGTCCAAAAGTTTTCTTAGATATCCATGAAGGATATCTAAATATCTAAATAGAAAATTGGTGCTTATAAAAATTAGAATAAAACCAAAAAGGGTACAACCAACAAGGAGACGAGTACAGAAAGGTGTTGAGTTAGGTGTTGGCTGTGTATGAGTGGGCTTAGGATGATAGAGGTGCTTAAAGAAACAAGTGCTGAAGTAGTCTCAGGAAGAAAGAAAGAACTAGATTTCATATTAGAAACTGTATCTTTTTTTTTTAACTCTTTACAATATACAAGTGGACATTTCTTTTTTTTTAAATTTTTTTTATTAACGTTTATTTATTTTTGAGACAGAGAGAGACAGAGCATGAATGGGGGAGGGTCAGAGAGAGAGGGAGACACAGAATCCGAAACAAGCTCCAGGCTCTGAGCTGTCAGCACGGAGCCCGATGTGGGGCTCGAACTCACAGACTATGAGATCATGACCTGAGCCGAAGTCGGACGCTAACCGACTGAGCCACCCAGGCGCCCCACAAGTGGACATTTCTATAAAGGGAGTGTATAAGCAAACAACCTTCATAAATCTATGTTGAAGGAGATGAACACATATAAAGGAAATATGGAAAAAGAAGAAACTGAGTTTAGGAGTAATGAGAAAAGGACATACACAAGAATGCTGTCTTTACAGACAAAGGAGACAATCAGTAGAAGGAAGTCATAAACAGTTATAACTGTAGTGCAAAGGTCAAGGAGGATGATAACTGTTGTGTGGCTAGAGAAAGATGGGACTGAAACAAATCAGTGAACTTTGTGACAAAGAGGTTTTTGTTGATCTTACAGCAATTTAAGTGGAGTGGTTGATGGAAGTTAGAAGAGATAAAGGAACAATCAGGAGCAATAATTAAATACTGCTATTTAAGAATTTTAACTGGGAAAGGAGGGATGAATAATAGGATAGCAACCAGAAGAAGTAATGATAGAAGAGGATTGTGTTTGTGTATGTGTGTGTTTTGATATAAGGTATTTTATAATATTAAAAAGCTTCTTGAGTTAGAAAGAAATGAGGAAGAACTAGAAGAAGCTTGAGACAATTGCCTCTTAATATGCTAGCTAGAAGATAATTAGAAATAATATTCTTTAAAATTAGTAGAAAATGTAATAAAGCACCATAGAAGTGAGGAGTTTGCCTTTAACTCTGAGATCATAAAGATAGATGAGCAAAAAAAAAATGGTAGAAAAAGGGTGAAGATATATATCTGTATATAGATATATATATGAACACACATGGAATGGTTTGGGGTTTTTTTGTTTTTACTTTTCACTGGTAAGATCAAGTATACAGAAAAAGTCAAACATTTGTATAGCAAACACCCTTATACTCACATACAGTTTCTACAATTATTAACAACAACAACAATAAAAAACAATTATTAACATATTCCATGAATTATCTTTCTGTGTCTGTGACTCTCTTTCTTCTTTCTGTAGCTGAAAAATTTCAAAGTAACTTGAAGCTATAATGACATTTCATAATTCAGCATTCATCTTCTGAATTCATCACATATTGATAAATTTAAAGTCATTCCCTAATATTAATATCCAATTTGGAATTATTTTGATCACGTTAATGGAGATTGCAAGTGAAAATAGAGACAAAATGTTGGGGATTTACCAGAGATCAGAAAGTTGGAATGTTATTTACAGACTAAGATGGAGTAAGTGAGGACTAACAAGTGAAGATTGGAACAAAATTGTAGTTTTGTGGTCTAAACATCCAGAAAGATATGCCTACTCTATAACTGAAGAAAGTAGACAGATGTCTATGTTATGTGAATTTTTGAGTGCAAAAAATTCATCACCACTTTCCCTATCCCATATTTCTATCCCTGCCATAGTTCTTAAACTTTTCATGTTATATATTACTTTAGGTTAAATGAGTTGATGGTCTCTGTTAGAGTGAAAATACACTGATTACTGTATCAGTATTCTGGATTAGTAAACACTACTTATATCTTAACAATACTTAGCATAAATAAATAACTCTTTAATGCGGAATCTCTGGAACCTATGGTATTCTACTTATAGATAATTTTGTAAATGAAATTTCCACTGGTGTCTTTAAGACACTCTGTGTTTTAACTGCTTTCATTCTTTGTGTGGAGGATTGGCTGTATATTCGATTTGACTCTTAATTTAAAAGTAACTAAAATGACCAATGTAATGTTTTCATTAGCTTATAGTATAAATGCACCTACATCTCCCTTAATTCTTAATAATTATTATTAAGTGTTATGTTTTTATTAAGAAGAATACCAGTATCTATTTCTGGAGATTTCCTTGCCATGAATAGGCCAATAATCTATGGCATACTCAGCGTTTACTTATTCCTAAATGCATTGCTTCTTATACCAAACCCAGGAGAGAAAGTGACAGCGACAGAGAAATAGCAAGACAAATAACTCACTTGCCTGGTTATTCCACAGTTTTTACACTTCACGTGCAAACCCCAAGGTCATTGGGAGAAAGTCTTAGAATAATCAGAGGAAATTGTCTTTATAGTTTGGAAGAGAAATATGCAGACAGAAAAAGGAAAGAATGATATTTCACTCATATTGTCATTGTGAAGTTGAAATGAGTTGCTGATACATGTAAGCCATTTAGAACAATACAGCACATGGCAAACATGCAGTATAAATGTTAGGTGATACACATGTTTTCAATACTTAATGCACTTGCACATACTGTTGACTTAGATAATATTGCCCTTCTCTCTCTCTTTTGATTGGGCAAAAAATGAAGTCACACATGTGCACACACAGCAAAAAATATTTATTTCTTCAGATTATTTAGCCCTCTTAGCTTTTTCTGCTATCCATCATGAGGATAGGAAGGAACAGAATTGAGATACAAAATGTCCTCAAAAGAAGCACAAGTCCAGACGTGAGCATCTTTTTCTCCAGTGGGTACTAAGTGTAAGAAAAAAACACTCAAAGTACTTGTATACTGCTTTTTAAAAAATTACCATTTTTATTAGAAATTGCAATAGTTTCTATAGAAATTAAGCAATTTTTATTATTTTCCTGTCACTGAAGCATTAAGAGGAGTCAAATTTCAGGTAACATCCATTGTAGAATCTGATTGTAATGCTACACCTTGGGTTAATTATATTGCTATTTAAGACACGTTTGAAGACAATGAACTAAATATCATACTTTTGCAGTGTAATATTTCAGAGTTTATGTATATATATATATTATACTTGTGTGTAATATATGTATGTGTATATATATGTAAATATAGACTCATCAGAAAAATAATAAATACATGTGTCATACCAAATTTCTCTTAATTTATTCTGCATTCTTGAATTTTGGTCATTCATATTTCTTTATGTCAAATAGCAAGCATATGCATTTAACCAACATTAACAAGTCTCTGCTATTCTAAATTCTAAATATAAATTTATTTTACATAAAAAATTTAGAAGCATAAGGACTTCTGAAAACCTGATGTATTATGATTTTGCCCTATTATTTTGAAAATGAAACACAAATTTCAAATATTAGACTATAAAGATGAAAAATAGTACTAGGTGGCAAAGACTGAATTTGGAAGAACTGTGTTCCTGTGGAAGTTGCAAATTTGGTTCTGTTATAAGAAAAGTGATTGTTGAAACACTTCGCTTTCTTTCTAAAATACATCAGGTCTATTGGAAGTCTCTTATAAAATGTCTTTACATGGTAATCAGTTTATTAGGCTTTCAAAGTTGAAACCTGAAATTCAACCTTTTGTAATTAGGAATTCTTGAACACAGACTTTCCCTGTGCATAATCTCTTAAGCCTGGGATGTAACCTGGCTCTTGGTAGTGATGGACAGATTTTTAGTATCAGATACTTCAGCATTTCCTGAATTTAGTTAAACATAGAAATGTCCCTTCTGTGATTTTCTAAATTTTGGGTCTGGTTTTACTTATTTTTTTTTTTTTATCAAAACATACCCATTCTCCAATAAAATCTGGTTATTCTGTGAATACCTGCAATCTGTCACAACCTTAAGGTTTATTATATTTAATTTCCAGTCTGTGATGATACAGTGAATTTGGTCATCAGTATGAATCAGATTATAACCCAGAAAGTAAAGTTAAACAAACAAAAACACCAGTTATTTCAATGCTGAAGTTTATATGAGGTTTGTCAGTTGCCTGATTGGTTTTAAACATCCTAAATATCATAAGAAAATATACAAATGTTGAAGGTACTTCTTCAAAGTTAATATAGGATTATGAAGTATTCCTTAAATGCCCTCATTCTGTGATTAGTAAATATTTTTTTCTTGTTAATCAACCAAATGTCCTCCTTACTCTTATTTTATTTATAAAGCGACAAAACTAGTTAGAAACATAAAATTATGCAGCATAGGCCAACCCTAGCCAGTCAAGAGATAAGAAAAAATAAGATTTACACAAATGGGTAGATCTCACATTTTCACAGGGGTGGGACTTGACCTCTATATAGTTCTATGGAAGGGGATGCGCTAGTTGTGCCTTATGTTTGCATTCCAAAATTTCTTCATGCCTAAACCAATGCTGAGACATACCTTGATAAAAGCTGTCTCATTTTGTATATGCTGAAGAATGAGTAAAGAAACAACTACTCTGGTTATCAAATGAGTTCACTAGGGGCCAAAAGAGTCTTTAGATAAAAATACAATAGCAAAGAAAATGGCTGCTATTGGCTCTGGTAGTTTGAAGGTAATGTGAGCAGATTTTCACTTGGTAACTTTATATTTTAATAACTTTCAGAATAGGACTTGGCATTTGTGTTTTAATTTTTAATTTCTTTGGAATATACTTACTTCCAAAATCTAAAAAAATACCTGTGTATGCACACACTTAATCAGTCTATCACATATTTAATATATATGACTTTCTCTTATCAGAATAGATACTATACAGAGTCTCCTCTTTGCATTGCTAGCTTCTGAATCAAAATCTTGTTTAAGTGGGTCTAATTTGCAGAGTTAGACTTCTTACTTGAACTTCAGCTTTAAGGGAATCCCCAAAAATTTGATTTCACATAACTATTTTGGAAATTTATTATTTATTTTAAGGACTAAGTTCCTATAGCAAAGATATCCCAAAGTACAGTGGATTATGGAAAAGATAAGTGCGTTTTTTCTCATATGGAAGTCCTAAGATGACTGTCCAGATTGGAGGGAGGCTATGCTCTGGATGCTCATTCTGGGCCTGGACCTTTCCATTTCCTTGGTTGGCTGTACTACAAGGCTGCTATCCTCATATGTATAATCAGAGCTTTTGATTGCAAACACATCATTATTTTAATTCACAGGAAGAAAAAAGGAAAGCACTAGTACAAGAAGGAGGGCTATCTTTTACATTCGAGATGACTCAAAAGTTGTTAACAGTCCCCTAGAATCTGTTTCCTGAAGAGACCTTTTAAGAAAGTCTCTTTCAGAGGGGGCTGGGAAACATCTCTAGCTGGGCAGTGATATACTCCATTACATCTCTATCACTGTGGAAGAAAGAGGACCTGCCTGACCCTGACATGGGAACTCCTATCTCCAGGAGTTCCCGAACTTAGTAAAGGTGTGCTGCTGCATGATTGCATGCACCTTTAAATGGCATTTTAAGTTCTTCAAGGAATCTATATAAATTCAAATTTTACAGTAGAAATCACTTATCTATAAAACTTAAAATCTGTAATTCAGAAAATGCAATATTCTAATGACATTTTCACAGGACAGCTAATTGGCAACTATCAAGTTCTACATGAAAAACTTGAAAAAATATGAGTATAAATGTATTAATAAAAATGTGGAGGGTTTTTTGGGATCCTAAGGGCTTAATTTGTCTTTCAATATGATCACTTAATGTACTCCCATTTACTTCTTTGTTCTTCTAACAAATAGTTGTTGAATGCCTATTTCATATTTGTACATATGGAAAGTTAAAAATAATATGTTACCTACTCTCAAGGAAATTAAAATTTAATAAGAAATATAACACATATAAAAGATCTTCTGCAGAAGACAAAATAAAACAAAAATGCCCTTTTGTTTGATTTCTGAGAATTTGATTTCCAGAGGTACATACAAAATTTAAGTTCAAGGAAAGAGTAATCTGTTTTAGTTGGGTTCCAACTATGAGAACATCCAAGAATTATTTGTTACGCTTTGAAGAAGCACTTTTCGACAAGAACTAATTGATCAGAGAATAATGTTATTTCTGTATTATTCACAATTACTTGAGATTTTCAACAACTGTTTCTCAGTAATTTTGCAGCCTCAATGACATATGAGTTCAGAAAACCCCAGAGGGTTGTGTCTTCTCAAATAGAGATAAGCGGACTGTCAGCATGTCCATCTTCTCTTCCAAACTGTCTTAAGAATGACAGGCCACAAATCACTCTGGACAGGAAGAAATGAAAGTCTGTGTCAACTGCGTTCTTTCCCCTCTGGGTTTGAAGATGACGAAATCCTTTTAAACTATACATTAATATGTAGTAATTGATATATCTCGATCAGGTTGAATGCTGTCAGTCTCATTGTGGGTGTATCTATAGTTAGCAGCCTACAAATGGCCATTTGCCTCTTGTTCAAGGAGCAGAAACAGAAATTTTCCTACTAGTATATAAATATGAGTAAAGACCACTGTTAAAGCATGTCTAGGGATTGCTTTGTTTATACTTAGTAGACATATTATGTCCACGTGACATGTAATAAAATTATCTTTACTCTTCTTAAGTTGGGGTCTCTCAAGAAATGTTTTGGTAGTTGAGGAAAAATTGGTGAGACACTGAGGCCTACTACATTGATTAAAACAACATGCTTATGGCATTTCTTCTCTTTAAAATCTATAGATAATTTTAAGGATCTTTCTTGAATCAATTGGAACCAAGTCCATAATGATGTTTACTGTAAATTCAGCAAACAATCTCTCTCTCTTTTCTTAGATTCTATTTATAAATGAAATCATATGGTATTTGCCTTTATCTGACTTATTTCACTTAGCATAATACCCTTTAGGTCAATCCATGTTGTTGCAAATATTCATTCTTTTTTATGGCTGAGCAGTAGCCGTGTGTGTGTGTGTGTGTGTGTGTGTGTGTGTGTGTGTGTGTGTATGTACCACATCTTCCTTATCTATTTACCTACCAGTGGACACTTGGGTTGCTTCCATATGTTGGCTATTGTAAATAATGCTGCACTAAACATAGGGGTGTATACTCTTTGGAATTAGGGTTTTCATTTTTTTTTTTTTTTTGATAAATGCCCAGTAGTATAATTAAGGGATCATATAGAATTGCTGTGTTTAATTTTTTGAGTAGCCTCCATACTGTTTTCCACAGTGATTACCCAATTTATATTACCACCAATAGTACATTCAGGTTCCCTTTTCTCTACATTTGTTATTTTGTGCCTTTTTGATATTAGCCATACTGACTGGTATGAGGTGCTATCTCCTTGTGGTCTTGATTTGCATTCCTTGATGATTACTGATGTCAAGCATGTTTTCATGTGTCCATTGGCCATGTGTATGCCTTCTTTGGAAAAATGTTCAGGTCTTCTGCCCATTTTTTAATCACTTTTTTTTTTTGGTGTTGAGTTGTAAAATTTCTTTACGTACTTTGGATATTAACCCCTCATTAGATATAACATTTGCAAGTATCTTCTTCCATTCGCTAGGTTGCCTTTTTGTTTTGTTGAACGTGTAATCACTTTTTATTTTGGTATAGTCCAAATAGTTAATTTTTGCTTTTGCTTCCCTTGCCTGAGACTTACCCATAAATATGTTGCTAAGGCTGATGTCCCGTAGATTACTGCTATGTTTTCTTTTGGGAGTTTTATGGTTTCATGTCTCACAAATAGATCTTTAATCTATTTTCAGTTTATTTTTGTGTACAGTGTAAAAAAGTGGTCCAGTTTTATTTTTTGGCCTGTTGCTGTCCAGTTTTCCCAGGACCATTTGTCGAAGAGACTGTCCTTTCTTCATTGTATATTCTTGCTTCATTTGTTATAGATTAATTGACCATATAAGCATGGTGTATTCATGGTCTTTCTGTCCTGTTGATCTGTGTGTCTCTTATTGTGTCAGTACTGTAATGTTTTGATTACTATAGTTTTGTAGTGTATCTTTAAATCTGGGATTGTGGTACCTCCAGCTTTGTTCTTTTTATTTTTATTTTTTTTATTAATTATTTAAAATTTTAATTCCAGTATAATTAATGTACAGTGTTTTATTGATTTCAGGTGTATAATATAGTAAGTTAACAATTCCATAAATTACTCAGGCCTCCTCACGATAAGTGTACTCTAATCACCTTCACATATTGTACCCATCCCACTCCCACACCTCCCCTCTGGTAACCATCTGATTGTTCTCTATAGTTAAGAATCTTTTTATTGTTTTGCTTTTTTTCTTTGTTTTGTTTTGTTTTTTTTTTAAATTCCACATATGAGTGACATCATATGGCATTTATCTCTCTGTGACTGATATATTTCACTTAGCATTATACCCTCTAGATCTATCTATGTTGTCAAAGATGGCAAGATTTCATTCTTTTTTATGGCTGAGTAATATTTTAGTGTATGTGCGTGCGTGTGTGTGTGTATACCACATCTTCTTTATCCATTCATCTGTGGATGGATAGTTGGGCTGCTTCCATAATTTGACTATTGTAAATAATGCAGTAAAAATAGGGGTGTATATATCTTTTTGGATTAGTGTTTCCATTTTCTTTGGGTAAATACCCAGTTCTGGAATTACTGGATAATATGGTAATTCTATTTTAAATTTTTTGAAGAGCCTCCATAGTGTTGTCCACAGTGGGTGCACCATTTTGCATTCCTACCACCAATTTATGAGGGTTCCTTTTTCTTTACATCCTTACCAGCACTTGTCGTTTCTTGTGTTTTTGATTGTAGCCCAACTTTGTTCTTCTTTCTCAAGAATGCTTCAGCTATTTGAGGTCTTTTGTGGTTCTATACACATTTTAGGATTATTTGTTCTAGTTCTGTGAAAAATGCTGTTGGTATTTTGATAGAGATTGCATTGAATCTGTAGATTGATTTAGGTAGTATGGACATTTTAATGATGTTAATTCCAACAATCCATGAGCATGATATATCTTTCCATTTTTTTGTGTATCATCTTCAGTTTCTTTCTTTTTTTTTTTATATATATATATGAAGTTTATTGTCAGATTGGTTTCCATACAACACCCAGTGCTCATCCCAAAAGGTGCCCTCCTCAATACCCATCACCCACCCTCCCCTCCCTCCCACCCCCCATCAACCCTCAGTTTGTTCTCAGTTTTTAACAGTCTCTTATGCTTTGGCTCTCTCCCACTCTAACCTCTTTTTTTTTTTTCTTCCCCTCCCCCATGGGTTCCTGTTAAGTTTCTCAGGATCCACATAAGAGTGAAACCATATGGTATCTGTCTTTCTCTGTATAGCTTATTTCACTTAGCATTACACTCTCCAGTTCCATCCACGTTGCTACAAAAGGCCATATTTCATTTTTTCTCATTGCCACGTAGTATTCCATTGTGTATATATACCACAATTTCTTTATCCATTCATCAGTTGATGGACATTTAGGCTCTTTCCATAATTTGGCTATTGTTGAGAGTGCTGCTATGAACATTGGGGTACAAGTGCCCCTATGCATCAGTACTCCTGTATCCCTTGGATAAATTCCTAGCAGTGCTATTGCTGGGTCATAGGGTAGGTCTATTTTTAATTTTCTGAGGAACCTCCACACTGCTTTCCAGAGCAGCTGCACCAATTTGCATTCCCACCAACAGTGCAAGAGGGTTCCCGTTTCTCCACATCCTCTCCAGCATCTATAGTCTCCTGATTTGTTCATTTTGGCCACTCTGACTGGCGTGAGGTGATACCTGAGTGTGGTTTTGATTTGTATTTCCCTGATAAGGAGCGACTGCTGAACATCTTTTCATGTGCCTGTTGGCCATCTGGATGTCTTCTTTAGAGAAGTGTCTATTCATGTTTTCTGCCCATTTCTTCACTGGGTTATTTGTTTTTCGGGTGTGGAGTTTGGTGACCTCTTTATAGATTTTAGATACTAGCCCTTTGTCCGATATGTCATTTGCAAATATCTTTTCCCATTCCGTTGGTTGCCTTTTAGTTTTGTTGGTTGTTTCCTTTGCTGTGCAGAAGCTTTTTATCTTCATAAGGTCCCAGTAATTCACTTTTGCTTTTAATTCCCTTGCCTTTGGGGATGTGTCGAGTAAGAGATTGCTACGGCTGAGGTCAGAGAGGTCTTTTCCTGCTTTCTCCTCTAAGGTTTTGATGGTTTCCTGTCTCACATTCAGGTCCTTTATCCATTTTGAGTTTATTTTTGTAAATGGTGTGAGAAAGTGGTCTAGTTTCAACCTTCTGCATGTTGCTGTCCAGTTCTCCCAGCACCATTTGTTAAAGAGGCTGTCTTTTTTCCATTGGATGTTCTTTCCTGCTTTGTCAAAGATGAGTTGGCCATACGTTTGTGGGTCTAGTTCTGGGGTTTCTATTCTATTCCATTGGTCTGTGTGTCTGTTTTTGTGCCAATACCATGCTGTCTTGATGATGACAGCTTTGTAGTAGAGGCTAAAGTCTGGGATTGTGATGCCTCCTGCTTTGGTCTTCTTCTTCAAAATTCCTTTGGCTATTCGGGGCCTTTTGTGGTTCCATATGAATTTTAGGATTGCTTGTTCTAGTTTCGAGAAGAATGCTGGTGCAATTTTGATTGGGATTGCATTGAATGTGTAGATAGCTTTGGGTAGTATTGACATTTTGACAATATTTATTCTTCCAATCCATGAGCAGGGAATGTCTTTCCATTTCTTTAAATCTTCTTCAATTACCTTCATAAACTTTCTATAGTTTTCAGCATACAGATCCTTTACATCTTTGGTTAGATTTATTCCTAGGTATTTTATACTTCTTGGTGCAATTGTGAATGGGATCATTTTCTTTATTTGTCTTTCTGTTGCTTCATTGTTAGTGTATAAGAATGCAACTGATTTCTGGACATTGATTTTGTATCCTGCAACTTTGCTGAATTCATGTATCAGTTCTAGCAGACTTTTGGTGGAGTCTATCGGATTTTCCATGTATAATATCATGTCATCTGCAAAAAGCGAAAGCTTGACTTCATCTTTGCCAATTTTGATGCCTTTGATTTCCTTTTGTTGTCTGATTGCTGATGCTAGAACTTCCAGCACTATGTTAAACAACAGCGGTGAGAGTGGGCATCCCTGTCGTGTTCCTGATCTCAGGGAAAAAGCTCTCAGTTTTTCCCCGTTGAGGATGATGTTAGCTGTGGGCTTTTCATAAATGGCTTTTATGATCTTTAAGTATGTTCCTTCTATCCCGACTTTCTCAAGGGTTTTTATTAAGAAAGGGTGCTGGATTTTGTCAAAGGCCTTTTCTGCATCGATTGACAGGATCATATGGTTCTTCTCTTTTTTTTTTGTTAATGTAATGTATCACATTGATTGATTTGCGAATGTTGAACCAGCCCTGCATCCCAGGAATGAATCCCACTTGATCATGGTGGGTAATTCTTTTTATATGCTGTTGAATTCGATTTGCTAGTATCTTATTGAGAATTTTTGCATCCATATTCATCAGGGATATTGGCCTGTAGTTCTCTTTTTTTACTGGGTCTCTGTCTGGTTTAGGAATCAAAGTAATACTGGCTTCATAGAATGAGTCTGGAAGTTTTCCTTCCCTTTCTGTTTCTTGGAATAGCTTGAGAAGGATAGGTATTATCTCTGCTTTAAACGTCTGGTAGAACTCCCCTGGGAAGCCATCTGGTCCTGGACTCTTATTTGTTGGGAGATTTTTGATAACCGATTCAATTTCTTCGCTGGTTATGGGTCTGTTCAAGCTTTCTATTTCCTCCTGATTGAGTTTTGGAAGAGTGTGGGTGTTCAGGAATTTGTCCATTTCTTCCAGGTTGTCCAGTTTGTTGGCATATAATTTTTCATAGTATTCCCTGATAATTGTTTGTATCTCTGAGGGATTGGTTGTAATAATTCCATTTTCATTCATGATTTTATCTATTTGGGTCATCTCCCTTTTGTTTTTGAGAAGCCTGGCTAGAGGTTTGTCAATTTTGTTTATTTTTTCAAAAAACCAACTCTTGGTTTCGTTGATCTGCTCTACAGTTTTTTTAGATTCTATATTGTTTATTTCTGCTCTGATCTTTATTATTTCTCTTCTTCTGCTGGGTTTAGGCTGCCTTTGCTGTTCTGCTTCTAGTTCCTTTAGGTGTGCTGTTAGATTTTGTATTTGGGATTTTTCTTGTTTCTGGAGATAGGCCTGGATTGCAATGTATTTTCCTCTCAGGACTGCCTTCGCTGCGTCCCAAAGCGTTTGGATTGTTGTATTTTCATTTTCGTTTGTTTCCATATATTTTTTGATTTCTTCTCTAATTGCCTGGTTGACCCACTCATTCGTTAGTAGGGTGTTCTTTAACCTCCATGCTTTTGGAGGTTTTCCAGACTTTTTCCTGTGGTTGATTTCAAGCTTCATAGCATTGTGGTATGAAAGTATGCATGGTATAATTTCAATTCTTGTAAACTTATGAAGGGCTGTTTTGTGACCCAGTATATGATCTATCTTGGAGAATGTTCCATGTGCACTCAAGAAGAAAGTATATTCTGTTGCTTTGGGATGCAGAGTTCTAAATATATCTGTCAAGTCCATCTGATCCAATGTCTCATTCAGGGCCCTTGTTTCTTTATTGACCGTGTGTCTAGATGATCTATCCATTTCTGTAAGTGGGGTGTTAAAGTCCCCAGCAATTACCACATTCTTATCAATAAGGTTGCTTCTGTTTATGAGTAATTGTTTTATATATTTGGGGGCTCCGGTATTCGGCGCATAGACATTTATAATTGTTAGCTCTTCCTGATGGATAGACCCTGTAACTATTATATAATGTCCTTCTTCATCTCTTGTTACAGCCTTTAATTTAAAGTCTAGTTTGTCTGATATAAGTATGGCTACTCCAGCTTTCTTTTGGCTTCCAGTAGCATGATAAATAGTTCTCCATCCCCTCACTCTGAATCTAAAGGTGTCCTCAGGTCTAAAATGAGTCTCTTGTAGACAGCAAATAGATGGGTCTTGTTTTTTTATCCATTCTGATACCCTATGTCTTTTGGTTGGCGCATTTAATCCATTTACATTCAGTGTTATTATAGAAAGATACGGGTTTAGAGTCATTGTGATGTCTGTATGTTTTATGCTTGTAGTGATGTCTCTGGTACTTTGTCTCACAGGGTCCCCCTTAGGATCTCTTGTAGGGCTGGTTTAGTGGTGACAAATTCCTTCAGTTTTTGTTTGTTTGGGAAGACCTTTATCTCTCCTTCTATTCTAAATGACAGACTTGCTGGATAAAGGATTCTCGGCTGCATATTTTTGCTGTCTAGCACACTGAAAATCTCGTGCCAATTCTTTCTGGCCTGCCAAGTTTCAAAAGAGAGATCAGTCACGAGTCTTATAGGTCTCCCTTTATATGTGAGGGCACGTTTACCCCTTGCTGCTTTCAGAATTTTCTCTTTATCCTTGTATTTTGCCAGTTTCACTATGATATGTCGTGCAGAAGATCGATTCAAGTTACGTCTGAACGGAGTTCTCTGTGCCTCTTGGATTTCAATGCCTTTTTCCTTCCCCAGTTCAGGGAAGTTCTCAGCTATAATTTCTTCAAGTACCCCTTCAGCACCTTTCCCTCTCTCTTCCTCCTCTGGGATACCAATTATGCGTGTATTATTTCTTTTTAGTGTATCACTTAGTTCTCTAATTTTCCCCTCATACTCCTGGATTTTTTTATCTCTCTTTTTCTCAGCTTCCTCTTTTTCCATAACTTTATCTTCTAGTTCACCTATTCTCTCCTCTGCCTCTTCCATCCGAGCTGTGGTGGTTTGCATTTTGTTTTGCATTTCATTTAAAGCGTTTCTCAGCTCCTCGTGACTGTTCCTTAGTCCCTTGATCTCTGTAGCAAGAGGTTCTCTGCTGTCCTGTATACTGTTTTCCAGCCCAGCGATTAATTTTATGACTATTATTCTAAATTCACTTTCTGTTATATTATTTAAATCCTTTTTGATCAGCTCATTAGCTGTTGTTATTTCCTGGAGATTCTTCTGAGGGGAATTCTTCCGCTTGGTCATTTTGGATAGTCCCTGGTGTGGTGAGGACCTGCAGGGCACTTCCCCTGTGCTGTGGTGTATAACTGGAGTTGGTGGGCGGGGCCACAGTCAGTCCTGATGTCTGCCCCCAGCCCACCGCTGGGGCCACAGTCAGACTGGTGTGTGCCTTCTCTTCCCCTCTCCTAGGGGCGGGATTCACTGTGGGGTGGCGTGGCCCGTCTGGGCTACTTGCACAATGCCAGGCTTGTGATGCTGGGGATCTGGCGTATTAGCTGGGGTGGGTAGGCAAGGTGCACGGCGGCAGGGGGGGCAGGCTTAGCTTGCTTCTCCTTAGGTGATCCACTTCAGGAGGGGCCCTGTGGCAGCTGGAGGGAGTCAGATACGCTGCCATAGGTTTGGCTCTGCAGAAGCACAGAGTTGGGTGTTTGTGCGGAGCGAGCAATTTCCCTGGCAGGAACCGTTTCCCTTTGGGATTTTGGCTGGGGGATGGGCAGGGGAGATGGCGCTGGCGAGCGCCTTTGTTCCCCACCAAACTGAGCTCTGTCGTCCGGGGTCTCTGCAGCTCTCCCTCCCTTTGTCCTCCAGCCTTCCCGCTTTCTGAGCAGAGCTGTTAACTTATGACCTCCCAGACGCTCAGTCGGGCTTGCTGTGGGAACACAGTCCATCAGGCCCCTCCGCCTTTGCAAGCCAAACTCAGGTACTCTGCTTGGCCTGCGAGCCGCCCCTCTGCCCCGGCTCCCTCCCGCCAGTCCGTGGAGCGTGCACCGCCTCGCCGCCCTTCCTACCCTCTTCCGTGGGCCTCTTGTCTGTGCTTGGGTCTGGCGACTCCGTTCTGCTAATCCTCTGGCAGTTTTCTGGGTTATTTAGGCAGGTGTAGGTGGAATCTAAGTGATCAGCAGGACGCGCGGTTAGCCCAGCGTCCTCCTACGCCGCCATCTTCCCCTCCGACACTCCATCTTCAGTTTCTTTCATCAGTGTCTTATAGTTACCAGAATATAGGTCTTTCACCCTCGTGGTCAAATTTATTCCTAGATATTTTATTCTTTTTGGTGCAATTGCAAATAGGATTGTTTTCTTAATTTGTCTTTCTGATTGTTCATTTCTAGCAAATAGAAATACAACAAACTTATGTATGTTAATTTTTATATCCTGCAACTTTACTGAATTCATTTATCAGTTCTATTAATTTTTAGTGGAGTATTTAGTGTTTCCTATATAAGTATCATGTCATCTGCATAGTGACATGTTTTATTCTTCCTTATCAATTTGGATGCCTTTTATTTCCTTTTCTTCTCTGATTGCTGCAGGTAGATCTTCCAATACTATGTTATATAAAAGTGGTGAGAGTGGACATCCGTGTACTATTCCTAGTCTTAGAGGAAAAGCTTTCAGTTTTTCATCATTGTGTATGAGATTAGCTATGGGTTTTTTATATATGGCCTTCACCATGTCAAGTTGTGTTCTCTTGAAACCCACTTTGTGGAGAGTTTTTATCATGAATAGATGTTATATTTTATAAAATGATTTTTCTGCATCTATTGAGATGATTATATGGTCTCCCTTTTTAATTTTAAATTAATTGTTAATACTTATTTTTTATTACTTTTTAGAGATACAATTCACATACTGTAAAATTCACTCCTTTAAAATGTGCAAGTCAACACTTGTAGTATATTTTACAAGATTGTACACCATTATCATTCTTTAATTCCAGTGCAGTTTCCACTCCAAAAAAGAAACCCTAAAGCTGTTCTTAGACTCAGTACCCATTTGGCAACCACTAATATACCTTTTGTATCTATGTATTTTTCCATTCTCGACATTTTATTAATTAAATCATAGGGACTTAAAATCACATTTAACCATAATGAAAATGTGGCCTTTTGTGTTTGATTTATTTAATATAATGTTTTCAGAGTTTACCTGTCCCATCATATGTATCAATACTTCATTTCTTTTGGGTGAATAATATTTCATTTTATGGATTTACTACATTATATTGGTCAGGATTCTTCAGAGAACCATAACCATAGAACCATGAGCTATTCCTGTTGGTGTGTGTGTGTGTGTGTGTGTGTGTGTATGTGTGTGTGTGTGTGTGTGTGTATGATTTATTATATGTTTCATGTGATCATGGAGGCTGAAAAGTCCCATTGTCTGCCATCTGCAAGCTAGACATCTGCAAGCTAGACACCCAGGAAAGCCAGTGGTATAGTTTGTAGGCTTGAAAGCTGGAAAGCTGATGGTATACATGCCATTACCAGTCTGAAGGCCTGAGAATCAGGAGTGCTGAGGGCAAGAGAAGATTATGTACCAGCTCTATCAGTCAGAGCAAGAACTAGTCAGGCAGAGTGAGAATTCGACCTTCCTCTTTTTGTTCTTTTCAGGCCCTCAATGGATTGGGTGATGCCTACTCATATTAAAGAAGGCCATCTGCTGTATTTAGCCCACTGATTAAAATGTTAATATCTTTTGGAAACACCCTCACAGACACACCCAGAAATATTGTTTAACGAGTTATTTGAGCATCTCCTTGCTTTGTCGAGTTGACACATAAAATTAGCCATCATATATATTTTGTTTTATCTATTCATTAGTTGATAGACACTTGGGTTATTTTCACCTACTGTTATGAATAATACTCCTGTTATATTTATATACACATTTTTGTATGAACATATGTTTGCATTTCTACTCAGTATATACCTAGGAGTGGCATTGCTGGGTCATATGGTAGCTCTATGTTTAACTTTTTGAGGAACTGCCAAACTGTTTTCCAAAATAGCTCTTTCATTTTGCATTCCTACCAGCAGTGTATTAAGGTTCCATTTTCTCTACATCATTGCCAATAGTTGATAATTCTGTTTTTGATTATAGCCACTCTGGTCATTTTTTGTTTGTTTGTTTTGCATTTTATTTACCTAATGATTAGTGGTGTTAAGTATCTTTTTATGTATATATTGGGCATTTGTATATCTTCCTTGAACAAATGTCAATTCAGATCTTTTGCCCATATGTTGATTGAGTTATTTGTCTTTTTCTTATTGATTTATAAATGATCTTTAAATATTCTGGATACTAGATATATGACAGTTATAGGTAACACTGAGTTATAGCATATCTATATCTATCTATCTATCTATCTAGATATATCTAGATAGATATGATTTGTAAATGTTTTCTCCCTTTGAGTATCCTTTTGAAGCACAACTATTTTACATTTTGATAAAATTCAATTTATCTACTTTTTTTGTTGCTTATACTTTAGTGCATATCTAATACTCCATTGACTAATCCAAGGTCATAAAGATATGCACCTATTTTATGCTAAGAGCTTGATAGTTTTAGGTATTACATTTAGGTATTTGAACAATTTTGGATTATTTTTGTATAACATGAGAGGTAGGGATCCAACTTCATTTGAATTACTCTCTAATGTTCTTTCATTTAAACCTAAAGGACTTACTTTAATATATCTTGTGCAAACTTGATAGTGAGATGTGTTCTCACCTTTTGTCTGTATTGTGATTTTCTAATTCTTCAGTTTTAATGAGTTCCTTTGCTAGAGACAAAATTTTTGTTTGACATTTTTTGTTTGTTGATTTCTCTTTCAACATGTGTTTCCACTGCCTTCTGGACTCCCAGGTTTCTGATGAAAAATCAACTCTTAATCTTATTGAGGATCCATTGTACATAAGTCTCTTTGTTCTTTCATGATTCCTTCTTCACCTTTGGCTTTTGGTAATCTGACTATGATGTGTCTAGGTGTGGATCTCTCCCTCTCTTTTTTTTAGATTTGTAATCTGTTGGGTTTCTAGGTAGGATATGTAGTGCAGATTCATGTTTTTCATCAAATTTTAGAAATATGGGCTAAATTATTTCTTCAAATACTATTTTTTCTTCTTTCTCTGCTTTCCTTTGATTCTTTCATTATGTACATATTGGCAAGCTTGATGGTGTTTCATAGGTCTTTGAGAGTCAGTTAATTTTTCTTCATTCTTTAGTTCTTTAATTAATTAATTTAGTTCTTCATTCTTTTTAGTTCTTTACTTTTTAAACTCCAGGATTTTTTTTTTTAATTTTTTTTTCAACATTTATTTATTTTTGGGACAGAGAGAGACAGAGCATGAACGGGGGAGGGGCAGAGAGAGAGGGAGACACAGAATCAGAAACAGGCTCCAGGCTCTGAGCCATCAGCCCAGAGCCCGATGCGGGGCTCGAACTCACGGACCGCGAGATCGTGACCTGGCTGAAGTCGGACGCTTAACCGACTGCGCCACCCAGGCGCCCCTAAACTCCAGGATTTTTATTTGGTTCTTTTTAATAATTTCTCTCTCTTTATTGATACTATTTGGTGAAACTGTGTTGTAATACTCTCATTTATTTCTTTAGACATGGCTTCCTTTACTTTTTGAACATATTTAAAATAAACGATTTAAATTCTTTGCCTAATATAGGCTTCCTTCCTCAGGAACAAGTTTTAATTGATTGTTTTTTTCTCCCTGCATAATGGCTATATCATTTTCTTTCTTTTTAAGACGAATTTTTTGCTGTTGTTGAAAACTGAACATTTTAAATAATACAACGTAGCAACTCTGGAAATCATAATACCCCTTCCCTCTACCTTTGGCAGGGTTTATTGTTGTTGCTGTTTTTTTAGTGACTTTTCTGAACTAATTCTATGAAGTCTGCATTCTTCCTTCTGTGTGACCCCTGGAATCTCTGGTCACTTAGCTTAATTGTTAGCTAATGTTTAGATAGAGATTTATTAAACACCTCAAACCAATGACTGTCTTTGTCTTTTCTGAGAATGGCTCTATAGGTGTCTTGAGGTATTATCTTCAACACCCACATAGTCAGTTGAAATATTCCCCTAAGCCTTCATTTACTGTTTGAACAAAGCTTCAGGTCAACCAGTGAGGAGATCTTACAGCCTTCTCAGCACTTTTCTGAGCATGTGCAGAGTCCTTGGCAAGTGTACAACCCTATGAATGCACATAGCCTTCTAGATTCTCAGCAATATGTTGGAGTTGGAACTTTACAAAGACCTTATGGGCATCTCATTCTGTAGGTTTTCTTTTTAAGGTTTTTGGTTAGTTTTTGGCTTGCCCCAGTTCTTGTCCACTGTACTAGGGAGCTGCAATGTTAAATAATTACCTGAAATTTTTTCAGCACATTCCCCAGGGGAAAGGCTTTTCACATTGGGTTTGTTCAGAGTGACGTCAAATAAAGGCAGTTTTGCAAGTAAGGTCTTCTAAGAATCACCACACAAGCCAAATACTTAGCAATTGTCTGGAAATGAAACTTTGGAGCTGTTCTAACACTGTTCTGTCCCCTCTGTTGGATGACATACTGCTGGTTTTCACTGTGATTGTAGATTGGCGGTTTTCAAGGCTACCACCAAAATGGGGAGTTGGGATTTTTTTTTTCTTTTTTTTTTTTAAATGTTTTTGTGTTTTTATTTTATATTTGAGAGAGAGAGAGAGAGAGAGACAGACAGAACATGAACAGGGAAGGGACAGAGAGAGAAGGAGACTCAGACTCCAAAGCAGGCTCCAGGCTCCGAGCTGTCAGCACAGAGCCCGACGCGGGGCTCGAACTCATGAACTGTAAGGTCACGACCTGAGCCCAAGTCGGACACTCGACCGACTGAGCCACCCAGGCGTGGGGAGTTGGGATTTTAATCAGGACAAGGTAAAATTCCACAAAGCTCACTGTTTTTACTGAGATTCAGTTGTTTTTATTCAGAAGTAAACACTTCAAGAATTGCTGCAAGTTTTTGCCTAACTTCCAAAATCCTGAAGATGTTGATTATGACAATATTTTATAGATTTATAATTATACACAGAGGAAAATTTTTCAAGATTCTCACTCTGCCATTTTCATTATTATCATCTGGTTCTCTTGAGAATGTATTTACAAGGAAAGTAAGTTTATCGCTCCCTTTATGGATGCAATAACAGATTTTCATTAAGTTTGAGTCCCTTTGTTTTTATCAGCAGCAGGAGGGGCCAGGGACAAACAAGATCCAGATCACAATTCACTATCATTGTTCCTGACAATATAACTGGCTCAGCAATCCTTACAACAGGACTCCATCAGGATTATGAGATAAAAAGAATCAAGTAAATGTCCATTAACCTGAAAGTAGTCTCATAATAACATATAATTGGATATCACATACAAATAATCTAGAAAACCAACATTAATTAGGAAAGCGTGGGCTTTAAGACATTGCTAGAAACCAGATTGTACACTCCTGTACGTACTCTGAAATATTTAAGAACATATTAATCATGTTATTTTAAAGTGTGACAGAAAAAGTGTGGCGTTCCTACCTTTGTCTTCTTGGAATAGTCCAAATATAAAAGTGTCATTTTGAAGACATAGGTGGAATTCTAAAGGATAATGGTTGCTTTATATTTATCAATTAAAATTTCTTACTTGAAAATGGAAAATTGTTGCCTCAAGTAGACACTTGCAAGAAAATAAAAATCAGTGGTCTAGAAAAGATATTTAAAGAAAACCTAGAATACTTGGCTAGAAAATTTAGAGGTGGAACCAGTGTAATTTAAAAGAGAAAGTGGCTTTTATTAAATGTTTATTGTAGTAAATCTAATAAATATGTTTGTTCTGCAAAGAAATCCTAAGTTTAAACAGTTCAATTAAAATTTTCTATCAGGTGATTCATCATGGAATGTCTAGAAAGGAGTCATGTTATATGAAAATTTCAATAGTCATGTGTTCAAAAGTGGTATGCTAAATTTTAAGAATGAAGGTAGAAAAAGGTGATCTAAAATTAAAAAAATATTTTGCTTTTTTCTTTTGATGAGAACTTTTAAGTTTTACTCTCAACACTTTCAAATATGCACTACAGTATTACTGACTGTAGTTACCATGTTGTGTATTAAGTCCCTGTGACTTATTTATTTGGTATCTTGTGACCCCCTTCACCCATTTTACTCACTCCCCACCTTGCCTGCCCTCTGGCAACTACCATTGTGTTTTGTGTATCTATGAGTTTTATTTTGTTTTCTACATTTTCTTTTTTTTTTAGATTCCACTTATGAGAGATGATGCAGTATTTATCTTTCTGTGTCTGACTCACTTTGTTTAGCATAATACCCTTAAGGTCCCACCATGTTGCACATAGCAAGATTTCATTCCTTTTTAGGGCTCAGAAGTATCTCAGTCTGTGTGTGTGTGTGTGTGTGTGTGTGTGTGTGTGTGTGTGTGTGTCACATCTTTATCTATTCATCCTTTGATGAACACTCACATTGTTGCTTATTTTGGCTATGGTAGCCAAGTGCTACAATAGTGCTGCAGTTAACATAGGGGTGCATACATCTTTTCAGATTTGTGTTTCTATTTTCTTCTGATAAATACTCAGAAGTAAAACTGTTGGATCATATCATAGTTTTTTTTTTTTTTTTGAATTTTCTGAGAAACCTTCACACTGTTTTCCATAGCAGTTGAACCAATTCATATTCCCACTAACAGTGCATAAAGTTTCCTTTCCTAACAAGTCTTGCCAATACTTGTTCTTTCTTGTCTTTTTGATATGAGCCATTCTAACATGTGAGAAGCAGTATCTCACTGTGGTTTTGATTTGCATTTCCCTGATGATCAGTAATGTTGAACATCTTTTTATGTGCTGTTAGCCATCTATGTACCTTGAAAAAAATGTCTATTAAGGCCCTCTACCCATTTTTATATCAGATTGTTTGCTTTTTTTTTTTTTTTGGTTTTGCGTTATATGAGTTCTTTATATATTTGGAATATTAGCTCCTTGTCAGATATATGTTACATATATTCTCCTGTTCATTAGGTTGCCTTTTCATTTTGTTAGTGGTTTCCTTTCTGTGCAGAAGCTTTTAGTTTGATATTCTCACTTGTTTATTTTTGCTTTTGTTGTCTTTGCTTTTGGACACTTTGAACATAATATGCCTTGGTGTGGATGGATCTTCTGGAATTCATGTTTTTCACAACTTTCTTGGCTTTTTGAACCTGGATATCTGTGTTCTTCCCCAGTTTAGTGAAGTTGTCAGCTACTGTTTCTTCAGATAATTTTTCTAGCCCTTTCTCCCTTCTCCTTCTGGGATACCTATAAATGCAAATATTATTCTGCTTGATGCCATTTCATACGTCCCTTAAACTATATTAACTTTTGAAAATTCTTTTTTCTTATTGCTGCTGTGTTTGAGTGAATTCCTCTATCCTGTCTTCTAGATCACTGATCCTTTCTTCTGCTTTAGTCTGCTTTTGAATCCATCTAGTGTATTTTTCAGTTCATTTATTGTATTTTTCAGCTCTGTGACTTATGTTTGGTCCTTTTTTTAATCTTTTCTGGCTCTTTGTTGAAGTACTTACTGTATCCATCCATTCTTCTCCCAAGTTTGGTGACCATCTTTATGAGTGTTACTTTGAACTCTTTATCAGGTGAATTTGCTTATCTCCATTTCATTAAGGACTTTTTTTCCCCTCTGAGGTTTTATTTTGTTCTTTCATTTAGAACATATTTTTCTTTATTTCCTCATTTTGCTTAACTCTCTGTTTGTTTATATGTATTAAGTGAGACAGCTCTCTCTCGCAGTCTTGAAGGACTAATTGTGTAGATAAAATGAATCTTATTTTTTAACCTTACCGTAGCTGTTTTTTGTCTCTTTAATGTTTGTGGTTGGGTAAGCAGCCTAATTTATCCTTGATATGTCTCAGTTGTTAAGGGTGCGCAAAGACCTGTTAGTCTTCCAAAGGGAGGGATCTAATTCAGCACCTAATTTCAGGTTGATTGGAAGCCGGATCATCATGTAGCAGCTTTTAAAGTATTCAAATCCCATACAGTCATATGGGACCACAATTGTAAACGCTGCTGGCCTGTGAACTAGGTGATCTGGAGATGGCTCTTGGGTGATCGTTGAAAAATTAGACCTCCAGAGGAATACATAAGCTCCTTTTTGATAGGTGCCAGTGACCTGTAGTGGGGCTGAGGGAATGTGCAAAGATGGAGCCCCTCAGCCTGTGTTCCTTGACATCATCTCTGTACCTTCTAAATGTATAGCATATTTGAAGTCTGCCCCTCAGACCGAAGCTCCAATACAAATAAATAGGCCTTTTTCATAGAAATACTTGATGTTTCAGCCTGGTATATAGTGCCCTGGGTATGGAAACCGGCCAAGAACTGTTGCTCTGACTGTTAAAGACCCAAGAGAGTGAGAAACATAAGTTCCATGACCAACAGAGCTAGGCAACCAAGAACCATCCCCTATTTGGACTGTCTGCTTCCACCAGCTTTCCCAGGACTGTTGGAAAGCACAGAGCCGGGGAATGCTTGTTTTTAATGGGAAAGGACACCATTAAAGTGGAAGAGCACCTGGCTGGGGCACACACAGTGGTGCTGTCAAGGTAGGAGAATACAAATATGGTGTCTGTTAACACCTCCATTCCCAGAGAGGGTTCCAACAAACCCTGTCTCTTCAACAGGTAAATTTTAATATTATTCAATAGATACCCTTTGCATATAGTCTAGGTGCTTTGCAAACTGCTCCTTTTGTACTGTTACCTGGGGTGTTAATCTGTGTGCGAGCCCTTTAAAAGTATCTGATTTCCCTGTAGTCCTTGGGTCTTCTAGTTGTCTGTCCTTTTGGTTTCCAAAGCCAGACATTTTGGGGGCTCGTCTCTATTTTGTAGGTCCAAAGGGTTAGAGTGCCTGATGTGGGGCACAAACTCCCCGTTCCTCAGTGGGAAACTCTGGATTTGTGTAATTTCCCAAAAAATGGGTTGCTGTGCTGGCAGTTGAGTTTTTGGTGGGACTGCATTGCTGCCTCTCTTGATTTGGCCTTTTTTACCAGTTGTTGTAAAGGAGCTGTTCAGCTAGTTTTCAGGTCTTTTTCATAAGGTTGTTTAATATGTAGCTACAGATTTGGTGTGTCTCTATTAGGAATTTATCCAAAGGATACAGGAGTGCTGATTTGAAGGGGCAGATGCACCTCAATGTTTATAGCAGCACTTTCAACAATAGCCAAACTAAGGAAAGAGCGTAAATATCCGTCAACTGATGATTGGATAAAGAAGATGTGGTGTATATATATACAATGGAATACTACTCAGCGATGAAAAAGAATGAAATCTTTCCATTTGTAACAACATGGTTGCAACTGGAGGGTATTATGCTAAGTGAAATAAAGTCAGTCAAAGACAAATACCATGTGATTTCACTATATGGAATTTGAGAAACTTAACAGATGACCATAGGGGAAGAGAAGGAAAAACAGGATAAAAACAGAGAGGCAGGCCAACCATAAGAGACTTTAAAACAGGGAACAAACTGAGGATTGATGGGGATGGGGGTTGGAAGGGTGGGGAAAATGGGTGATGGGCATTGAGGAGGACCCATGTTGGGATGAGTGCTGGATGTTGTATGTAAGTGATGAATCATAGGATTCTACTCCTAAAGCCACGATACACTGTATGTTAGCTGACTTGAGAATAAATATAATAAATAATTATAATGATAATAATAAATAGATATGGCCAAGTAACAAGAGGATTCACGTTGTTTCAAAAAAAAAAAAAAAGATTTTGTGTGTCTGTGGGAGGAAGTGAGTTCAGAATCTTCCCATGTCAGCATCTTGAAGTGACTTGAGACAAAGTGATTAAGCTTCTTCTGAGGATTGTGGCTAGGAAGGCATCATTTATTTTTTTCTTTCTAAATAAATAAAGGCCACTAAGTCATGATTATTTTCAGCTGATTAACTTTATGTTTTGTTTCAAAATTTTATGCCTAATTATTCTACATATAATCTCTAAAGCCCCTCAACTAGTTGTTATTTAAAAGTTATTTGTCAGTTGGCTATTTGAACTTGGAATCCATTTTCTTTCCTAAAAATAATGTTACAAGTAACTGATCGGTATTAAAGTAGATCACAATTTCTAAAAATAAAATGTGAGATTAATACACAGTAATCATGATAAAGGTATGAGGCCCCAGAACAGTTGGGTTTGATTTAACAGAGGATGAATTTCCTGTTGTATTTCTGGGGCTTGGCCAATCTTGGGGAATCTCAAAAGGAAAATAAAAATTTGTTTTTAGCAAATACCTATCTTCTTTTATTCCTCCCTTTTAACTTCTTCATAATGTATGTTTTTCATAAATATTCAGAAGCTTTAACCATATAATTATAAGTGACTCAAAGCTAACGTACTCTCTGTACATCAAACATGTTCATTTCTTTTGTACTAAAATATGCTAGGTGGTATCTAGAAAGTGATCAGATACCATAGTTCTCACCAAGTTATGATTAATATTTATAGTTTTGAATGGTTAAATATGAGAAAGATGCTTTTTTAGTCTAGTTATCTGTTTGCTTAAATTTGTGCTGTTCTGCTAACTAGATGCATGATGTTAGGCAGGTTTCTTTCCATGTGTGAGTTTCTCCATATCAAATATCAAATAATAATAATGTTTACCTTAGACGTGTCTACCTTTAGAGCTGCCCCAACTCTAAATGAATCTTTAAATTGTGAAATTCTATTATACCCAAGTACAATAAAATGAAAGTAAGAGGATGGCTAGAAGCAAATTTTGATCAAGAGATAACAAACTTGGATTATTTTTGCCTTAGAGTAATTCTTCTTAGCCTTTCATGACTTCTTTTCTTCTTTGACTCTTCTTAAAAGTTCATTTTGTAAATTTTGTTTTTTAATTACCTTTTTAAAATTTATTTGAAAGAGAACAAGCAAGTGGGGGAGGGTCAGAGAGAGAGAGAGAGAGAGAGAGAGAGAGAGAGAGAGAGAGAATCCCAAGCAGGCTCTGCATTGTCAACAGCATGGAGTCTGATGTGGGGATCAGACTTGTGAATTGTGAGGTTGTGATCTGAGCTGGAATCAAGAGTCAGATGCTTAACTGACTGAGCCACCCAGGCATCCCTCATTTGTAAGTTTTAACAGTAGGTCCTGTATTACTTTCTTGTTACTACTGTAGCAAGTAAATTTAGTGGCTTAAAACAACACACATTTATTATCTTACAATTGTAGTGGTCAGAAGTCTACAATTGGGTCTGTGTTCCTTGGCTCATGAGTCTTCCAACAGTGTCATTAGCTTCTATTTACCCATCTCCTTATTCTTTTCTTTTTTCTTTTCTTTTCTTTTCTTTTAATTTTTTTTGTCTCCCTCTTATAAGGACCCTAGGGATTAAATTTGGCCAAGCTAGATAATCCAACCAAGATAATATCCCCATCTCTGGATCCTTAAATTAATCACATATGCAAATTTCTTTCTGACATTTAAGGTAACATAATTACAGATCCAGGGGACTAGAATGCAGACATCTTTGTGGGTCCATTTCTCTCTGTACCAAAGTTCTATTAAAGCAGATGAGGAGAAAACAAAATGACTGAAGACTTCATAAATACCTTTTTTTTTTACGGTGTGACAGATTTACTAATATTCTTTCAGCATTTACTCTGCTAAGTAAATGGGAACCACATTCAAACTAAAGCTTTCTTTTACTCCAAAGCCCTTGCTTTCTCCATGTTAATAATCAACTGTAACTGATTTTTTAAACATACACAAAGCATACCTGTTCTTAATTTTAGATTGTTCTGGTTTATCTATTTATATAGATGGAGATAATTCAGTAAAATAGGGTATCATGTAAGAATTATGTGAAAACATACTTTTGAGAGGGTGAAACTGTGTAAGCTCCACTACTAGGAATAGAGTAACCTTGAATAAATAATGCACCATCCCCTCTGATATTCCCACTTCAGTATATGTGAACAACTCAAAACTATTTTCAGTACTCTAAACTCTACGACAGTAATGATCACACCTATATTACTCAAGTACTTATATCCATAGCCTTGCACAGTAGCTACTCAGTAAGTGTTTGTTGAATTAGTATCTTCTCTCCACCTCATAGGCCATGGCATAATATATTTCTAAGTAATATGAAATGTTTAAATGACAAGTCTTGTACTCTGTACATACTGATATTTCCATTTCACATTGAAATGTCCTAAGGAGTATAATATTACATAAATCTTGGTAGTTAGAGCTGATTGTTCAGAGATATTCCTATTAAGAATTGAAAGTTTGAACAATTAATTGTAAGTCTTTAAAGAATCATGTAAAAATAAAAAGCAACGTGTTTTAGTGAGGTTGAAAGTGTGTGAGAAGAAATAGCGAGTGTGAAAAGATGTGAATAAAAGCTGAAGAGAATACCTAATTCCTTTCTAATATACTGTAATATTGATAAGACTAATCACGAACATATAGTAAGTTTAAGATAGAGACTAGAGCCTGGGTAATATTTGGGAAATGGGAAAAAGGAACAGAAATGTAGTTGAATGGATAAATACACACACACACACACACACACACACACACACACACAGTAGAATATTACTCAACCACAGTTACCACAAAAAGCATGAGATCTTGCCATTTGCAACAACATGGGTGGACCTAGAGGATATAATGCTAAGTGAAATAAGTCAGACAAAGTCAGATTCTGTGATTTCACTCATATTTGGAATTTAAGAAACAAAACGAATAAACACTAGAAAAAAGTGAAAATAGACTCTTAAATATAGAGGACAAATTGGTGATTGACACAGAGGTGAGGTAGGTATGGGGGAGGGATAAAATAGATAAAGGGGATTAAGAATACACTTATCTTGATGAGCACTGAGTGTTGTGTAACAATTTTGAATCATTATATTGTACACCTGAAACTAACACTGTATGTTAATTATATTTCAATTAAAAGGGGCGCCTGGGTGGCGCAGTCGGTTAAGCTTCCGACTTCAGCCAGGTCACGATCTCGCGGTCCGTGAGTTCGAGCCCCGCGTCAGGCTCTGGGCTGATGGCTCAGAGCCTGGAGCCTGTTTCCGATTCTGTGTCTCCCTCTCTCTCTGCCCCTCCCCCGTTCATGCTCTGTCTCTCTCTGTCCCAAAAATAAATAAACGTTGAAAAAAAAAAAAAGTAGTCAGGAACAGATAAGGGGATTATAATAGGGACCGCCTGGGTAATATTTGGGAGTTGGGGGAAAAAGGTGTAGAAATACAGTTTGAATTTTGCCTTAAATCCGTTTTACTGATTGATTTTCTGAAGGAGACAGGTACTTTGTGTTTTAAAAAATGAATTTTACGTTTACACTATTCCTGCAGTAGTCATAGTAAAATTTTCATTAAAAAGTATGTGCTACTGTATCACATTAACCATGTATTATTCATACATGAGAACATATTCTAGTTCAGGTCAACTGTCTAGCTGGACCTTTTATACTTGTGAATTCCATTATGAGAATGCAGCAGTCTATCCTTTGGGGAAATGAAAAGAAAAAAAATGATAATTCTTTACAATCCTAAAATGAAATTTGTTGTTTTTCGTAAGAAAGCTGTGTTTGAAGATGTTATTCCTTACTTACTTGTCCAAGAGTTAGCCTCAACAGCAATCAGCTAGGGGTAGGATGAGAAAAGTTGAAGTCTCACTTCTCCCGGGAAGAGGCCTGGGCTAAGAACTGGGGAGATTGGAAGCCCTTAGAACCATTTCCAGAGTCTTTAAATGATTGTTTTTTTAGAATAATTTTCACTAGTCCCACCTTGGAGTGGGTCAGCAGTTCTCTTCATCCTGTCATACTGAAACTCAGTCCCTTCCTACATATTTCTGTAGATGTGTTCTTGTTAGTTTTAATTGTAAAAATAGCACAAGTGTTTTACAAAACATCTCAACAATATGGAACTTGGTAAAATAATAAAATTAAACTCCCTTCAAGCCAGTTCTGCTCCTTAGGTTAAACCATTGCTAAGTTAAAGTTAATAATTAACTTTTAAATTAGCATAAAGTGAATTCTACAAGAACAGTTATTTCTTATAAACAGCATGTGACATGTTTGTTTGAACTCTTCTTACATTAATTCCAGAATTGTCCTGTAATCTAACCTGGGCCTCAAGCACAAGATCTGTACCTTGTGCACAGGAATATACCAGTGCTACCTGTCTCTAGCTTTGATTTATTTCCCTAAGTTTTTTGAGATCCAGTTACCATTTCTCAGAACTCATTTAACCTGATTCACTAGCAGTATTTTTTTAATTTAATTTTTTATTTTTTAAAATTTACATCCAAATTAGTTAGCATATAGTGTAACAATGGTTTCAGGAGTAGATTCCTTAATGCCCCTTACCCATTTAGCCCATCCCCCCGCCCTCAACACCCCTCCAGTAACCCTCAGTTTGTTCTCCATATATATGAGTCTCTTCTGTTTTGTCCCCCTCCCTGTTTTTATATTATTTTTGTTTCCCTTCCCTTATGCTCATCTGTTTTGTCTCTTAAAGTCCTCATATGAGTGAAGTCGTATGATTTTTGTCTTTCTCTGACTAATTTCACTTAGCATAATACCTGCCAGTTCCATCCACATAGTTGCAGATGGCAAGATTTCATTCTTTTTGATTGCTGAGTATTACTCCATTATATATCTCTATATATCTCTCTATATCTATATATCTATATATATCTATATATATCTATATATCTATATATATATACACCACATCTTCTTCATCCATTCATCCATCAATCACCAGCAGTATTTTATATACTTGAACACTGTTTTCCCTTCTGCCCCTCCCCAACAAATTTTCTGATTTTCCTTCTATTTTTATGGCTGCTCCTTCTTAGTCACCTTTATTGGTAGCTCTTCATTTATCTATAAACTTGAGAGTTCTAAGAGTCCTTTGAATCTCTTTTCTGTCTACACTTAATTCTTTTCTGATTTTCAGTCAGCCTAGTAGATTTAAATGCTGTCTGTACACTGTTGATTCCCAAATGTGCATTGCTAAATTACAAAATAAAGTGCAAAATAAATTCTTTCTAAATTCCAAACATATCTTGGTTGTCTAATGGGCATCTCAAAATTCACATATTCAAAACTGAGTTCCTAATATCATACTTTACCTCAACCTGTTTTTTTTCCCATCCTTCTTTATGTCAGTAAATGGCAACAATGTTCTTCCAGTTATTCAGTTCAGAATTCATGGACTCATCTCATTCCATCATACCCCATATGTATTCATTTGTTTAGCAAATCCTATTGTCTCATCTTCAAAATTATATTTAAATTGGTGGTCACATCTCATTAATTCCATTGCCAACATTCTGGTGCAAGTTACCATTCTTTCTTTAATTGTATAGACTTTTATATAACTGGGCTCCCAATAGTAAGCAGATGAAATACTCAAATATGATAGTTAATAAGTTTTTTTTTCAAAGACATTTTATGTAAGTATGTTAAGAAAATCAGAACTGGAGCTTGTGGCAGCTAGGTTATTTTCATTCCTAAGCTTGGGAGACTAATGTTATGGGTTGAATCATGTCTCCCTGTGGTAAAAAGAAAAAAAAAGATATTGAATTTGTAATCCTTAGTACCTATGTATATGACTTCATTTGGTAATAAGTTCTTTGCAGATAAATAAGTTAGGATGAGGTCATTAGTATGAGTTCTACTCTAGTATGACTGGAATCCTTATAAAAAGGGGAAGTTTGGACACAGAATCGACATGTACTAAGGAAAGACAACGTAAAGACATGAGGATGAAATGATTTGTAACCAGAGAATACCTGAGGGTACTGCAAATTAGTAAAGGTGTGGAGTAGATTTTCCTTCACGACCCTCATAAGGAACTAACCCTTCTGACACCTTGATTTTAGGCTTCTGGCCTCAGAAATGTGAGATGATAAATTTTGTTATTTAAGCCACTCAGTTTGTGGTACTTTGTTATGACAGCTGGAAACTAATACAAATGACAAGACTAGGAATAACCTGGAAGTTTGGAAAACTGACTTAATATGGCAGATTTGAAGTGATCAGTGACCTTTCATTGAATAATATAACTAGCCATAGGCAAAGTCGAAATCCAAGGAAATATCTAACGTTACTCTTCCTCTGATCACTTCCTGGGATTTTGTTGATAAAGTACACACAGGTCAGCTTCCTATGGCAGAGAAAAGGGTGAAGAAGGTAGAGAATACAAGTGGAAGGACAAAAGGAGTCTGTCTCGGATAGCTTTCAGCTGCTCTCTCTTTCATCTTCTCTTTCCTGCCAGTACCTACTCTCAACACAGCAGTGAGAGTGTCACCCTTCTACTTAAGAGCACACCATAGAGCGACTGGGTGGCTCAGTCACTTAAGCATCCAACTCTTGATTTTGGCTCAGGTTACGTTCTCATGGTTCGTGAGATTGAACCCTGTGTCAGGCTCTGTGCTGAGAGCACAGGAGCCTGCTTGGGCTTCTCTCCTTCCCTCCCCTGCTCGCGTGCTCTCTCTCTCTCTCTCTCAAAATAAATAAACTTAAAAAAAAAAAAAAAAACCTTCACATCATAAAAAAAAGTCCTTGGAAGGACCACTAGAGTCACACCTGTGTGGCTGACTGTTATCTCTTACCTCACCTCCTAGTACTCACACTGTTCCAGCCAACTTGGTCTTCTCTTTACGTTTATTCTTCCACTGTTTGAAATATTCATCCTGCAGATATCTACGTGACTTCCATTTTCCTTTCATGTAGGACTTTACTCAGTAAGGTTTCCTCATGCCACTCTACCATTTTAAGTCCTTATTCTTCAATCACATTTCCTATTCCCCTTCTCTCTGGTGTTTACTGCTATCGAAAAATCTGTACAAATCTTCCTTGATGTCCTCGGCTTACAGTCAGTAGGTTACCTACTGATAAACCCATTGTAAGTTTGAAAATATACTAAGTTGAGAATCCATTTAATACGCCTAACCTACTGAACATCATAGCTTAGTCTCATATACCTTAAATGTGCTTAGAACACTTACATTAGTTACATTAGAACCACAGTTGGGCAAATATATCTAACAGAAAGCCTATTTTATATTAATGTGTTGAATATTTCATGCAATTTATTGAATACTGTACTGAGAGTGAAAAAGAGAATGGCTGTATATGGGTTTCAGAATGGTTGCAAGTATATGGATTGTTTTCTGTCACAGTCATGGGGGCTGACTGGGAGCTGTGGCTCATTACTGTTGCCCATCATAGTGAGAGAGCATCATACCCTTTATCACTAGCCTGGGAAAAGACCAAAATTCAAAATTGGAAATGCATTTTCTATTTAGTGTGTATCACTTCTATACTATTATGAAGTCAAAAAATCTTAAGTTGATGGGCGCCTGGATGGTTCAGTCAGTGATCCTCCAACTCTAGGTTTTGGCTCAGATCATGATCTCACAGCTTCGTGGGTTCGAGCCCCACATCGGGCTCAGTGCTGGCACACAGAGCCTGCTTGGGATTCTCTCTCTCCCTCTCTAGCTGCCCTCCCCCCGACTCATGCTGTCTCTCTCTCTCTCTCACTCTCAAAATAAATAAATAAACTTAAAAAATTTAAAACAAATCATAAGTTGAACCATCATAAGTCAAGAAACATCTGTATATTTTATGTATTTATGCGATTTATTGTCTCCCTTCTCCAGTAGCTTGCAAGCTCTTTAGGAAAGGGATATTCATCTATTTTGTTTACTGCTAAACTCCCAGTCCCTAAAATAGTGCCTGATAATAGGTTTTAATGCAGATATGTTGAATGAATGAATATTTTGTGTGTTTTTATTTTTTCTATTTTATTTTATTTTTCTGTTTTAAGAACCTAATCTTTTCTAGCAGTTTTTAAATTATTTTAAATTTAAAAACGACTTTTTAAATTATTATTATCATTTGTATTAAGTCTAATATTTCTACCATCATATTTTCTGGTATGAAGAGATTCAGTGAGACAGATGGCTTTGTTGTAGCTGATGTTTAATGGCTTGCTAAACACAGAATCTCTAAAATCCAAATACATGTACAAATCCCATGTATGATCTTTCTGATAAGCCTGCAACATTTCTTGATAATAAGCAATGCAACTTTGAAGGGATTTTTTTAAGTTGGGTAATCATTTTGTCTTTGGTCTTTCTTTCCACTTCACCCTACTTAATGTATTGAACTGTGTTCCTTAAGTGTAAGCAACCGTGGCAGGCAGTATTTATTGTTTTGTTCAAAACTATTTTGAAAAATTTGGTGAGGGACAAACATTGCAGTCCAGTATGCATTTCTTTTGGAAGAAGATAATGTAAACAGCCAGTACTGCCAAATTGTACTGTCAACTCCATGTATAACTGTAAAGAAAGAATAATGCTATTTTTATTGCTATTCTCTATGTATATCTGATACAATAGATCCTAGGTAAATACATTATTACTAAAAGCCTACAGGAATTGACAATTTGAAATACCACTATTCTTTGCCAGGGTTTTGAACCACAGTGTAGATTATTATACTGATTTTGTGGCTAATAATCCTTGCTATTTTTTTCTTCTTCCCGGTGTTCTCATTGGCCTTTTGTCTTTTTTATTCTAATACAAATCACTGTCATGTTTTAGAGTCCCTGCCTCTAAAATGTAGATCCTTCTAAGTCTCTTACGGTGTATTTGTACAACATTCAGGCTTTACAAGGGTGACAGTGTGTGTTCTTTATTATAGAAGGAGAATCTGAATTAGAAAACACAAAGGAAACAGCTTCTTTAGCTTTCAAGTAAGTTTTTGATGGCTTAAAGTTTACAAAGATTTTATGTTTTCAATGAAGTCCAAAAAATCTGCTAGGTAATGTTTTATTCATACAGAAAACAGAAATCAACTTTTTTTGGGGGACAAAAGTTGGTTCCTTTTAACAACATAATAAGTTAACAGGTCATAGATGTTTATGTTCTTAAATTAAGCTAATTGGCTTTGATAACAGAATAGTGTTCATAATAGTTGTTTTATGAAAGGTACCCTTCTCTGAGGATAAGAAAGAAGTTTTGATTTTTTTTTTTCTTTTTAAGTTTCTCTTCTTTCCCTGACACCAGCCTCCACCAGCTCTCTCAAATTCTAAGTTGCTTCTGTATGTATACCCTGGAAAACCTCCTTTATTTCTTTCACTTTGGATAATCGTAAATTCCAAGTATATGGTTTGCATACTCCCTTTGCCCATTGCCCTTGTTTTTTTTTAAAGATATGAATTAAAAATTTTCTCAGTTCATCCATAAACTTGAAAGCAATCTACTTACAATTAAGTGAGGGATACTTAAATGTTGTCCCTCAACATCTTTGGCAGGCATATTTGGTTTAGAGAAGACAGGGTGGGGTGCTCAGAATGTTATTTAAATTGAATTCTGAGATAAGATCCTTTTCTGTGGTCTCCAAGGCACAGATGGAAGCACAATCACATATTGAAAACCTTTCCTGGGGCTGTGACCTTGAATGTCTCTTCAAAAAATGAAACAACTAATTTAGAAATGAAATGCAAATGTGATTTGTGATTTTTGTGCCCTATATCCATGCATCTCACAGAAAAAAAAAATGTCATTTAAGTGAACTCAACTTTTTATAATGAAAATTACTGAAAATGATATAAATATAGGCATAGGTTTTGAATACACCAAATTCTTTTATAGTGAATTGTTGCATACAGGTCATGAGTAGAACATAGGAAAGAACAAAGAAGTCTCCACTTTTTAAAATAAAACACTTAAACAGTTTGTTAAGATTAACTTAAAAATTAAACAGAACCCCACTTAAATGTCAATAGATGCAACAGCATTTTAAAGTAGCTGTAAAAAGAAGGTTATGAGGATATTTATTATTCCACATATTTGCCATTTATCCCTTAGCTTCAAGGCCAATGCTTGATGCTCAGCCTTGGATCAGCTGAAGTCATGTGTATGAAGATATGGGCATGATTGCTCATTGTAGGCTAAGTGGCAGATAAGTCTTAAAGGCATACATTTATGAAGTTCAGAGCACTTCGCAGTATCGTTTGTCATGTGCTTTATGAAGAAGCTCAGTGAGGAAGCCAGCTGGTCTGCAGTCATACTAACCGCAAAGTAAACAATACCAAAGTGTATATAGTCACATATTCAAAAGAGCAGTTTAGTCCTATGGAATCCCTTACTGTGCCACTCTCAAGCATTTGGGAGTACAGATAACATAAATCTGCATTTTGACTAACATCATTTTAACAAGAGAATGAACGGAACAAACTTGAAATGGGGTGCCTGGGTGGCTCCGTTGGTTAAGCATCTGACTTTTGATTTCAGCTCAGGTAATGATCTCATGGTTCATGAGTTCAAGCCTGGCATCAGGCTCCATTCTGACAGTGTAGAGCCTGCTTGGGATTCTCTGTTTCTGTCTCTGTCTCTGTTTCTCTCTCTGTCTGCCCCTCCCCTGCTCCCTATCTATCTCTCTCAAAATAAATAAATAAACATTAAAAAAAAAAAAACAAGCTTGAAAAGAACAAAACAAAAGGCAAGGGAAAGATGGATGATGTCAGAGAAAATTGAGGAGAAATGTCAAACTTTCAGGCTGTTCTTATAATTAGAAAGCATATGGAATACTTGGATATACTTGTTTTGAAATAAATTTCTCAATATGGATATAATACTTTATACTTTTCAGTATTATAAGAAACTGGGAAGTGAAATATACTGATAGAGCACCACCTGTAGAGCATTCATATTTAAAAGTATGTAAAATAAAGTTAAATACAGAACTTTAGACAATTTAAAGTGAAGCTTATCCTTTTTCTCTCTGATACCATATCCAAAGTGTGTCCAAATATATAGAAAGCTGTATAGGAATGAGGCATATTTTCCCTATATTTATTTTGAATATCTAGTATACATACCACTTAATGGCACTTAATGTAGCATAGAGGTTAAAACCAAGCAAAACAAAACAAAACTCTCAGTAGTTGAATATTAAACCTATCCAAGCCTAAGGGTTCTCATCTAAAATTTGGAATAATAAGCCAGCTTCATAAAGATTTGGTGAGACTGAAGAGATAACATATGTAAACTCGTAAGTATCTGATGCAGTTATTAGCCCAATAAGTGATCAATAAATGATAGATGCTATTATTATGTGAGAGCATGTTAAATTGTTAAGTTTCAACTTAGATGTCAAATCATAATAGATAAAAAATTCCATAGGGAAGGACCAGATTGGAATGTACATTTTTCAAGTGATATAAAGGAATACTCCTTAACCAGTTGTAAAATTCTCAAGAAGAGAATAAAATGGCCAAGAGAAGGGAGAAAATTATTTTGGATATAGTTGCTGAACTGCTTTGAGTCTCAAATCATACCTCTATAAGGGATAGGTTGAGTTGCGTCTTTCTAATTTCATCTTTGTGTGCACTGATTTCAAGAAAGCAAATCTGAAATCTTGGTGTGTGCTTCAGGAAATACGGAACTACATTTACTGGGTTGTTTGACAACATATGAGATATCTCAAAGCCACAGGGATACCCGGGTGGTTCATCCAGTTAAGCATCCGACACTTGGTTTGGGCTCAGGTCATGATCTCATGGTTTGTGAGTTCAGGCCCTCCGTTGAGCTCCCTCTCTCTCTTCCTCTCTCTCTACCACTCTCCTGCCTGTGCTCTCTCTCTCTCTCTCTCTCTCAAAATAAATAAATAAACTTAAAAAAAACCGCTGACACCACAGTGTAGAGAGAGATACTGCTACTTCAGGAAGCAAGTGACCAACCTGTTAATGGTTAATAAATGTGTAGCTTCTCCAGGGGACAGTTGTGCAACACCCAGTAGAGTGTAGGTATGTTTTAAAGGGGTCCTGTACAAAATAGCTTTACTAGATTGTGCAGGGTGTCCAAAAAGGAATCTATGATAGGTGGACCTAGAGAAAACCTGAGGCTGATATGATGCAAAAACAGTCAGCCAAAGCAAAAAGGGTTAGGGTAAGAGGAGTCCATCAGGAGAATATCTTAAGAATCTACTAAAATTCCTTCAAGAGAAAAATTCAGCCTTAATTTTAGCCATTCCCAGAAGGTATAGACTTCTGCTATTATAGCCAAATTAGAACATTATATATTCCTTTCCCTCATCTCTTTCTCTGTTCCAATTCCAAGGAACCAGAAATTCTGTGTATACATTAGAATAGGTGAGTTCATGTTGCAGTAAGAAACAAATCCTAAATCATAATTGGCCTAAAACAAAAAGTTTATTTTCTTATTTATCTCACATGCCCTTTGCAACATGATAGAAGTCACTGCTTAATTGTAGTTACTTGGGGGTCAGATTGATGGAGGTGGGACCTTCACAAACATTGAAAATTGTACATAAAAGAGACTGAAGAAGATCTCACATCTTGCCCAGAACTAGATTGGCAACACTTTCGGTTGCAACTTGTCTAGAACTAGATTGAGTGGCCCACTTAACCACAGTATGCCAAGAAGAGAAATGCTACCATATATATTGAAGATATGGCATGAGAAATATTTGATGAACATCACTAAAAACTTTTATAATCTGCCCTTCTAGCCAAAAAGTAATCCATATATTCTCTTTCATAGTCACAATATACCACCTCCTTCTCAACAGGTGCCACCTCAAAGTCTTACCCATTTTTTGCACCTAACTCCAAATTTAGGATTCTTGGATGATTAATACTCTATACATCAGGTTTGATGTGTTTTTTTATTGACATGAAGGCCAATGAAGTAAAAAAAAGAAAAGTTATCTGCTATCCACATAGCCAAATTACAACAGTGGAATGGGAACAGAATAACCATAATAGAAAATCACATTTTGAAATGTTCTGGTCTGTGGCAGACTTAAAAGCAGATGTTTTAAATGCTCCCTATCCTGATGATAGAGAATGGATTGGGCCCTGATTTTGTCCCTCTGCCCCTACTAAGTACCTCTATTGTTCTCTTTGTCCCCCAGATCCTCTGTTTTCTAGTAACCTTTGACAGTATCTGAAATGGGCTTTGGGAGGTATGTTCTTGGAGTTAAACAGATTTGTCACCATGCCTCTTACCAATATACGTTAGGGGACACAAAGGTCATTTTAAATCTTGAACATTCACAGATTCCTTTAGAACAAGCTGGTGGTTCTTTTGGCAGTAGCACTGTCTAAATGACATAAGAAACATCTAGTGATGACAATCTAATGTATTTGCTTCCAGTTACCTCCATGTTGCAATAGCCACATTTTCTCTTCTGTTCTAGAATATCTCTTAGATTTGCTATATTTCTATTTTTTCTGTCACTCTTGATTCTTTGTCTCTCCAGAATTAATTATGGATACTTTGAGATTTTCATACATTTGTGGGAAAGTCACATCATTGGTCTCATCCCTGAGCCATGTTGTTTAATTTAAGACAACTGGGCACCACAATTTTAAATGAATATTCTAAGACTAATTAAATTTGTGTAGAGATTTTAAGAATGCATGTGAGGACTATGCTCTTGTTTTGATCCTTGCTTTAAGGCCAAATTGGAATCAACATTTATTACTCAAAGACTTTCTTAGGTTTAATTTTTTTTAGTAGTAGGTGATGAAAAACAGTTGCATCCTTCATTGCTGGAAGTTCCCACATCTTAGGACTTTTCTTAATTACTTTTCATTCTTGTTGAAAAAACAACTAATTCTTTTCTGATACACATCTACTTTATAATAATTTGCATATCCAACAATCAGCAGCCAACATACACTGATAATGTTGTTTTTCAACCTCTTCTCTTTAAGCTACAAATTTATTAAATAACTATCTTTCTAGTTAGCATTAATTTAATTGCCATTTCTAAGGTCCAGTATCAGTTTCTCCATTGCTTGTCACATAGCCCCTAAACTAGTGTGTGTGTGTGTGTGTGTGTGTGTGTGCGTGTGTGTGTGTGTGTGTGTGTGTGTTGTTATTTATTACAGCACTTCATTTCCAGCCGAAGAGGTTATCTTGGTATAATAGTTAATTCCAAAATTTCAGTGGTTTGAAAAACAGCTTATTTCTTGTACCCATTACGTTTTTCTTATTAGTTAGTGGGTTGGGAGGGTGAGAAAGGGGCATCTGCTCAGAAGAGACCCAGGGGAATCACTGTCTTGAATGTTGCTGTTCATTGTATTCAAAGGAAAGATAAATTTTGGACGTTTTTGCATCAATTATGTAAATAACTCATGCCATGTCACATTTACAGCTTATTGGCCAGGACTGTTAATGCAGTTCCACCCAGTTACAAAGGGGCCAAGAAATGCAGTTCTACCATGTACGCTCAGGTGGAAAGCTAGAAATATTGGAAAACGGTAGTATTGACTAAGGCAACAAGTTGTTAGCAGACTTGGGGAAAAGAGAGATCTGATTACCAGCCTCCTACACAACAAGTAGCCTTCTGATACTTGGCCCTGGCTGGGGAAGGAAAGAATATTTAACTGTAAATCAAGTCCAAAATTTTGATGGCCACGTATTATTTATCCTAAGTTTCAATTGTGACTGTGTTTTATGACTGTAGGTGATGTAGGACCGTTTATTGTCAAATACAAGACAACTGTGGATCTCTCTATCCATTGGCCCCTCTGGATAAATTTTAAAGTGAAAGTGGGAGATAAATTTGCATTTTGCTTGCAAGAGTTGTGTCTGTTTGACATATCAGTTCATCATCAGTGACCACCTCTACCATCATCATCAGCCACACTTATGTTTATGAATGCTTTGGATTGATAAACACATTGTGTTAATATTTCTTACTTGTTATCAGTTAGTAATCCATAAACAGTAAAGACAAATTTTCTCTAGAATAAGTCTTTGTATGGCCAGGCTCTTGCCTGTTTCTTTCATTGAAATTACCATAAGACAATTCATTTTTAAACTTTCTCTCTCTCCCAAACACCAGGTCTTATTTAGGGTTCTTTGGTTTAAGCACTATCAGGTAATTCTGGATACATTAAACTAAAATGAACTTAGTAACTTAATAAACTTACTGGACATGAGATCGCTTACAAGGTTAATGGGGAGGGAAGGTTAGGGAATTAGACTAAAAACAGCAAAAGGAAGCTTTAAAGTCTCAAGGACATTAATTAATTGCTAGGCAATTTCTGCTCTGTGAGGATGGATGAACAAATTCCACTTATTTCCTTCCCTTCATCAGTCCCCTCATGATTCAAATTCTTTGAGAGAGGGTTGACTGTTTAAGCTTAGGCTGGTTACTTACCCACCTTTTACTGTATCTTAGAAGTGAAAAGAATTATCTAGCATAATCTAGCTTCCATGGAAGAAACTTCCAGGGTTTTTGTTTGTTTATTTGTTTGTATTTGTTTTTTTCTTCTTTTTATAGAACAGAGAACTGTATTTATTGTTCCCCCAGATTGTTCAGAATGGGAGGTAGTTTTCCTTTTACCCAATATATAGACACTAGTTGCTTGGTAATCAAAAAACAAAACAAATATGCATATAGCTGGTTTACTTCTGTTATATGAAGGTAAAGTGCTTGAAGAGCACATTTTATTTATTTATTTTTTTTTAATTTTTTTTTTTCAACGTTTATTTATTTTTGGGACAGAGAGAGACAGAGCACGAATGGGGGAGGGGCAGAGAGAGAGGGAGACACAGAACTGGAAACAGGCTCCAGGCTCCGAGCCATCAGCCCAGAGCCCGACGCGGGGCTCGAACTCCCGGACCGCGAGATCGTGACCTGGCTGAAGTCGGACGCTCAACCGACTGCGCCACCCAGGCGCCCCAAAGAGCACATTTTAATAAACATTTTTTTTGTTAATGATTAGAGAGACCTTTTAAGAAAAGTTTTTGGGGAAGAAGTTTTGGATCCGTATCACTTTTCCTAGGTCAATAATCTATACACAATAAGACACAAAAAGGCATGCTTGAAAAACTGATAAAATTAGCTCATTCAAACCTCTTGATTTTTGGCCTCTGTCTTGTTATCACATTTTGTACTGAAAACCAAACAAAGTAGCAGCTAAAAGTTGTAGGGCTCTGCAATGCCATATCTTTGGCAGAATTGCCTTTCTGTTCCTCAATTTTGTCAGTCTCTAGATTCTGATAAGCTGACCTAATTTCCTCACTGCACATACATGGATTCGTTTGAGCCTTTCCCTTACACTGACTATTAATTCTTGGTAGAAGCCAGGCCCCAAGGTTGGTGGTGTGATGGTTGTGGAGGAAGTGAATTATGACTCTGTTGATTTCTTGGAGCCTTCTACAACATGTTGGAAAATTACATGAAGCCTTGTCATTACAAATAAGCTAGCACAAAACAAAGAGCGAATATTAATTAGAACTGTACTGGAAGTACTATAGCTGATATAGTAATATGGGGGAAGCCCCAGAAAAGCAAGGAGACTGTGTTTTCTGTTTCCATGAAAGACAGCAGGAGTAAATTACTTTGATATGCATTGTGTGTTCATGATTCCTGTGCATTTTCGATTCCTGTACAAAAAAAAAAAAAAAAAAAAAAAAAAAAAAAAAAAAAAATAAACCTTTTACTGGATAGCAGTTGGTAGTGGTTCATTTTTATTCACCACTGCCCATAACTGGATGGAATAATTACAATTTGTCCTACCATCTGAGACTCTTTCTGACATTTGGCTGCCTCTGCCCTGCTGCTCATTTATGCTTAAGTTTGTACCTGCTCATTAACTGATTTGTCCTAAAAATAACTTTGAAAGTCTCAGATCCTGAGCTGTTAGCAGTTAGCCTACATAACTAAGGTTATAAAATAAGCATCTGGCTAGAACTCAGAAAGCTGACTCTGTTCTCACTTGCTAAGATAAAGAAAGGTATGTGCCTCTAATTATTTCTAAAAACTCTAAAATACTGTAGGCTGTCATGAAGGATGTGTCACATTGTACTTCAGTGTTTGTTACTTCATTTCAGGCTTCAAATTAAATTATGGCATCTCTTTTTGACGTGTGGTGAAAGCTGTTTTCTCTTGTCTTTCCCACAAAACCATAAGCCAAAACACTTAGCGATAGTACTCTATTTGGTGGTTAAATATTTCCATACAGTTTTGCAGTTTTTAGAAATAAACGTATCAACTTACTTTAAATTGATCTCATTGTGGATATTTCAGAATCACTGATTTTGGAGTGCCAGACTTATTTGGTAACATTTGCATTTTATCTTTGAGTTAAATACTCCCAGGTTTGGCTAAATTGATTCTTCACTTTCATAACAAAAGGCATTTTGGGGATAATTCCATGTATGTAAAGTTTCTAAGAAAGAATTCCTGTTTCCAGGATTCCCTGTAAGAACATATGGGTAATTTCTCTTGTTGAAATATAAAATAATAAATAGAATGTAAATATAAAATAATTATTTTATATTATGATGCAAATTAATTAGATATTTAATTCAATTAATAAGTGAAAAGAGACTGGTTGGTAAAGTCATACCGTGTGGTGGGTAGGTGAGGGAGGGAACAGAAATTTGAACAGTTTGAAGTATGAGAGTTTAATATGAAATTAAATTGGTGTGATATTTGGATTAAGTCCTCATCTATTGATTTTGTACTTACAGTTTACCTAGTATAATTGTTTGCTTTGAAAAACATGATTCTGTATTCTAATCTACTTGAGAACAGGCATCTTAAAGTGCTTCTCTTTTTATATCTAGCATGAAACCTAGTATACATAATAAATTAGATAGAAGTATTTGCTAATGGTATTGACATATAAGACAATTTTTAATATAATATTACCTTAAAATTTTACAAAACTCTCACAGCATTTTGTTTGTTTTAGAGAGAAAGACACACTCCTGTGAGCAGGGGAGGGGCATGTGAGGGGTGAGAGGGAGAAAGAGAATCTTAAGCAGGTTCCACACCCAGCGCAGGGTCTATGAGGGGCTCAACCTCAAGAACATGAGATCATGACTTGAGATAAAATTAAGAGTCAGACATTTAACCAACAAAGTCACCCAGGCACCCATTGTCTTTTTTATCTTCCCAGAAATTGTTTATATGAAAAAAAGTTAATATAAATGTATAATGATTTTCCTTCTTGAGTCTCAGTTGCCTCATGTTAAATGAGATCTCAAGCAGAGAATATAACTTTTTATTATTTCTTTGTTATTATGATGTTAAATAATATAAAATATTATAGGAAAAGATGCAGTGGGAAGTAAAATTTTACACCTAATAAATACCCTTCCCCACTCTAATGACAAGTTGTAATAGCCATTAATAATATTTTGTGTCTTTTCAGAAGTTTCCATATGTAAATATGCATATATGGTTATAATTATTGTAGGGCTATAATATAAAAATCTATACATATACAGTATTGATAAGGTATATTACAAAGGGGATGTATATCTCCCTTAAAAATACTTTTATTTGAGTTTTTGTATTCAGTAACTTAATTGGAACATCTGCCATCTCAACACATATAAATATAGTTAAACACTGACTAGCATTTTTTTGTATGAATATGTAATTTAACTTACCTAGTCCCTATAGGTGAATATTTATGTTGATTCCAACTTTTAGCTGTTATGTACAGTGTTCAGCATTTATTCTTCTATGTAAATATTTTGAGTTAACCGTAAGACTATATTTCTATGATAAAATCATAGAAACAGAATTTTGTATATATAAGCAATGGGTGAGGGGACACCTCGGTAGCTGTTGGTTAAGTAGCCGACTTCAGCTCAGGTTATGATCTTGATCTCATGGTTCAGGAGTTTGTGTCCTATGTTGGGCTCTGTGCTGACAGCCCAGAGCTTGGACCTGCTTCAGATTCTGTGTCTCCCTCCCTCTCTGCCCCTCCCCTGCTCCCGCTCTGTCTCTCTCTCTCTCTCAAACATTAAAAAAATTTTAAAAAATGGATGAGATTAAAATTTTGTTAATCAAGAGATTAAATTTTATTGCTTTCCCCTGCAGAGGGTATCAGTCTCTTTGTTTTTATTTATAAATTGTTTTTTGAGTTAATTTATTCAATTTATATTTCCCTAAAAAATTATTTATCCACACTTTAAATTTAATAAAACATTTCATCCAAGGATTTTTTTGTAAATATTTTTTTATTTTCCAATGTACACAGTTTTCCATTTTTATTTTTAATATAGCTTTAAAAAATTTTTTTTGCACTCTTAAATTGTTTTTTCAAAAAGTTTCTCTTTGTTTTCCAATTTATTATTTTCATTTTCTAATTTGTTAATGTCCATTTTTAAAACTTACATTTTTTTCTTCTTTCCTTACATTTATTTTTTTTCCCTAACTTTTTCAGATGAATGCTTAATTAATCTCTTAAGGGGGCATATTTGTTTTGAAATGAAACTGATTTCCTGTTTTTAGTCTATCAGAACCCTACAGTGAAAGACAGTAAAATCAGTTTGTTTATATTTATTTTCTCTTAATTCATATCTTACCACTCTCCCCTATTCTTTACTCTCTAATTTTACTATACTCTCAATTCTACATCACTAGCATTTATAAGTTATTCTGTGAATAACTGTAATTCCTTAACATAATATAATTTCTTAACATAAATATATCTTCCTGTTTTTACTTACCTTTGACCCTCATTGCCAGTTCATTCAATATGGCTTTATCATTACATTCCTGATCAAATTCATTCCATCATCTGAAGTTTTTCTAAGGAGTCCTAAGGGACATTGTTATTTTATCTTGCCTAGTGTACTTTACATTTTTAATTGCTAATGGCTCCTTCTTTAGGAGATCATCCTGTCTTAAACTTCTTATGGTTTAAGTGAGACTGATTTTAACCTGCAGCTCTAGGTATCACTCACTTATTATTACTACATAAATGACCTCATCTTGTTAGCTACAATAATTGATTCAATAAAGGACATGAATCAAGATAGAATGAGATTCAATCCTTGAATAATTATTGAAATCATGGTGAATAAGTAGCTGTCTTTGCAGAGATTTTTAGTATTAGTCTGTAGCCATCTTTGCCACCATGAAGAAGATTCTGCCTAAGAATAAAGAGTATAGAGCAAACCAGGGTTTGTATATGGAGAAAGCAGGAATATCCTGCTGTGATTATATGAGCCACTGGACTCACTTCTGGTTCAATCCATCTGCATTAATGCAAGGCCACTTCTCACCAACTTTTCCTTACCACTTCTACTATAGTTTCTGTCCTCAACATTGACCACCAATCAGAACATTTAGTGATATCCTTTTCACTTTTATTGAGAATAAGAATTCTTTATGACTCACAGTGAACTCAGTATTTTACAGGTTGTTATTGATTTGTATGTGATAACTTAGGATTAGGATATTTCATTATCATTGTCTTACCCATTCTAAACCTGATTTTCCTCTGTCAGCTCTCCTCCAAAGCTGTGCTAACCCACTGCATCTAGTACAAATAGAGTGTCCTCACATTTCCTTTTCAGCCCACCTGCCTTGCCACAATGTCATGTGACACAGGATAACATGTTCTCCTGTAGCCCTCAGAAATTCCTTTTCCAAGCATAGGACCACTGAATAGGACCTCTGAGACTGTACTTGGGAGCTTTGTGCATGTTCAGTTTAATTGAACATTTATTTAGTTGACAGCTGTTTTTCATAGTTTTGGGTTTGAGGCTTTCCTTTTTTTCTAGTTTTATTGAATATGGAACTTATTCATTTGTTTATATGCTGGTTTGGCTAGATTCAAAGAGAAGGTAGACACTTTTTCATTTTGATAAAGTCCCAAAGGTTTATTTTTGCGCTTCTTCCCCTTGCCTTAGGAGACCTCTCTAGTAAGAAGTTACTATGGCCTATATCAAAGAAGTTACTGCCTGTGTTCTCTTCTAAGATTTTAATAGTTTCATGTCTCACATTTAGGTCTTTTAGTCCATTTTGAATTTATTTTGTGTGTAGTATAAGAAAGTGGTTCAGTTTAATTTTTTTGCATGTTGCTGTCCAGTTTTTCCCAACACCATTTGTTTTGCACAGCTTAGGAGATAATCGACAAAACTAAAAGGCAACCTATGGAATGGGAGAAGATATTTGCAAGTGAAATATCTAATAAAAGGATTAGTATCTGAAATATATGAAGAACTTATAAAACTCAATACCTAAAAACAAATAATCCAATTACAAATGGACAGAAGACATGAATAGACATTTTTCCAAAGAAGACCTACAGATGGCCAACAGACACATGAAAAGATGTTCCCCATCGCTCATAATCAGGGAAATACAAATCAAAACTACAATAAGATATCACCTCACACCTGTCAGAATGCCTAAAATCAACAACACAAGATGAAACATGAGTTGGTGACAATGTGGAGAAAGGAACCCTCATGCACTTTTGTTGGGAATGCAAACTAGTGCAACCACTATGGAAAACAGTATGGAGGTTCCTCAAAAAGTTAAAAATAGAACTACCCTGGGGCACTTGGGTGGCTCAGTTGGTTAAGCATCCGACTTTGATTCAGGTCACAATCTTGCAGTTTGTGAGTTTGAGCCCCGCAACAGGCTCCATGCTGACAGCTCAGCATTTGGATTTTGTGTCTCCCTCTCTCTCTCTGCCCTTCGTCTGCCTATGCTCTCTCTGTTTCTCTTTCTGTCAAATATAAATAAATAAACATAAAAAGAAAAAAGAACTACCCTAAAATCCCACAGTTGCACTACTAGGTTTTTACCCAAAGAATACAAAAAATACAAATTCAAAGGGATGCATGCCCCCCAGAGTTTTTTTAGCAGCATTATCTACAATAGCCAAATTATGGAAACAGCTCAAATATCCATCGACTGATGAATAAAGGTGAAGTAGCATATATATACAATGGGATATTTCTCAGCCATAAAAAAGGATGAAATCTTGCCACTTGCAACAACATGGATGGAGCTAAAAACTTTAGTATTCTGCTAAGCTAAATAAGTTAGAGAAAGACAAATTAACAGCATGATTTTACTCATATGTGGAATGTAAGAAACAAGCAAAGGGAAAAATACGGAGAGACAAACCAAGAAACAGACTCTTAACTATAGAAAGATGCTGATTTTCCTTTGTACTTTCTTTTTTTTTTTTTTTAATTTTTTTTTTCAACGTTTTTTATTTATTTTGGGACAGAGAGAGACAGAGCATGAACGGGGAGGGGCGGAGAGAAGGGGAGACACAGAATCGGAAACAGGCTCCAGGCTCCGAGCCATCAGCCCAGAGCCTGACGCGGGGCTCGAACTCACGGACCGCGAGATCGCGACCTGGCTGAAGTTGGATGCTCAACCAACTGCGCCACCCAGGCGCCCCTGTACTTTCTTAATTTTCAATTTATGTGTGTTTTTGTGACACATTCCAGAAAGAAATGTGATCCAACTGATTCTGTAGTTATCTGAAGGAATTTCTTTTTTCTTTTCTTTTTTGTTTTCTTTTTTTTTTGTTTTCTTTCCTTTTTTTCTTTTCTTTTCTAAGAAAATGCATCCTCTCAAATCTTGAACAATATTTTTTAAGACAGTATTGACAAAGACATAATATGTGGATTATAGCTATTAAATTCCTGAGTGGCTTTCTTACCTTTCCCGACTTCATCATCCAGATAACTTTCTAAAGAATAATTTTTATCTTGTCACTCTCAGTTTAAAAGCCTTCAAAGAATCTCACGCAGAAATGTGTAACCTCCTTAGTATTAGAACCAATGATTTTCCATACTCTTTTCTTGTCTTAGTTTCATCTATTGCATGTATTCTCTATGACAATTAAAATCAATTTATTATTTTATTCTTCAAAAGGGCCTTGTATATGGCCTCATAAATCTCTATTTTCTGCCTTTGTTTAGATGTTTCCTCCTTTCCAGACTCTTCTGTTTCCATGCTACTTTCTAAAACCTTATGCATTTGTAATGACCAGCCTAAATACTACCTTTTCATGAAGATCTTCCTGATTATCCTCATTTAAAAGTTTGGTCTTATTTACCCTTAAATGCTGTATTATTCATTGTATAAAATACTTATGGAATGTTTTTTTTTTAAATCATTTGTGTGTTATATCTTAACCTAAATTTCAAACTTTTTGGAGGCAGAAATTTTTGTTGCATTTGCATGGTATTTAAAAGGCGGTCTATTGAATGGTACAAAATTTCCAGACATGGCATACTTATTTTAAAATGAAAGGATTATGCCAAACGCTTTGGGACGCAGCGAAGGCTGTCCAGAGAGGAAAATACATTGCAATCCAGGCCTATCTCAAGAAACAAGAAAAATCCCAAATACAAAATCTAACAGCACACCTAAAGGAAATAGAAGCAGAACAGCAAAGGCAGCCTAAACCCAGCAGAAGAAGAGAAATAATAAAGATCAGAGCAGAAATAAACAATATAGAATCTAAAAAAACTGTAGAGCAGATCAACGAAACCAAGAGTTGGTTTTTTGAAAAAATAAACAAAATTGACAAACCTCTAGCCAGGCTTCTCAAAAAGAAAAGGGAGATGACCCAAATAGATAAAATCATGAATGAAAATGGAATTATTACAACCAATCCCTCAGAGATACAAACAATTATCAGGGAATACTATGAAAAATTATATGCCAACAAATTGGACAACCTGGAAGAAATGGACAAATTCCTGAACACCCACACTCTTCCAAAACTCAATCAGGAGGAAATAGAAAGCTTGAACAGACCCATAACCAGCGAAGAAATTGAATCGGTTATCAAAAATCTCCCAACAAATAAGAGTCCAGGACCAGATGGCTTCCCAGGGGAGTTCTACCATACATTTAAAGCAGAGATAATACCTATCCTTCTCAAGCTGTTCCCAAAAATAGAAAGGGAAGGAAAACTTCCAGACTCATTCTATGAAGCCAGTATTACTTTGATTCCTAAACCAGACAGAGACCCAGTAAAAAAAGAACTACAGGCCAATATCCCTGATGAATATGGATGCAAAAATTCTCAATAAGATACTAGCAAATCGAATCCAACAGCATATAAAAAGAATTATTCACCATGATCAAGTGGGATTCATTCCTGGGATGCAGGGCTGGTTCAACATTCGCAAATCAATCAACGTGATACATTACATTAACAAAAAAAAAGAGAAGAACCATATGATCCTGTCAATCGATGCAGAAAAGGCCTTTGACAAAATCCAGCATCCTTTCTTAATAAAAACCTTGAGAAAGTCGGGATAGAAGGAACATACTTAAAGATCATAAAAGCCATTTATGAAAAGCCCACAGCTAACATCATCCTCAACGGGGAAAAACTGAGAGCTTTTTCCCTGAGATCAGGAACACGACAGGGATGCCCACTCTCACCGCTGTTGTTTAACATAGTGCTGGAAGTTCTAGCATCAGCAATCAGACAACAAAAGGAAATCAAAGGCATCAAAATTGGCAAAGATGAAGTCAAGCTTTCGCTTTTTGCAGATGACATGATATTATACATGGAAAATCCGATAGACTCCACCAAAAGTCTGCTAGAACTGATACATGAATTCAGCAAAGTTGCAGGATACAAAATCAATGTCCAGAAATCAGTTGCATTCTTATACACTAACAATGAAGCAACAGAAAGACAAATAAAGAAAATGATCCCATTCACAATTGCACCAAGAAGCATAAAATACCTAGGAATAAATCTAACCAAAGATGTAAAGGATCTGTATGCTGAAAACTATAGAAAGCTTATGAAGGTAATTGAAGAAGATTTAAAGAAATGGAAAGACATTCCCTGCTCATGGATTGGAAAAATAAATATTGTCAAAATGTCAATACTACCCAAAGCTATCTACACATTCAATGCAATCCCAATCAAAATTGCACCAGCATTCTTCTCGAAATTAGAACAAGCAATCCTAAAATTCATATGGAACCACAAAAGGCCCCGAATAGCCAAAGGAATTTTGAAGAAGAAGACCAAAGCAGGAGGCATCACAATCCCAGACTTTAGCCTCTACTACAAAGCTGTCATCATCAAGACAGCATGGTATTGGCACAAAAACAGACACACAGACCAATGGAATAGAATAGAAACCCCAGAACTAGACCCACAAACGTATGGCCAACTCATCTTTGACAAAGCAGGAAAGAACATCCAATGGAAAAAAGACAGCCTCTTTAACAAATGGTGCTGGGAGAACTGGACAGCAACATACAGAAGGTTGAAACTAGACCACTTTCTCACACCATTTACAAAAATAAACTCAAAATGGATAAAGGACCTAAATGTGAGACAGGAAACCATCAGAACCTTAGAGGAGAAAGCAGGAAAGGACCTCTCTGACCTCAGCCGTAGCAGTCTCTTACTCGACACATCCCCAAAGGCAAGGGAATTAAAAGCAAAAGTGAATTACTGGGACCTTATGAAGATAAAAAGCTTCTGCACAGCAAAGGAAACAACCAACAAAACTAAAAGGCAACCAACGGAATGGGAAAAGATATTTGCAAATGACATATCGGACAAAGGGCTAGTATCTAAAATCTATAAAGGGCTCACCAAACTCCACACCCAAAAAACAAATAACCCAGTGAAGAAATGGGCAGAAAACATGAATAGACACTTCTCTAAAGAAGACATCCAGATGGCCAACAGGCACATGAAAAGATGTTCAATGTCGCTCCTTATCAGGGAAATACAAATCAAAACCACACTCAGGTATCACCTCACGCCAGTCAGAGTGGCCAAAATGAACAAATCAGGAGACTATAGATGCTGGAGAGGATGTGGAGAAACGGGAACCCTCTTGCACTGTTGGTGGGAATGCAAATTGGTGCAGCCGCTCTGGAAAGCAGTGTGGAGGTTCCTCAGAAAATTAAAAATAGACCTACCCTATGACCCAGCAATAGCACTGCTAGGAATTTATCCAAGGGATACAGGAGTACTGATGCATAGGGGCACTTGTACCCCAATGTTTATAGCAGCACTCTCAACAATAGCCAAATTATGGGAAGAGCCTAAATGTCCATCAACTGATGAATGGATAAAGAAATTGTGGTATATATACACAATGGAATACTACGTGGCAATGAGAAAAAATGAAATATGGCCTTTTGTAGCAACGTGGATGGAACTGGAGAGTGTAATGCTAAGTGAAATAAGCCATACAGAGAAAGACAGATACCATATGGTTTCACTCTTATGTGGATCCTGAGAAACTTAACAGGAACCCATGGGGGAGGGGAAGGAAAAAAAAAAAAGAGGTTAGAGTGGGAGAGAGCCAAAGCATAAGAGACTGTTAAAAACTGAGAACAAACTGAGGGTTGATGGGGGGTGGGAGGGAGGGGAGGGTGGGTGATGGGTATTGAGGAGGGCACCTTTTGGGATGAGCACTGGGTGTTGTATGGAAACTAATGTCAATAAATTTCATATATATATAAAAAAAAATTCTTCAGATACCTATTTGGACTTGCTGAAAAAAAAAAATGAAAGGATTATGCATGTACATAGTTTGGTGTGATGGGATTGAAATTATTTTTTTGAAAGTTAGATGAAGAAACTTTCCCTATAGAGGTGTGTGGAAGTATTCATCAGGCTTAAGTGTGGCATTTTTTATTGAATAATTGCACATTTCACCTAAAGACTGATAATTTAGAACATTATTTTATATAAAAAAATCAATGTATTGTGATGTAAGTGTTAAATTTGGCATGAAATTTAAAGATAAGCATGAGAACTCAGAAACTATTTAAACTACAGTCATGTTTCGTGGAACTTATCTCAGATTTTTAGAACCACCCCCTCTCCCCCCAACACAATAGGTTACCATAGAGAGAAAACACTTGAAAATAACTGGATTAAGGGAAGTGCCACAAGAGAGAGAAAGATTTAAGAACCCAAGGAACCTGATGCCCTGTAAACATTCAAAAAATACTTGATGAGAGGTGCTTGGGTGGCTTAGTTGGTTAAGCATCTGACTTTAAACTTTGTAAACTTACAAGGAGAAATTGTCTCTTTAAAAAAAAAAACACATAATTTATTGTCAAATTGGTTTCCATACAACACCCAGTGCTCGTCCCAACAAGTGCCCTCCTCCCTGCCCATGACCCACTTTCCCCTCTCCCCCACCTCCCATCAACCCTCAGTTTGTTCTCAGTCCTTAAGAGTCTCTTATGGTTTGCATCCCTCTCTCTCTAACTTCCCCCTCCCCCTCACATCCCCCATGGTCTTCTGTTAAGTTTCTCAAATCCACATATGAGTGAAAACATATGGTATCTGTCTTTCTCTGCCTGGCTTATTTCACTTAGCATAATACCCTCCAGTTCCATCCACATTGCTGCAAATGGCCAAATTTCATTCTTTCTCATTGCCAAGTAGTATTCCATTGTAGAAATAAACCACATCTTCTTTATCCATTCATCAGTTGGTGGATATTTAGGCTCTTTCCATAATTTGGCTGTTGTTGAAAGTGCTGCTATAAACATTGGGGATACAAGTGCCCCTATGCATCAGCATAAAATCTTGTCTTAAGCTAATATGCACATAAAGGTCACTCAAAAAATATTTATATATTCCAATTTAGTAAATATTTATTGACCATTTATTTATAGGGGAGGATCCCAGGAGGAGGCTTCTCATTTTACTTGGTGTATTATGAGGAGATTTATAATAGGGAACTTCTAAGATTGAATGTTGTTTTTATTTTTTTAATTTTTTTTTAAATTTTTTTTTCCAACGTTTATTTATTTTTGGGACAGAGAGAGACAGAGCATGAACAGGGGAGGGGCAGAGAGAGAGGGAGACACAGAATCGGAAACAGGCTCCAGGCTCTGAGCCATCAGGCCAGAGCCTGACACGGGGCTCGAACTCACGGACCGCAAGATCGTGACCTGGCTGAAGTCGGACGCTTAACCGACTGTGCCACCCAGGCGCCCCTGAATGTTGTTTTTAAATAACTCTTTTCTCTCTCTTTTTTTTTTAATTTTAATTCATTTATTTTCAGAGTGAGAGAGAGTGAGCATGAGCATGTGAGTGGGAAGGGGCCAGAGAGAGAGAATCCCAAGTAGGCTCCATGTTTAGCATGGAGCTTGACACATGGCTCAATCTCATGACCATGAGATCATGACCTGAGCCAAAATCAAACTGTCTGAGTCACCAAGGCACTCTGATTGAATATATTTTTAAGATATAAAGATGCAGTTAAGAAATCTGAGTTCAAGAAACAGCAGAGATAGTCATACACAAGTAAGTATAGACCGTGTTTGAAGAACAAATTGAAGATGGGAAAAATATAGATAGGATCCCCAAGAGATCTTTATAAATGAGATTCAACTGAAAATTTAAGTGAAAAGTAAGCAGACACCTGAATATGGATGATACGCAATGTTACATTGCTTCAATTTTATAGAGAAAAGGGTAACATGAAGGTTCTAAACAACAGAGTGATACCATTTGAGGAATGATTTAAAGAGATTAATTTTTTTTTTTAATTTTTTTTTTTTCCAACGTTTATTTATTTTTGGGACAGAGAGAGACAGAGCATGAACGGGGGAGGGGCAGAGAGAGAGGGAGACACAGAATCGGAAACAGGCTCCAGGCTCCGAGCCATCAGCCCGGAGCCTGACGCGGGGCTCGAACTCACGGACCGCGAGATCGTGACCTGGCTGATGTCGGACGCTTAACCGACTGCGCCACCCAGGCGCCCCAAAGAGATTAATTTAAAACATTGGGAAAAATATATAGAGTGACTTTTATTTTTTTATATGAAATTTATTGTCACATTGGTTTCCATACAACACCCAGTGTGCATCCCAACAAATGCCCTCCTCAATGCCCATCACCCACCCTCTCCTCCCTCCCTCCCACCCCCCATCAACCTTCAGTTTATTCTCAGTTTTTAAGGGTCTCTTATGTTTTGGCTCCCTCCCTCTCTAACTTTTTTTTCCCTTCCCCTCCCCCATGGTCTTCTGTTAAGTTTCTCAGGATCCACATAGAGTGAAAACATATGGTATCTGTCTTTCTCTGTATGACTTATTACACTTAGCATAACACTCTCCAGGTCTATCCACGTTGCTACAAAAGGCCATATTTCATTTTTTCTCATTGCCACATAGTATTCCATTGTATATATAAACCACAGTTTCTTTATCCATTCATCAGTTGATGGACATTTAGTCTCTTTCCATAATTTGGCTATTGTTGAGAGTGCTGCTATAAACATTGGGGTACAAGTGCCCCTATGCATCAGCACTCCTGTATCCCTTGGGTAAATTCCTAGCAGTGCTATTACTGGGTCATAGGGTAGATCTATTTTTAATTTTTTGAAGAACCTCCATGCTGCACCAGTTTGCATTCCCACCAACGATGCAAGAGGGTTCCCATTTCCCCACATCCTCTCCAGCATCTATAGTCTCCTGATTTGTTCATTTTAGCCACTCTGCCTGGGGTGAGGTGGTATGTAGGTGTGGTTTTGATTTGTATTTCACTGATGAGTAGTGATGTTGAGCATCTTTTCATGTGCCTGTTGGCCACCTGGATGTCTTCTTTAGAGAAGTGTCTATTCATGTTTTCTGCCCATTTCTTCACTGGATTATTTGTTTTTGGGTGTGGAGCTTGGTGAGTTCTTTATAGATTTTGGATACTAGCCCTTTGTCCAATATGCCATTTGTAAATATCTTTTCCCATTCTGTTGATTGCCTTTTAGTTTTGTTGACTGTTTCCTTTGCAGTGCAGAAGCTTTTTATTTTCATGAGGTCCCAATAGTCTATTTTTGCTTTTTTTTTTTTTTTAATATTTTTTTTTCAACGTTTATTTTTATTTTTGGGACAGAGAGAGACAGAGCATGAACGGGGGAGGGGCAGAGAGAGAGGGAGACACAGAATCGGAAACAGGCTCCAGGCTCTGAGCCATCAGCCCAGAGCCCGACGCGGGGCTCGAACTCACGGACCGCGAGATCGTGACCTGGCTGAAGTCGGACGCTTAACCGACTGCGCCACCCAGGCGCCCCTCATTTTTGCTTTTAATTCCCTTGCATTTGGAGATGTGTCAAGTAAGAAATTGCTGTGGCTGAGGTCAGAGAGGTTTTTCCCTGCTTTCTCCTCTCGGGTTTTGATGGTTTCCTGTCTCACATTCAGGTCCTTTATCCATTTTGAGTTTATTTTTGTGAATGGTGTGAGAAAGTGGTCTAGTTTCAACCTTCTGCATGTTGCTGTCCAGTTCTCCTAGCACCATTTGTTAAAGAAACTGTCTTTTTTCCATTGGATGTTCTTTCCTGCTTTGCCAAAGATGAGTTGGCCATACATTTGGGGTCCAATTCTGTGTTCTCTATTCCATTTGTCTATGTGTCTGTTTTTGTGCCAATACCATGCTGTCTTGATGATTACAGCTTTGTAGTAGAGGCTAAAGTCTAGGATTGTAATGCCTCCTACTTTGGTCTTCTTCTTCAAAATTACTTTGACTATTTGGGGCCTTTTGTGGTTCCATATGAATTTTAGGAATGCTTGTTCTAATTTCGAGAAGAATGCTGGTGCAGTTTTTATTGGGATTGCATTGAATGTGTAGATAGCTTTAGGTGGTATTGACATTTTAACAATATTTATTCTTCCAATCCATGAGCACGGGATGTTTTTCCATTTCTTTATATCTTCTTCAATTTCTTTCATAAGCTTTCTATTGTTTTCAGGTCTTTTACATCTTTGGTTAGGTTTATTCCTAGGTATTTTATGCTTCTTGGTGCAATTGTGAATGGGATCAGTTTCTTTATTTGTCTTTCTTTGCTTCATTGTTAGTGTATAAGAATGCAACTGATTTCTGTACATTAATTTTGTATGTGCGACTTTGCTGAATTCATGTATCAGTTCTAGCAGCCTTTTGGTGGAGTCTTTTGAGTCTTTTATGTAGAGTATCATGTGGTCTGGAAAAAGTGAAAGTTTGACTTCATCCTTGCCAATTTGGATGCCTTTTATTTTATTTTGTTGTCTGATTGCTGATGCTAGGACTGCCAACACTATGTTAAACAATAGCGGTGAGAGTGGACATCCCTGTCATGTTCCTGATCTCAGGGGGAAAGCTCTCAGTTTTTCCTCATTGAGGATAATATTAGCTGTGGACTTTTCATAAATTGCTTTTATGATGTTTAAGTATGTTCCTTCTACCCCGACTTTCTCGAGGGTTTTTATTAAGAAAGGATGCTGAATTTTGTCAAATGCTTTTTCTGCATCTATTGAAAGGATCATATGGTTCTTTTCTTTTATTAATGTGATGTATCACACTGATTGATTTGCAAATGTTGAACTAGCCCTGCAGCCCAGGAATGAATCCCACTTGATCATGGTGAATAATTCTTTATATATGCTGTTGAATTTGATTTGCTAGCATCTTGTTGAGAATTTTTGCATCCATATTCATCAGGGATATTGGCGTGTAGTTCTCTTTTTTTGCTGGGTCTCTGTCTGGTTTGGGAATCAAACTAATGCTGGCTTCAAAGAATGAGTCTGGAAGTTTTCCTTCCCTTTCTATTTTTGGGAACAGCTTGAGAAGGATAGGTATTATCTCTGCTTTAAATGTATGGTAAAATTCCCCTGGGAAGCCATCTGGTCCTGGACTCTTATTTGTTGGGAGATTTTTGCTAACTGATTCAATTTCTTCGCTGGTTATGGGTCTGTTCAAGCTTTCTATTTCCTCCTGTTTGAGTTTTGGAAGCGTGTGGGTGTTTAGGAATTTGTCCATTTCTTCCAGGTTGTCAAGTTTGTTGGCATATAATTTTTCATAGTATTCCCTGATAATTACTTGTATTTCTGAGGGATTGGTTGTAATAATTCCATTTTCATTCATGATTTTATCTATTTGGGTCATCTCCCTTTTCTTTTTGAGAAGCCTGGCTAGAGGTTTATCAATTTTGTTTATTTTTTCAAAAAAACCAACTCTTGGTTTCATTGATTGTAGATTCTATATTGTTTATTTCTGCTCTGATCTTTATTATTTCTCTTCTTCTGCTGGGTTTGGGATGTCTTTGCTGTTCTGCTTCTATTTCCTTTAGGTGTGCTGTTAGATTTTGTATTTGGGATTTTTCTTGTTTCTTGAGATAGGCCTGGATTGCAATGTATTTTCCTCTCAAGACTGCCTTCGCTGCATCCCAAAGCATTTGGATTGTTGTATTTTCATTTTAATTTGTTTCCATATGTTTTTTAATTTCTTCTCTAATTGCCTGGTTGACCCATTCATTCTTTAGTAGGGTGTTCTTTAACCTCCATGTTTTGGAGGTTTTCCATATTTTTTCCTGTGGTTGATTTCAAGTTTCATCACATTGTGGTCTGAAAGTGTCCATGGTATGGTCTTAATTCTTTTAATCTTATGAAGGGCTGTTTTGTGACCCAGTATGTGATCTATCTTGAAGAATGTTCCATGTGCACTTGAGAAGAAAGTATTATCTGTTGCTTGGGATGCAGAGTTCTAAATATATCTGTCAAGTCCATCTGATCCAATGTCTCATTCAGGGCCCTTGTTTCTTTATTGATCCTGTGTCTAGATGATCTATCCATTGTTGTAGTGGAGTATTAAAGTCCCCTGTAATTACCATATTCTTATCAGTAAGGATGCTTATGTTTGTGATTGTTTTATATATTTGGGGGCTCACGTATTCGGCACATAGACATTTATAATTGTTAGCTCTTCCTAATGGATAGACTCTGTAATTATTATATAATGTCCTTCTTCATCTCTTGTTACAGCCTTTAATTTAAAGTCTAGTTTGTCTGATATAAGTATGGCTACTCCAGATTTTTTTGACTTCTGGTAGCATAGTAGATAGTTCTCGATTCCCTCACTTTCAATCTGAAGGTGTCCTCAAGTCTAAAATGAGTCTCTGGTAGACAGCAAATAGATGGGTCTTGTTTTTTTACCCATTCTGATACCCTGTGTCTTTTGGTTGGTGCATTTAGTCCATTTACATTCAGTGTTATTATAGAAAGATATGGGTTTAGAATCATTGTGATGTCTATAGGTTTCATGCTTGTAGTGATGTCTCTGGTACTTTGTGGTCCTTGCAACATTTCACTCACAGAATCCCCCTTAGAATATCCTGTAGGGCTGGTTTACTGGTCATGAATTCCTTCAGTTTTTGTTTGTTTGGGATGACCTTTTTCTCTCCTTCTATTCTGAATGACAGACTTGCTGGATAAAGGATTCTCAGCTGCATACTTTTTCTGTTCATCACATTGAAGATTTCCTGCCATTCCCTTCTCGCCTGCCAAGTTTCAGTAGATAGGTCTGCTGCTATCCTTATGTGTCTACCCTTGTAAGTTAGAGCCTGTTTATCCCTAGCTACTTTGAGAATTCTCTCTTTATCCTTGTATTTTGCCAGTTTCACTATGATATGTCATGCAGAAGATCAATTCAAATTATGTCTGAAGGGAGTTATCTGTGCCTCTTGGATTTCAGTGCCTTTTTCCTTCCCCAGATCAGGGAGGTTGTCAGCTATGATTTGTTCAAGTACACCTTCAGCCCCTTTCTCTCTCTCCTTCTTCTGGAATTCTTATGATATGGATACTGTTCCGTTTGATTGCATCACTTAGTTTCTAATTCTCCCCTCATACTCCTGGATATTTTTTATTTCTCTTTTTCTCAGCTTCATCTTTTTCCATAATTTTATCCTCTAATTCAGCTATTCTCTCCTCTGCCTCTTTAATCCATGCCATGCCCGCTTCCATTTTATTTTGCCCCTCATTTATAGCATTTTTTAGCCCCTTATGACTATTTCTTAGTCCCTTGGGCTTAGTCCCAGCCCACCGCTGGTGCCACAGTCAGACTGGTGTGTGCCTTATCTTCCCCTCTCCCAGGGAAGGACTCACTGTGGAGTGGTGCGGCCCCTATCTGGGCTGCTTGCACACTGACAGGCTTATGGTGCTGCTTCGATGGGATCTGGCCAATGGCGTATTAGCCGGGGTGGATAGGCAAGGTGCACAACTGCGGTAGGGACAGGCTTAGCTCTCTTTGCCATAGGTGGTCCCCTGCGGGAGGGGCCCTGCAGCACCAGGAGAGAGGCAGGTCAGTCAGAGGGATGAATCCATAGGAGCACAGTGTTGGGCGTTTGTGTGGTTCAGTGACAGGTACTGGTTCCCTTTGGAATTTCGGCTGGGGGATGGGAGAGGGAGATGGTGCTGACCATTGCCTTTGTTCCCCTGCTGAGCTGAGCTCTGTCTTCCAGGGCTCAGCAACTCCCCCTCCCAGCATCTTCTGGCCCTCCCCGCTCTCCAAGAGCAGAACTGTTGAGTTTTAACTTTCCAAATGTTAAGTCCTGTTGGCTGTCAGAACTCACGGAGACAGGCCCCTCAGCTTTTGCAAGCCAGACTTCAGGGCTGGTGCCTTGCCAGGCGGGCTGCCCCTCCACTGCCCCGCTCGCTCCCGCCAGTCTGTGTAGCACGCACCACCTCTCTCCCCTTCTTGCCCTCTTCTGCGGGCCTCTTGTCTATCCTTGGCTCCAGAGAGTCTGTTCTGCTAGTCTTCTGGCAGTTTTCTGGGTTATTTATGCAGATGTGGGTGGAATCTAAGCAATCAGCAGGATGAGATGAGCCCAGCATCCTCCTGTGCTGCCATCTTCCCAGGTGTCCTCCGGTAACTTATTGAGTGACTTAAAACAATTTGAGTTAGTTAGCTAGAAAGTAGACCATTGTGCATAAAGGGTAATGAAGGCCTTAAATGTGTGCTGTTGCCAGGAGAGATGTGTGTAAGCAGATATATCAGTTATTGAATGGATAAAACATGGAAGCTGATATGAGGTTGCTGTAGAGGGAGAAATAAAAGTATTCAAAAGAACTTGTTTAAAGGAAGATCTTTAGTGTTAGTAAATCAAGGAAAAAAGTCTGAGAAAATGGTCAGGTAACAGGGGTTGATGAGAAGTCCTAGATTGGTGGGGTTCTCAACATTTCTTGCACATTTGAATCACCCGAGACACTTTAAAAAATACTGATGACTAAATTGTGCCTATTGAGATTCTGAGGTAATGAGTCTGGAGTGTGTCATAGGCATAGAAGGTTTAAATGCTTCTTAACACAGGAGCCTGGCTGGCTCAGTTGGTTAGCATCTGACTCTTGATTTTGGTCCATGAGATTGAGTTGGGCTTCATGCTGCTCAACGTGTAGAACCTGCTTAGGATGTTCTCTCTTCTTTTCTCTCCCTTCTGCTCCCTTGTTCATGTGTGTATGTGCTCTCTCTCAAAATAAATAAATACACATCTAACAAAAGCTTGCTGAGAAAATTCTGATATTAAGGGAAGTTCTCATCTAGATCCTGGCTAATTAGTGCAGTCCACAAACCATTTACATCTACATTACCTGGAAACATGGTGGAAATCTGGATTTGTAGACCCTACCACAGAATACCTTAAATCAAATCTGCAGTTTAAATACTTCCCTAGGTGATTTGTATGCATATTATTTGTTTAGTAATGCTTATCTTATATGTGTTAGAATTATCTAAGGTGCTTTTAAAACCAACCACCTGTAGATCCCACCCTCAGAAATTTTGATTTAATTACTATAGGGCAGGGCTAGGGTGTAGGTATTATTTTAAAAGTTGCCCAGAAGATACAGACCTGAACTAGCTTTTAGAGCAACAGGTATAATATGTTGTTACCTATACATCTGAGAGTCAGAATCCTAGCAGTTTTTTGTTTTGTTTTGATTGCTTGTAACAGCATTAAAATGTAACTAGAAGGAGAATGAGAAATGTTTTCATTCTCTAAATGTATTGCAAGATAGAAAATTGATTAATGAGAATATACAGAAATATTCTACGTGACTTGAATTTTAGGTTTATTTGGAGCAATTTGGAGTAAGATTGAAGAATAAAACACTGCAAAAAGGTCTCCCAGAAAGCAGTTTAAATATCCATATCATCAGTGTACAATAATCTCTTTGGAGTTAAGGTAAACTTTTTTAGGCATCTCTGATTTTCTTTCTGAACTGATATGGATAGCTACCCCATTTTGAGGGACTTTATAATGACAGCCAATGTGAATTGTTGCCACACTCAATTTGCAAGGGCAGAGTTTCAAGCTAGAATAATTGCCTATTCCACTCCAGAGATGGGATGCTGACTGCTTCATTACCAGCTGTATGAACCAGGGCATGAGCAATTTCAGACAATGTGAACCATGCTCCTTTACACTACCCATGGGTACTAGTTCCCAAATCTACTTACTCACTCTTCCCAACTGACAACAGACATGTTTTGCTTGCTTCACTGTGCTCTTGATAAGACTAAAAGAGTTGTGCAAATGCACCTGTATCCTGCTCTCACATCATTGATCATTGTACAAGGTGAATCATTTACTGTGTTGGAGTATTACATAAGACTCACATTGTGGAATCATTGATTTGGTTACCACCATTATTAATTGTTCCCCATATAATTTTATTCCATTTCTAAGGCAAAGGAAGTGGCTGTTAGAAAGTCTGTTATTAAACAGATTACATAGTAATCTTGACATACGTCAGGCCCATAAATATAAGTAGGAAGGTTTAACTAAGAATTTGATCTGTCTCAAGAAATTGTGTAGAAAAGCCCATGAGCCTTGGGAAGTAATTGCTTTTAAAAAACATTTGCATTTAGAATTTTGCATGGTTGATATAAATTATTATGAGAAACATTTTAAGGTACAATTTTTTTGGCTCAATTTAAGTTATTTATAATATGCCACGTTTACTATTTAAGTAACTAAACTTCATTTAAAATCGGTGCTATAGGGGCGCCTGGGTGGCGCAGTCGGTTAAGCGTCCAACTTCAGCCAGGTCACGATCTCGCGGTCCGTGAGTTCGAGCCCCGCGTCAGGCTCTGGGCTGATGGCTCAGAGCCTGGAGCCTGTTTCCGATTCTGTGTCTCCCTCTCTCTCTGCCCCTCCCCCGTTCATGCTCTGTCTCTCTCTGTCCCAAAAATAAATAAACGTTGAAAAATTTTAAAATCGGTGCTATAGTTTCATTTTGTGTTAGAGGAAATATTGTCATTGCTTGTACCAGGAGGCAATGTCAAATTTATATTAGTGAACTATCAACTACAATTTTACACCAAAACCAGGCACATAGAATGTTAGAAGTAGTTTCTGATACAATGGAAACCATGATGGAATTATTAGTAAGAATGGAATTCAAGTAACTGTACCCAATTTATTTGTTCTTTTCTTAATTTTAAATTACTTGATATTTACTATATCTCTGTATCTTTCTATGTATGGCATTGCACAATGTATGTGCATATAAAACATGAAAGTAAAATATAAATGACTTTTAAAAATTATTATTTGCCTACCACCAAGTTTAGAAATACAACATTTTCAGTTACTCCAAAGTCTCTTGTGTATTTTTCTCATCACCCACCCTTCTCCTGCCAAGACGTAAACAGTTTCTTGAACTTTTTGTAGTGTTTTTTATAGGTATATTGGGTTATAATTCACATAACATGCAATTCACCCACTTAAGGTCAACATTCAGTGGTTTTTAACTATCAGCATAGTCAAATGTAGAACATTTTTATCACTCTAAAAAGAAACTCTGTTACCAATGAACAATCATTCTCCATCCCACTACCCACACCCAACTCTGAATAAATACTAATCTGCTTTTGGTTTCCATAGATTTTCTTATTTTTTATATGTCAAATAAGTGAATGGGCAGACTGTGTGTTCTTTGGCAACATTTCACTTAGCATAAAATTTCATGTTTCATCTATGTTAAAAAATTTATCAGTACTTCATTTTTATGACTGAATCATATCCATTGTATGGGTATACCACATTTTGTTTATCCGTTTGTCAGCTGATAGACATTTAGGTTATTCCTACTTTTTAGCTAATATGTGTAATGCTGTTATAAATATTCACGTACAAGTTTCAGTGTAGAGATATATTTTCATTTCATAGTGGAAGAAAACATAGTAAGCATAAGGTCTCTATTAAGTATTAATTTTTCATATTTCTTAATCCCCTAATATTTTCTATGTGTATGCATATTCATATATATGTATATATGCATATGTGTATGAATATATATTTTGTGACATTTATGTATGACATGTATATATCACAATAAGTTATTACATGTAACATATCATATACATAAAATATCTTCTAAGAAATAAACAGAAACACAAATCCTAATTTTATGAAATTAGCAAATTTTTACATCTTGAAAATATCCACATTAAAATTTTTTTTAATATTTATTTATGAGAGAGAGAGAGGTGGAGTGTGAACGGGGAGGGGCAGAGAGAGAAGAAGACACAGAATCCAAAATAGGCTTCAGGCTCTGAGCTGTCAGCACAGAGCCAAATGTGGGGTTTGTGCCCACGGACTGTGAGGTCATGACCTGAGCCAGAGTTGGATGCCTGGGCCACCCAGGTGCCCCAATATCCATATTTAAAATTTATATTACCCTAATTTATTTTTCCATCAGTGCTTAGAATCATCTTTATCCCTAGAGGAAATCCTTAAACATGTTTATGAAAACTCTCATAGTAAGACTCAGGCAACACTAGTGAGCTATATAATATCCATTCACACATCCCTTAGCTATTTAGGAAATATATTGAGAGATAATGAATCAGCAATTCATCTATTTTTATTCTTTAGTAAATGAGTTTTAAATATTAAGGCAGAAAGTTATCTGTGTGAAGTATTGCATAATTCAAAAAAATTTGACAAATAGACTGTAACTTCAAAAACACACAGATACACCTAGACCTGTCCATTTCTTATGGTAGGTATGTATGCATTTTTCCTTCCAAATTTAGCTTAAAACATATATTTTTAATTTTTTAAAATTTATGTTTGAGAGAGAGAGAGAGAGAGAGAGAGACACAGAATGAGAGCAGGGTAGGGGCAGAGACAGAGAGGGATCCAAAGCAGGCTCCAGGTTCTGAGCTGTCAGCACAGTGCCCAACGAAGGGCTCAAACTCAACTAACTGTGAGATCACGACCTGAACTGAAATTGGACGCTTGACTGGCTCAGCCACCCAGATGCCCCTAGCTAAAAATATTTTTATTCTAAGAACATACTTTGGCATTTGAAACTGACCCACTGGTGATTTTTTTTTTCTTTTTTGTAAACATAGTACCTCATCTTGGCAGAAATCTATAGGGGAAAATAATATGAAATAGGGACAAAAAGCAAGATGAAACTAATAAAATAAGATCAAGACTAAAGTACTGTTTTAGCCCTCAGAATGGCCATTGTGTGCACTGTGTGCAAAAGAGAGGATTTAATTAAAGTGGTATCAGGAACAAGTTATACCTAAGTGATGTCTTAATAGAGAATTTTAGAATTATTTTAAATTTAGATATATATTTTTTCTTTGTGATTTTTGTAAAATCACTTGTTTATTAAGTGAAGTAAATTATTGTCTGTATTGCAACATAATCATTTGGAATCTATATTGACAGTAAATGGTTTTCATTGCCTACTTGGCAGATAATGGTGCAATATTACCAAAACATAATGGTTGTCGAATAAAAAGTTTGATAACTTTTATATGACTAGTAGGAATATGCTATCAATCTGGGGGTTGTTACGTCCTATAATACTTTATACCTTATATTAGGTTCTCTCTCTTTGTGACCTTCCTGCCTTCCTTCCTTTCCTCCTTCCTTCCTTTCTTCTTCTTCCTCCTCCTCCTTCTCTTCCTCCTCCTCTTCTTCCTTGTAAAACAGTTTGAATCACCAGTTTATTCTTTGGGCATTATATCTGATAAACAAATTAGACTCTAATTTTTATTTTTTATTTTGTTAATGTTTGTTTATTTTGAGAGAAAGAGAGCAGGGGAAGGGCCGAAAGGGAGAGAGAGAATCCCAAGTCTCCATGCTGTCAGCACATAACCCAACATGGGGCTCAGTCCCACAAACTGTGAGATTATGACCTGAGCTGAAATCAGGAGTTGGACACTTAAGCAACTGAGCCACCCAGGTGCCCCTAGACTCTGATTTCTAAAACACACACACACAAAAATTGCATAGCAGTAAAATAATGTAAGTTCTCACTAAAACCATAGGTAAGATACTAGTCAACAAAGACATTAAACATAATAAACTTTGCCTTTTTTGGTGGCTCTTAATGTTTAGAGTTCCTTATTTTAAGGATCCAAATCAAAGTGGATTTTGCAGGGATTTAGAAATTAACATAGATAAAAACATTCATGAAATGAATGTGCATACAAGTTGATATATCTTTATCTATCTATCTATCTATCTATCTGTAATCTCAAAGTTCACTGTAAGTGAATCAGTGAGAGTCATTCTAATGAGTTAGTATCAATCAGGTGCTGTCACATTCTGTCAAGATTGTTTTAATCATGGTAGATAAAACCCATTCAGGTAGTTCCTAACTTCTCTTTGTATGGCTCATACGTTAAACTCTGAAGTTTTCTCCTAAACATCTTATATACATATGGTATTTTATCTCTTAATTTTTACAGTATTTAATGGATTTTAGTAGGAAAGAGAGGTAAAAGCTATAAGGTGCATACTATGTTTGCATATTATTTATGGTTCTACCTTTCCAGACCTCTCTCACTTATTCCTTAAAATAACTTTATTAGGTTTGTGTATTTATATCACTTTTGTAGAAGAACAAGGTTCAGGAAGCTTTAGGAGCTTTCTGGAATTTAGAGACTATGAGTGAGCTATAATTAAAGCTAGGAATGTTCAGTTACAGAGGCCAAATTCTTTCTTGTAAACCATTCCTATCATACTTAAGCAATTGGAATCATATTCTTCAAATTATTATCCAGAAATCAAGGATGGTTGCATGTTTCAGCATAGGCTGTATTAATGGTAAATAAGCCAATAATCCAACATGACCTATCAGGTCATGATACACCAACATGAGTTGCCTTAAAATTTGGTTCTTTATATTCAAAAAGAGGTCCAAGCAAATAGAGACTCATTCCTATATAGTCTTCCATGGTCACCATAGAAGTGGGAAGAGATGTGGTAAACTATGCACAGATTCGTACAATTTCAGCTAGGGAATAACACATGCCATTCGTATATTGGCATCATTTCCTTGGCCAAGGAAAGTCACATAGTCATGTTTAATTTCATAGGGGGCATTGAAGTCTAATCCTATCCAATTCCTAAAAAGAGAAGAAAAACTCTCTGATATAAGCATAAATGGCTACTGCTGTTCATCTTCTATTCAGAAAATATTCAGCTGACCTTTCCACAGGCAAAATACACTTATCCTTGTGAGGCAAAGTCAAAACAAGCCATTCACTCACAGTTTTATCTCAAAATTCACTATCTTTACATCATATGTAGTGCCTCAACATTAGGTTCAGTAAAGAGCCTTTTGATATGGAGTCTTGTAAATTTAAAATGCAAGTTCTTTGCCCCCTACCTACCCAATATATGGTCTAAAAACAGACAAAACCACAGTAAATAGTCATATTTTGAATGGAGAGGATGGGAAACACCAGCAGTAACTAATTCTTCAATTTTGAAAGGCTGCTTGGCAGAGATGATGAGAAATCCTACACTGAGGAAGGGTAAAGTTTCTTAATTAGGTCTGAATTTTGCTCTCTTCTAGGCATCTCCAGTCCCTTGGCTGTGACCTCTGGGAGTTTTGTTTTGATTTTTCTGTTCATTATCTTTCTGGGCCACATCTGAAGTGAGCATAAGGGATCAGACCTTGGGGGCTGAGCAGCTTTCTCAGCTTGATTCTAGCTTGTACAAGCTTGGGACCTAAGGATCATTTTGATGTGCAAAGAATCACAGACTTTTTGAGTCTAAGCTCATTCTCTAGGAGGTATAATTCTTTTAAAAATTTAGTATGTTTATTGTCCCTTAAATTTTAGTCAGTTCAGTGTAATGAGAGTTCTTAGATCTATCTAACTTTTTTTTTCTTGCCTCTGTGTTTCATTTTTATCATTTAGTTGCAGTTACCTTGAGTGAATACTTCTTTTCTTGGATAGTTTTAGCCTTTTTTCCCTGAGCTGTTTTCTCAGTTGAAATGATTTACTTGGTAGCACAATCTTAGTAGTATTCCAAGACATCTTAATTCATTCAGAAGTTTTTTTTTTTTTAATTTTCTTATGTTTGTTTATTTTTGAGAGAGACAGAATGTGAGTGAGGGAGGGGCAGAGAGAGGGGGAGACACAGAATCTGAAGCAGGCTTCAGCCTCTTAGCTGTCAGCACAGAGCCTGATATGGGGATCAAACTCACGAACCTTGAGATCATGACCTGAGCTGAAGTGGGATGCTTGACCACCTGAGCCACCCAGGTGCCCCTCAGAAGTTTTAACAGTGGATGTTGTTGTATTAGTTATCTGTTGTTGTGTAACACATTACTCTAAAACTTGGATTTAAACAGCACACGTTTATTATCATTTCTGTGGACCAGGAATATGGTTTAGCTGGGTACCTTTTGTCATGGTCTTTGATAAAGGCTACATTCAAGTTGTCAGCTGCTGCTGAGGTCTCATCTGACTACTCATCTGAGGGAATGACCAACTATTCTCATTTACATGGTTGTTGAAAGGATTCCGTTTCTCAAGAACTATTAGACTTAGGGCTCCATTTCCTTATTGACTCGACTGGAGGAGGCCACTCTCAGTTCTTACCTTATGAGCATATCAGACATGGCACTTTGCTCAACTAAAACCTGCAAGAAACACAGTCTGCAGGCAAGATGGTAGTTGCTATCTTATGTAACATAATCTTACATAATGGGTAACACCCATTACCTTTGCCATTATTTAGATGCCAATAATAGGCCTTTACAAACTCAAGGGAAGGTGATTACATAGGGTGTGAATACCAAGAGGAAGAAATTATTTGTATTAATCTTACAACCTGGCTGACCCAAGTGTGATAGGTAGCTATAGATTGATTTGATATGATCTTTGTGAAAGCCTGAGATATAATTATTACTTTTTCTTTTGCTTCCCTTAGGACTCTTCAGTTTAATCTTTAGTAGTTATAGTTGAAAAAGAAATTACCTTTTTCAAAACTGTAAGTTTCTTTTTTTTAATTTTTTTTAATGTTTATTTATCTTTGAGACAAAGGGAGACAGAGAGTGAGTGGGGGAGGGGCAGAGAGAGAGGGAGACACAGAATCTGAAACAGGCTCAAGGCTCCGAGCTGTCAGCACAGAGCCTGATGCAGGGCTCCAACCCTTGAACCGTGAGATCATGACCTGAGCCAAAGTCAGATGCTTAACTGAGCCAATCAGGTGCCCCAAAACTGTAAGTTTCTGCATTTGAGAACTTGGTATTATCTTTCACTACTATTTACAAACTGGCTAATTACGCTTTGTGATCAGTATTACTGTGTATAATATCTTGCCAATTCAGCCAGTTGCAACCAACACATACTAACAGTCTCTTTTCCATTTGGTCCCTAAGGCTGCTGTTCCATAGAAGTTGAGAGCCAAGAGAGAGTAGGTGGAATAGCATCAGCCATCTTTGCTTCTGATTCCATCCAGTGATGTAGGATATATCTCCAGTACTCTGGACAAACAGCGAGAATTAAGTTTCACATAATTCCAGATTTCCAAACTTCTCTGGAGAGTTATATTCTACCTTTGCCTTTTGAAGCCAATCCTGAAAATAAAAGTGGTAGCAGAACCCATCTCTAAGCCCTGTGTGAGGACTACACTTCTCTCTGTCCACTTTCTCACAGAGACAGGAAAGCCTGCCCTTCAAAACTGGCTGTTATATTTTTGTTATTCTTCCAAAGTATATAGATTTTGGCACTAACATTCACATTTGAAATTCAAAAACCCTTTCTCTTACCCTATCATTTCTATCAAAAGTGTGTTTTGATTCTTGAAAACCGAGAACTCCAGTTCATTTTTATTCTACTCTGGGTACTTTTCCTGGATATGATCAATCTACCTTAGATTAGGTGGGATAAAGAGATAAGAATGAAAAGTACTGAAAAATAAAACATAAATTGAAAATCTTATTTTAATTATATATGCTTTCTCTTGTTTATGTTTCCTTTCTTAGCTTTTTGCTTTCTGTCTTTTGCTTCATAATTTTTTTATGCTTTAATCATTTAGTGTTTTTGGGAATTATATATTTCATGTTCATTTCTACTGGTGACATTTCAGTTTTTCAAAAGCATTTTGACCTTTTTTTCCTTCTAATTTTCATTCTCTCCCTGACAGCCATTGGAGATACTTTTAGTATTCTTTCTTGATTTGTTTCATTATTTTTGTTTAATGTAGATACTTTATTTAATGTGGATACCTCTTTTTTTGCTCTGTTAAATTGAGACCTTGGAAGGTCATAATTTATTATTCCTCAGAAAATAACCATAATCTGGCTATTTTATTTTCTGCATCTCACAGTAGGTAAGTTTTTAAAGCACGCTGTTCCTCTAATAATCTTCATATTGTTTTCTATGTACTTGTTTTTCAAGATTTTCTTGATTCCATGTCTTTCTCCTAATACTTTTTACTCTATATGAGATTATGATACGAGGCCAAGTAGTTAACAAAGGTAAGAGTGAATAGGTTGCCTTTGGCCTTACTGTTGATGCCTCAGTGTATATTTGGAAGGCAGATTGAGGTGATCAACTTCAAGGCAAATTGAGGTTTTAGACTTTTAAAAACCTTATTTCTTAACCTCATACATCACATATCTTCTTCAGAGTAATTGGGTTACATGAGAAAAATAGAATTTCTACTGGAATTTTTACAAAAAATGTGCCCCCAGAGAAATGATTGTGATGAATAAACACTCTGCCACTCTTATTTTACCAAAAGTTATTATTTAGAATTTAATATATTTTGAGAAAAATGATGTGTGTAGATATGGGATGCAAACATGTATGTGTTAGGATTGTATTTTGGCATGGAAGTACAGAATAATGCCCAAGGGAGAAGAGTTGTCCATTTTTCCATTGTGTGTATAGTCTGTGAATCAGAGAACAGGTGAGGGTTGAAAGCATGTCTTCCGTTATTTTTTCCTAGATAGTCAGATTTAGTTCTTTGAACTGCCCATATCATGGACTTGTGTACCTTAAGTCTGAGTGGCTTTTTAAAAATTAATTAATTTATTTGTAATTGAAGGATAGTTGACATACAATATTAGTTTCAGGTTTACAACCTAGTGATTTGACATTTATATACATTATGAAATGCTCACCGTGATAAATGTAATCACCATCACTCACCATACAAAGTTATTGCAATATTATTGACTATATTCTTTATGATATACTTTATATCCCAGTGATTTACTTATAATTGTCTGTTTATACCTCTTAGTCCCCCTCACCTATTTTGCCCTACAACCCTACCACCCACCCACTGCTCTATGGCAATGACCATGTTCTGTGTGTTGTTTTGTTTTTTAGATTCCACTTGTAAGTGGAATTATATGGTATTTAACATTCTTTTTCTGACTCATTTCATTTCTCATAAATGAAGTTCTTCTGAGTTCATCCATGTTGTTGCAAATGGCCAGATACCATTCTTTTTTATGATGTAGTGTTCTTTTGTATATGTATATGTATATACAATATGTATATTGTATATGTATATTCTTTTTCATTCATCTGTTGATGGGCAGTTAGGTAGCTTTTATATCTTGGCTATTTTAAATAATGCTGCAGTAAACATAGGGGTACATATATCTTTCTGAATTATTTTTTTTCATTTTCCTTGGTAAATACCCGGAAGTAGAATTACCAGATCTTACGGTATTTCTATTTCTAATCTTTTGAGGAACCCCCATACTAGTTTCATGGTGGCTTGTTTTTTCTTCAGTCAAACTTTCTCAATATTAATTTTTTTTCACTTCTCAGATTTTTGATTATCTATTGGTATTAAATTTCATTCTATTGATGTTTTTAATCCCTTATTTGGGTCTTGGTTATTTTGTGAGAAAGTAGAAGAGGCTAATAGTCATATGCTGCTGGCTTGAAAGCCATGATCATGCTTTCACATTTTTGTCATCATATGATTATATTTAACAATACACTATATTTTACTGCTTTTAATTCTATTATATTTAAACAAAGATCTATATTGATAAAATTATATATTAATAACCTGGAGAAGTGCCATCCTAGAAAGAATTGAAGATCCACAAGTCACATAATAATGTCAATTGTAGTGTGATTAGGAAACCTGAAAGGAAATTGTGATCAATACTCAAGTACTGTCAATTAAATTCAAATGTGAATAATAATAGTGCAGCATTAATTGGATTTATGTTGTATATAAAATAAAAATATTGGTAAAATTTTATGTTTCATTATAATAAAAGTAGCTCTTAGAGATGTATCTCTAACATACTCTTTTTTAAAAAAAATAATGTTTTTATTTTTGAGAGAGAGAGAGAGGGAGAGAGAGAAAGAGAGAGAGAGAGAGAGAGAGAGAGCAAGTGGGGGAGGGGCAGAGAGAGAGGGAGACCCAGAATCCAAAGCAGGCTCCAGGCTCGGAGCTGTCAGCACATAGCCTGACTTGGAGCTTGAACTCATGAACTGTGAGATCATAACCTGAACCAAAGTCGGATGTTTAACCGACTGAGCCACCCAGGCGCCCCTCTAACATATTCTCAAGGTCCCCAAAATGGATCTGATTCATACCCAGTATATGATAAATTACAAAAATAAGTAAGTTTGGGGAGTAAATCAAGTAGAACCTGTCTGAATCTAAATGTTTTGGTATCATACTACTGCCACGTCCTCTAGCACACTAAAATATTTCTGATTGTTGTTGTAATAGCGACTTTTTTTTCTTATTTATGTAAATCTAAAATTGACAAATAATAGGTAGCCAGAATAAAGATCCTTGAGCAATGTATTTTAAGTTTCCAGTCATCTATACCTCAGGAATTAAACAATAGCAGTGATTATGTTTTAGTTATTTTAGAAATTTGGTCTATTGTGTGGTCATCATTTAGAGATGCATATAACAATATACCTCTCTCCAAATAAGATAGTTTGGAAACATCTACAGTAGTACATGCCTTTTTTTCAAATTTTTGTTCAGTAATTAATTTTTGAAAAAAGTATTGGGTAAGGAGTATAGCTCTATATTAATCCTATTTCTTTAAACAGTTTGCTACTGTGCCAGTTGAAGAGAGATACACTTAGTATATTTTAGTAGCATTGTGTCAACACCTCAATGTGTTTTCATAGTAATGTAATGCTTGCCTTACTAGGAGGCAATAATAAATGAGAGAAGCATTAAGAGTAATAACAATTAGAAAACATACCTTTTATATAAAGACCTTTCTAAATTTATGTTTAAATTAAACTACATGAGAATTATAATACATGTTTAAATAAATTTATATTTAAATTATACTTATAATTGAAGTAAAATTATTTATATTAATAATTTATATTTATTATTTGTATGTAATTATAATACAAATATAATTCACAATATAATTATATTCATGACAATCCCATGAATTGGGATTTACTTAAGGAAGTCCTAAGTCAATAATATTTGCTGTAGTAAAAAGGGATAATAACTTCTTATATATTATTGCATTTAACTATAAACTGCATTATTTTTGTGACAAATGTGAAAAATTGTAATTGTCTCTGCCTCAAAAGTGAATACTGTCAAAGTAATTTTTACATTTTGCATTCATACCTTAATGTGTTATATATGATGGGCCTATTTTTAGGTCACATATATTTCTGTATTTAGCTTGAGTTTAATATTGGCAATAAAACTTGATCTTGTAGTGGAAGTTGACAATAAATATTCTTTGCAGCCAACTAGATTTTGACATACAATTAAGGAGAGCCTCACAGTGTAATTTTCACATAGATCAATAACATTAGAATCTCAGCACAATTCTGCCTCTGCTAATACAAATGAAGGCTTCATTTTAAATTAGTTTAGCTAAAATGGAATTACTCAAGTAATGTTAGATAAAATATCTTTCTTTAGCCAGTGTTGAGGACTTCACATAAGAAAAGACAAATATTTAAGCAACAATTTAATCATGCATTTTTTGGCACTTACTAAAGTTATGACACAGATAGTTTGTTATACAGAAAAAGGCTAATTTTATAATACATAAGCAAGTAGATTATTGGATTTGTTCATTGACAAAGATATGTTTATCTTTTGCATAGTAAGTCCAGCCTTTATTTTTTTCACTATAAAATGTATCTGTATGTTGAAAACATCTGGAAATAAGGGATGAGGAAAGGATAGAATAACGTCTATCCTGACAATGACTCTGTTTTTTATTTTTTTTATTTTTATGTCCCCATATTTTCACAAAATTCTAATTCTCTGAATCAGATTTTGTCTATCTAAATTATACTTTTTCACTTAGAATCCACATTATCCCCTTTGTTCATCTGGAGGTACAGAGGGAAAAAAAAGAGACAATGTAGTCATAAAATGAAGCCTTTTCAATTGGGCTATGTGTCAAGAACCTGCAGTCACTAGTGAAAAATACATTAAATAAAAAATATAAAAGATAGCAGTTCTAGAACATTTAGTAAAACCTGCTTAGCTGGGATTTAAATTCAGGAGTTCTGACTGCAGAATCCATACGCTTAACCACCATGCTATGTACAACCTCTCTGATCACTTTTTATGTCCACGGAGGCCTTTAATGATGATATACTTTCCACTTTACTAATTAGTATTAGAAAACTCAAGTTACTTTCACGTGTTTAATAGCATGCAAGAAGATTTATATCTCAATAGGCTGTACAAAAATGTGTAGTGACTGTTTCAAAGTCTGGCTCTCAGGCCATAGGGAATGTGTATTTGATTGAGCAATGAGTCTTTCTTGTTAAGACTATGGAAGTTGTGAAATCAGTTTATTTTTCCTTTCTTCTGAATCTTTTCATGCGTCAGCTGTAATGCTGTTTGAATGAAAGACATTTGATTACCATCTATGTTCTTCCCTAAAACTGAATGGAGAGCTTTGTGGAAGATTGGCAGGCTTGAATAGTGGACAATTTTGACATTGGCAGTGTTGCAACAGGAGAGAACTTGCAATTCCTCTGTTCTATGGTTGTCAAAGAAGATTTTAGTGCCAAGCTTGGCATAAGTTTCAGAGATTTTTACTTTATGAATTACTGATTCCCTAAGAAGCCTAAGCCATGTCTTTCTTTTCCAAGAAGGTGGTCCCGTTGTTCAACTAGTTTAAGAGACTGTAGTGGTTTGTCATGGTCTTTTCATTTGGATACCAATACCAATCATATTTTTCTCTGTGATATAAAAGACCTTAGAGAATATATATGAATCCCACTCAATCCTATTCAAAATCTGTATTATTAGAAAATGCTGTCTGGATAAATGTCACAATTCTCCTTCCTGGGTACAGCTTCTGGAATCAGATGGATAGGTCTTATTCCTGTTTCATTGGCTTGGTAACTCTGGCAACTTTGAATGAATGCCTAATATGCTTCTTAATATGTTAAATAGGTATAATAATAAGACTGATTTCATAGTATTTGTATGAGGAATAATTGAGATATTCTTACTAAGTAGTTAGCTCTGCCTGGTACATAGCCAACATTCAATAAATGTTAGGTGCCTTCATCATGATTATGCTCATGGACAGAAAGAAGTTAAGATAAATAAAAACATTATGGAGGCAGCTTTTATTTGCTTATGCACATGATAAAATATAAGGAAAGAGGGCAAAGGAAGATTGGAGTCTACATGAGTGCATTGTTTCAAAGTAGATTGACATAATCTGAAATACAAAAGACTTGGTTATAATCTGAAATACTAAAAATAGGAGAACTCATGGCAGGACTCCCTGGCATATTCAGTAATGCATTATATATCCTAGAGACCTGGATATTGGTTATCTTTATTAAGTTTTCTCACTTTTTGAGAAACTAGATTTGCCCCGTGCCACATCAAGAGGAGTTAGACTTTTAGCACACAAGGTGTTAAAAATAGAACCCTTAAAGATAGAAATCCAAAGGAAATAATTGTGAGTGTATTGGACACTTAGGCACGGCTGCTCCAGCCTCAGTAAAACACAGGGGCTATAGGCTTAGGAACCTCACACTGCTCACACTGTTCTTAGGAACAAGGCATAAGAAGTGTCTCTGTAACGATTTGTCTGGGTTTCTTATTCATCAGGATTTATCTGAAATGTACCCTCCATGAGAGGCCATCTCAGTCTACCTGATATTAACACCTCTCTCCCCTTCTTTTTTGTTGGCCTCTTTTTTCCTATTTATTATACTTATTGTAAATTGTAATTATCTGAATATCATTTTTATCTAGTATCTTCTAATGTCCGGAGTGTAAGAGCCCTATATGTTTAGTTGCTATCATGTAGTTGTTTTTGTACAGTAACCCCTTAATACAAGAACAACAATTAACAGTAACAAGGATAATAAAACTTGAGGCACTGTAACTCTACATTTGTCACAAAATAAAGGCAAAAGTAAAAGTGTAACCCCTGAACAATGGAGCCCTTTTATGTTATTTCCTCCCTCCTTTGTGGAACTATCACTTGGTTTAACCTGACCTCTATGAAAGTGTTGAGGGCAGGGAGGCAAGAAAGTCGTTAGGTGATGTACCATTCTTCCTGCCCCATTTCTACAGCACTCACCGTGGTGATGCTTATTAATTTTAATACCTCTCTGCTGACTCAGACTTAATAACAAATTATATAACTAAAGTTCATCATAAAATAAAAACTGAGATTTTAAGCACCATCTTCCTAAGCTGTATATATTTTTTCAGTTCAGAAACCAGTTTTAAAAATTACATTGTCATGCACTTTTCTGTATTTCATGAGATAGAATAACTTCTAAAGAAAAAGTGATGATTTAGGATTAATTACTAGCAAGGTCCCTTGAATAGCATAGTGTTTTTTTTAATTTTATTTTAACTGGTTTTATTTTTTATTTTTTAAGTTTACATCCCAATTCGTTAGCATATAGTGCAACAATGATTTCAGGAGTAGATTCCTTAATGCCCCTTACCCATTTAGCCCATCCCCTTCCCACAATCCCTCCAGCAACCCTCAGTTTGTTCTCCATATTTATGAGTCCTTCTGTTTTGTCCCCCTCCTTGTTTTATATTATTTGTTTCCTTCCCTATGTTCATCTGTTTTGTCTCTTAAAGGCCTCATATGAGTGAAGTATTTATGATTATCTTCTTGACTAATGTCATTAGCTAAGACCCCAGTCCAATGTAGGTGCAAATGGCAAGATGGCATTCATTTGCGATTCCTGAGTAATGTGTGATAGATGATATAGGCTAATTCCCAACACCACACAACACACACACACACACCAACACAGCCGAGCATCCATCGATGGACGTTTGGGCTTTCCATACTTTGGCTATTGTGATAGTGCTGCTATAAACATGGGGTGCATGTGTCCCTTCGAAAACAGCACACCTGTATCCCTGGATATATGCCTAGTAGTGCAATTGCTGGGTCGTAGGGTAGTTCTATTTTTAGTTTTTTGAGGAACCTCATACTGTTTTCCAGAGTGGCTGCACCAGCTTGCATTCCCACCACAATGCAAAAGAGATCCTCTTTTCTGCATCCTCACCAACATCTTTTGTTGCCTGAGTGTTAATGTGAGCCATTCTGACAGGTGGAGGTGGTATCTCATGGTGGTTTTGATTTGTATTCCCCTGATGATGAGTGATTGAGAATTTTTTATGTGTCGGTGGCCAGCTGGATCTTCTTTGGAGAAGTGTCTATTCATGTCTTTTGCCCATTTCTTCACTGGATTATTTGTGTTTGGGTGTTGAGTTTGATAAGTTCTTTATAGACTTTGGATACTAAGCACAGTGTTTCTAATTAGTTCATTTTCAGGAAAAAAAATATTTCTTTATTAGGTTAAAAGTCTCTTATCCATGTTATATTCCTGGCCATTGTAGAAAGATTTTTTGTACCTAAATTAAGAAAGGCTTTTAAGTAAAGGATGTATAAACATACTACCAACATGTGTATCTGAATGGTAAAAAAATCAAAACAAAACAAAAAAACACTTTCCTTCCTTGAAGAAGTAATCACAGTATTCTTTCTCATTGAGAATGAGTGCTGCAACTTTAAGGAAATGCCTTTTATTTCAATATGGTAGGAGATTCTTGCTAGAATAAGATGGTGCCTAGTTATAGGCTTGAGATTTCTACAAAGACAAATTGAAGAGAAGCAGTAATTTTCAATTCACGACAAGCATATATTCAAGCTATTTTCAAAATTATTTGATTAAATGGAAAATAATTGCTTTTGAAATAGTTATCAAGTAATAAGTCCTTTTGATTTTCTCCATTATTTCAGAAGCTGATTTAAAGATGCACAGTACTCTCAGGAGAACACATTTGATTCCAGGTTTTGATTTCATTGTGTTTGATTTAGCAGCTGCTATTACAATGAGTCCAAGTTACATGAATGGCCTAGGGAGAGTACTCACAAATGTGACCTCCTAAGGAATGTAGACAATAGCCAAGGGAAATATTTCATTCTTTGGAGCCTAAGAAAACTGTGGAGAAATCACTGTGAATGGCAAGAATCCAAGAGAAGACAGAGAACTGAAAGGACAAGTGTTATGAAACACAGGGTCCTTAGAAAGGAGAAGTTTGGTTACTAAGCAGTTCATTCTAAGTTAGTTACTAGGGATTGCATCTGATATAGTAGGTCTTATATATATTTGAAGTGTTTCCCCAGACCCAAGTAATTAAAATATGGAATATGTATGTTAATATGTTAAAGGTACACATGCTAATTTTTATAAAGTCTCTCTTTAATACTTGTAAAATATAGAATTAATCTATGAGAAATGCAAAATTATAAATGTCATGTATATGGATATGTAAGAAATCTTTGACAAAATTAATTTCCAACATTTATGCCCATTTTAGTATACCTCAGTGACATTCAAAAAATCCTTTTTGAAGGATTCTTTAAGTATTATTATATATTACAAAAAAGTATAGGATCAAGGTTAAGAAATTGGGGCATCTGGCTTAGTCAGTAGAGCATCTGACTCTTGATCTCAAGGTTGAGAGTTTATACCCCATGTTGGGTGTGGAGCCTACTTTAAAGAAAGGAAGGAGGATGAGGGAAAAGAGAAAAGGAAAGAATAGAAAAGAAAAGAAGAAAGAAAGGAAAAGAAAAGAAAAAAAAGAAGAGAAATAATTGAGTTCTTGGAACTTCAACCTAAGCTAGTTAGTAATATGTGCCTCAGTGATTCCAGTGACAACATGAAGACAGTGATACCTACCTCAAGGGCTGTTGTGCTAAAGATAGATTATACAAAAGTACCTGTCTTAGTCCTTTCAGGATGCTATGACAAAATACCACAGACTGGATGGCTTGTAAACCACAGAAGTTTATGTTCTCACAGTTCTGGAGCTGGGAATTCAACATCATGGTGCTGGTAGATTCAGTGTCTTAATAAAGGCCAGCTTCCTGTTTATAGATGGCTGTCTTCTCATTTTGTCCTCACTTAGTGGAAGGGGAGAGAGAGTTCTGTACAGTCCCTTTTATAAGAGGTACTCACTAATCCTTCATGGCCTTATCACCTCCCGAAGGCTGCACCTCCAAAATACCATCACACTGGGATTAGATTTCAACAATAAATTTGGGAGGAGTGGTGGGGGGTGGGGGCATAAACACTCAGTTTACAGCAGTGCCAAACAGAGAAATAGCTAACAGAGGATCCTCAAAATACCTCACTACTGCCTCATTACTAAGAATGCCACTCTGTAAAAATATAAGCATTTTAATGGTATATATTTTTAAGTGCCTTGCTTTTGATGTTCTTATATACAGAGGAAAAAAAACTTAGTAAAAAAGGAAGACGAAATAGTTCACCACATTTGTGGCTATCTTCTGAGCGAGTTACAGGTGACTCGTGATTGGAAGACTGTGTTTGGTTGATGGCACCATTGTGCTCCTGCTAGTCAATGTATTGTTGATTAAGTAGGTTACATGTGCCCTAAGGCCACGTGATACTTGTTCAAGTTTAGGAATCCAGTTTCTGTCTTTCTTCCATGATAATAATTTTTTAAGAGAGAGTTGACGTTAAGATCCCCCAAAAGGAGGTTTGATATTTTCTTCCAGTAGTAACTTCATAATAACTTGTGAACTTAGAAAGTTGAGACCCCAACAGGTTGCACTGGCTAGTACAAAAGAAACTTTGGTCTAAAATGATGAGTATTGACAGGCAGCCAACTTAGGTTTTAGAAAAATTTAGTACTTCTGTGAGAAATATCTGATTTTTAAGACCATTGACAACATCCCACCAAAATGAATGAATTTTAGTGTCCTCTTGAGTACTGTCTTTGAATGAACTTAGCTGTAGGATATGACTTGATAATTTTAACATTGGAGCTATTCATATAGCTAGCAAGTTTTATCCCTGCTTAATTCTCTACCTCTAGGGTCGCAATAATAAAGTCACCTCAATAAATAAGAACACTTATGTTCTTATTTTCTATAAAATGCAAATAATCAACTGTTCATTAGGTTGGTGACATAGAACATGAAACACAGATTCTAGAACATAATCTAGTTTTACATAGTTTAGAATTTATAGTCAGTTAAATAGTTTTTGAAGATGGTTAAGCAGCTTGCATTATTCATTAATAAATGCCTGTTTAAAGGACTACAAGTAAGAGTAATCAATAATTTGGTCATATTTTTAAAAAAATATTTTATAGATGAAACGATATGGAATAAAAGTATGTAAGTGATAGATATCACTTAGTGTAAATTTATCGTATCCCAGACATAGTACTAATTTTTAAAGGATGTTATTCATTAAGCATTCAATACATCCCTTTAAGAGATAGAGGGCACTATTACTATTAAAAAAAAAAAAAAAAAAAAAAAACTTCAGGGGTGCCCAGGTGGCTCAGTCATTTGAGTGTCTGACTTCAGCTCAGGTCATGATCTCACAGTTCAGTCAGGAGTTCAAGCCCCGCATCAGGCTAATTGATATTGATATCAGTGCTAAAACCCACTTTGGATCCTCTGCCCCGCACCCCCACCCCCGCCCTCTCTGCCCCCTCACCACTCACACTCTCTCTCAAAAAAGAATAAACATTTTTTAAACAATGAAACTTAAGCTTAGATCATGAAATTAATTTTCTAAAGTCACAGAACCATTAAGTGTCAGAACGGTATGCAAACTTAATTCCAATGCCAGTGAATTCTTAGGATTGATGCTGTTTGTTTCTCCTAATGAATATCGTCTTATTCTTCACCTCTCCCACTCTTACTGGCATGAAAACTGAGAACTGAATAATTCCTGTATTTTTATCATGAATTAGACAACTTACATTTAAATGTCTTTATGATTAGAGCCATATCCTTCTGATTTTTGAAAGAGTATATCATTTCTTTGACCCTGAGACATTTCTGTCATTTTCCCTGAAAACATTTTTGACAGTAAAATCAATTGTACTCTGAAAACTTTTTAAATAATACTGACAGAAATGCTGTCAATCGAATGTTCACAAACACAGAACAATATTCCTTATATATAATATTCTAGAAAGGTGTCTCTGCTCTGGAAGATTAAAATACTCTTGTAGGAATTAAGAATTAACTAAGCCTTATGGAAGAATAAATTAGATTTCTATTTTAGTTTGTACCAGTTAAGGTGCTTTGAACAATGCAAATAACATCTTAATAAGTAATTACATGGAACTTTGTAGGCTAAAGGTGTTTTTTATAAATAATGTGTTTGAGATCAATTAGCATCCCTAATGAAATATATAGAGCAACTCTAAATGACATAAATTGAAATGTGCAAAAGCAAGGGAAAATAAATTTTCTAAGAGGGATTTATCTACACTTACTTTGGAAGCATACCAAAGCTTTCACCTCCTGTGAGCAACATCTGAAAATCATGTCAGATAGGATCAAATTAGATATATGTCTTTAATAGGGTTTTTCCTTATAGGAAGGCTTTAGAAGAATGAATCTATATACATACATAGTTTCTATTAGAGAGAACGTGCCAACACTATATATTAAAGACATTAATAAACAAGAATGAGTATTAGAACAGGATAAGGTGAGAATATTTGTATAAGAAGCATCCAAGTTTTAATAGGAGCAGTGAATTAAGACAAAAATTGCCAAGAATCTAGTTCTACCTTTATAAGAAAACTCAGGATTATTCAAGTTCTCCCCTTCATGCATTTTATAAGAGAAAGAGTTCATATCTATGATACATTGATGAAATACTGTAAGGCAAACATTTTATAAATCATAATATGCAGTACTTATTTTTAGAGCTGTGGCAATACACAGTATATTATGCAAAGACCTTTAAGGGGATGATAAAGGAGGGGTGAAAGGAGGGAGCAGTAGGAGTAGAAGGGGTAGAGGGGATGAATGAGAAAAGTCAGGGAAATGAGAGGAGGTAGAGGAGGGAAGAGCTGGGGAAGAGGTAAAAGGAACAGGAAATAAAATTTTTCTTTAATTCAGTAATTCAGTTATATTATTTATTATTTTTTCCGCATTAAAAAAAGTCACATTTACTTCAAAATAGTCCACAAGTCGGACAGCTTCACCTTTTTTCTTCAGTTACTCTATAGTACCTGTGGTACTACCCCGTGCCCCAAGCTAACTTGGTGTTATTTCAGGTCATTTTCCTCTTTATTTTCCCTAAGCATCATAGGATCATCTTTTTGTTCCCTCTGATTCGGTTCATTATTTCATTTTAATAGCCATGAATTTTGCTCATGTACTCTAATGTGGCAAGTTAAAATTTTAAATTATTCTTTATGAAAACTAATTATGATAAAAAGGCAAAAGAAACCATACAGAAAACATATAATAGACCAAAAGTCAGTATCTTAATATTAAGAGATGCTCATATGAGAAAAAGGAAAAATACAATCTAGGAGAAAAAAAATGGTATGATGATAAAGGGAGTAATTATCCGCAATACAAAAATTTAACTGGATAATAAGTAAAGAAAAAGAAAACTGTGATAATGCTATGGTTTTTCATCTTTCAAACTAAATCAAAGGAACTTTCATACTTGACTTAACTATTGTCTTTTAGGAATCAACTTCAAGGAAATTAACAAGAATAAAGCACCTTTACGGCAATACTACTTTAATGTGAAACTGAAGGCTTTCTAATATCCCAAACTAGGAGTGTGTTACTTATATGAATGGATATATGTAGATACATCAATGAATGACAACAATAGCTTCATTAGGTAATAAAATTATAGGTGGTTTTTATTTTATGTTTTTTGTTTATGTTTTAAAAAATATATTTAAGACCTTATTGGGTAGTCCCCTTTATTATGATATAGTGTCCTTCATCTCTTTTTAACAGTCTTTGGTTTAAAATCTAGTTGGTCTGATACAAGTAATGCTATTACAGCTTTATATTCATGTTCATTTGCTTGTTAAATATTTCTCTGTCCCCTCACTTTCAATCTGCAGGTGTCTTTAGGTCTGAAATGAGTCTCTTGTAGGCAGCATCTAGATGGTCTAGATGGGTCTTATTTTTTATCCATTCTGACACCCTATGTCTTTACCAGCTTTAGCTACCTTTGCATTTCCTCTTCGTACATGCATGTGGACAACTGTACTTTGGTTGCATGAGAACAAACCCTCTCAAAGCAGAGGAGTTAATCAGTGAGGAGTTATATGGGCTCACATAATTGCTAATTTCAAAGGTAGGCATGGAACCCTTTGAACTAGAATTAGGCTCATACCATTGAGTATTATGCCTACTGATTCTAGGCATGTCCCTTTCATTTGCTAGCAAAGGTGAATGCTAAGATTTCAGGCTTCTGTGGCTGTTAATGCCTGAAATTCAAAGAGGTTTCATTAAAATTGTGTGCATATTCACACACACACATACACACACACAAAATGAAATAGAGACAAAAAATAGGGAAGAAAAACAAAACTGAGAGCGGGTTTTTTTTTTAACGTTTATTTTTTATTTTGAGAGGAGAGAGAGACAGAGAGAGAGTATGAGTGGGGCAAGGGCAGAGAAAGAGAGGGAGACACAGAATCAGAAGCAGGCTCCAGGCTCCAAGCTGTCAGCACAGAGCCCAACACAGGGCTTAAACTCATGAACCACAAAAGCATGCTCTGGGCTGAAGTCAGATGCTTAACAACTGATCACCCAGGTGCCCCAACAGCAGTTTTTTTAAGGTAAAAATGTTGAAGTAATAAAATAAAAAATGGAAGAGACTGTTTCTGATAACACCGAAATACGGAGGATTGTGAGAAACTATGAACAGATTTTGTGCACACATTTTGTAACCTAGAAGGAATGGATAAATTTTAGAACCACGGCCTTGATCATAAAGAAATAGAAAATCTGAACACACAAACAGCAAATAAGAAGAAGATTCACTCAGTAATTCAAAAACTTTCCAACAAGAAAACCTTAGGACCAGATTGTTTCACTGTGAATTTCACCAAACAGTTAAAAAATATTAATGCGAGTCCTGCTCACAACACTCTTCCCCCCCAAAAAAATTGAAGAGAGGGAATATTCCAGACTCACTTTATGAGGCCAGCATTACCCAGATACCCAAAACCACATATGGACACCACACAAAAGAAAACTATAGACCAAGATTTCTGGTGAAATTAGATGCTAGAAATTCTCAACAAAATATACAAACTAAGTTCAACAGCACCATTAGAAGGAGCTGACATCATGATCAAGCAGAACTTGGCCACTGAGATGCAAAGATAGTTCAATATATGCAATCAATAAATATACACCACATTAATAGAATGAAAGATAAACTCATGATAATGTCAATAGCCACACAAAAACCATTTGCAAAATACACTTTTCATGATAAAAATGCTCAACAAAATTAGGTATAGAAGCATCATATTCAACATCGTAAAGGTCATATGACTAGACCAAGCTAACATCATACTTAGTAGTGAGAGGGTTAAAAGCTTTTCCTCTAAGATCAGAAACAAGATAACGATCACCACTCCCTTCAACATAGACGGAGCCAGATCAGTTAGGGCAATAAAGAAAATAAAACACATTCAGATAGTATAGGAAGAAGTAAAATTTTCTTTTGCAGGTGATATGCTCTTATATATAGAAAATCCTAAAGACTCCACCAAAAAGCTGAACAAATTCTGTAGAGTTGCATAATATAGAATCAATGTCAGCTGTGTTTCTACACAGTAGAAAAAAAAGTCAGCTGTGTTTCTACACAGTAAGAATGAAATATCTGCAAAAGAAGAAAAACTTCATTCACAGCAAGCATCAGAAACAATAAAAATACTTAGAAATAAATTTAAACCAAGAAAATGAAAGATCTGTGCACTAAAAACTATAAGAGTTTAATAAGGAAATTGAGGATGACACAGACAAATGGAAAGATAGCCCTTGTGTATTGGTGGTAGTAATGTAAATTGGTGTAGCCACCATGGGAAAACAGTACGAAATTTCCTCAAAAATTAAGACACAGACAAATGGAAAGGTAACCATGTTTATAGATCAGAAGAATTAATATTGTTAAAATGTCCATATTACTTAAAGACGTGTATATCCAGGGCAATCCTTATCAAAATTCTAGTGGCATTTTTCACAGAAATAGACAAAATAATTTTAAAATTTGTATGGAACAACAAAAGATTTCAAATAGCCAAAGCATCCCTGAGAAAGAACAAAGCTAGAGACATCACCCTTCCTGATTTCAAACCATACTGCAAAGCTATAGTAATCAAAGCAATGTGGTACTGTCATGAAAAATAGACACGTAGACCAATGGAAGGGAATAAGGAATACACAAATAAATTTTCCATATATGGTCAACTAATATTTGACAAGAGACTCATGGGGAAAGGATAGTTTCTTCAATAAATAGGGCTGGGAAAACTGTGTAGCCATGAAGAAGAAATGAAACTGGACCTCTTTTTAATACTACTCACAATAATGAACTTGAAGTAGTTTAAAGACTTAACATAAGATCTGAAACCATAAAGTGCCTGGAGGAGTATATAAAGAAAAAGCTCATTGACTTTGATCTTAACATGGATTTTTTTGGATATGACACCAAAAGTAAAAGCAACTAAAAGCAAAAATTATTAAGTGAGATTAAATCAAACTGAAAAGTTTGTGCACAGCAAAAGAAACAAAATGAAAAGGCACCTCTGGAATAGGATAAAATATTTGCAAACCATGTATATAATAAGGAGTTAATATTCAATAAAATATGTAAATAGATTATACAACTAAGTAGAAAACAAAAACATTCTAATTAAAAAATGGGCAGAGGACAGAAATGGACATTTTCCAGAGAAGATAGTCAAGCTGGACAACAGGTATCTGAAAAGGTGCTCACCTTCACTAATCATCAGGGAAATGTAAAACAAAACCACAGTGAGGTATCACTTCATACCTGTTAGGATTGCTGATAAAGGATAATAAATTGGACGATATAGAAGTTAGACAACCCTTGCATATTTATGGTAGTAATGTAAATTTGTGTAGCCACCATGGAAAATAGTATGAAATTTCCTCAAAAATAAAAAATTAAAATTACCTTATGGATACATCAATCTCACTTCTGGATATATAGTTATACAATGGAATATTATTCAACTACAAGAAAGAAGGAAATCTTGGCATTTGTGATAACCTAAATAGATCTTAAAAGCATTATGCAAAGTGAAATAAGTCGTATAGAGAAAGACAAATGCTGTATTATATCATTATATGTGAATCTGAAAAAAAATTCATAGAAACAGAAAGTAGAATGGTGTATACCAGGGTCTGGGGGGTATGGTGGCAGTGGTGACAGAAATGGGGAGATATTGGTCAAAATGTATAAACTTTCCTTTGTAGATGAAAAAGTTCTGGGGATCTAATGTACAGCATGACAATTACAGTTAATAATACTGTATTATATAATTGAAATTGCTAAGAGAGTAGACCTTAAGTGTTTTTGACACACACACACACACACACACACCACACACACACAGAATTGGTAATATATGACGTGAGGGAGGTATTAGCTAAAACTAAGGTGGTAATCATTTTTCAGTATACAAGTGTATCAAATCAACATGGTTGTTCACCTTAACCTTATATACTGTTATATGTCAATTATATCTCAATGAATCTGGGAAAAAATGTGCACTTTCAATTCCAGGTAAAGGATTTTAATTGGTTCTGTTAGGTCACATAAATCGAGTGCTCTTATTCACTAGGTTGGGTCTGTCTAGTGACTCCTGTGTGGCAGAAGAGGAAGAGCATTACTTCATAGGCCTGCCAGAGGGAGGGGTAGGTCCCAGTAATAATATGAAAGAGTTTGCAGAAGTTCAGGCAAAAGTATGGCTACTGTATTCCAGTTCTAAATCCATAGTTACTTGTTTAAATGGTTTTCTTTGTTCTCCCCTATCCAACTTATATCATACATTCTCTAAGTGGTTTAAATTATATTTATTGTATTATCTGATGTGCTCTTTATGCATTTTTACGTACTCATATTTTGGGAAATGGTGCATTTCTCCACATCTTCTTTAGGTTTTTACATATTTATTAGGCATCTGCATTTGAGTAAAATCACTAATTGTCTGATAATAACATTGGTTAGAAGTGCTGCTTTTTTTGTGAGGGAACTACTTTTATTAAAATCAAAAGATTTTAGAGCTAGTCAGGACAAATATCCATCATTCAGTTTCTTTCTTTTACACAGCTGAGCTACCTTTTGTGCCACTGACAGTGCTTATTTGAAGGTGTCTCCTTATACTAGGTATCAGATCTTTGAACTTTCTTTTTTCTTTCTGTATATAGTTTGATATTAGGTGTCATTGGAGTGTAATAAACTGAACATTAAAGACTTACCTAAGAGACCCCATTGGATTTTACCTAATTAACTTTTTCATTCTCTCCCAGGGCTCACTTCCTACTCTTTGGGACAATCAGGGTATTACACCACATATTTAATGAAACTTGTGTATATAGTAGGTCATTGCCTTAAGAAATACTCATTTTACTAAGACAACTGGGAAGACAGACTCTTCAGCTGTTAGGTAAAATCTTGTCACTGAGGAGTATGTGATTGGACACAGCTTTCATATTTATAGTTCTTATATACTTAAGAATATCACAGTAATTTATAGAGCTTTTGGCACATGCGTGTTGATTACTCTTACAATTAACCAGTCATCAAAATGAACAGTATTTCTGCTGGAGCTGCAATAAAGAATGCTGATTTATTTTTAATACCAAATATACAGTCACCTGTCAGTTAACTGTATTAATGAAGAGATGGGACACCTAAAAATTCTCAGCATTATTTTGACAAATAATTGAAATTTGTCCTTTACTATTTATTCTACTCCAAAAAGCAAAATTGAATGTCTTGAAGTACATGGATTTTGTTTTTCTGAACTTCATTGTGTTAATGAAGGGAGAAATGGGCAAAAGTCATTCAGCAGAAGGGAGTAGAAGTCAATGACCTGGATAAATTACAAACTGGATAATGATTTCTGAAATATCAGGGACCACTGTCTCTCTTCTGAAAGGTTGTAGAAGGGAAAATAGTATTCGTGTTAAATAATAGAGCTAGGTATTACTATTATGGGATAGTATTTATTCATAATTTCTATTAATTTTACTAATTGTCTATAAAGTTAATCACATTGAACTTATATAAAAAGTTAGTAATAATTTTGCAAGGCAGGGTACAGGTAAAGAAGAATCTGGTGTAAGAAGTCCTCAGTTCTAGTCCCAGTGGGCACTAATGTGATATTTTACTTTGGTTACGTCAAGAAAACTTAACCTGTTGAATGCCCATTCTGTGTCAGTCACTCTGATAATTAACAAAGTTAGGTACACATACGATTAAGTTATATCTCTACAGTACTGTATAAGTTGTTTTAGGGGAAAGAAGATTTGCATATGAAAAAATCTAATATAGGTTACTATAAAAGAAAGAACTAAGGAACAGTAAAATTACTAATTAATTCTTAGAAGGAAAGCAGTCAGTCTTTCATTGAAGAAACAGTTATGAAATGTCCCATGTGAGAATGATTCTAAAAGTTAGGGAATGTGAAGAAGGACAATAAAAGGTGAGTTAAATAATGATAGTAGAGTAATGTAAGAAGAAATCAGAAAGGTGCTCAAGGATTAGCATTTCACTTTGAATTAAAATATAAAAAAATACATAATTTACATACTGAAATTAAAGTTGGAAGGAAAAAAAGAAAACATTTGGAGTCAATTCATACAGGGCTTTGAGTATCATAGACTTTAATGGGAGAGGATTAGTAACATGGATAAAAGTGCTGCCTGTGAAGTTAGGACTTGATTCCATCTTGGATTTGTAGCTCACTAGCTGTTAAATAACCTGAGTACTCTCCATTTGCTCATCTATGGAATTGTAGTATTATTGCTTGGGTTAGCATGAAGCCTGGAAAGTGACATTAGAAGTGGGAGATCACACTGATATTACAGTGATAGTCCAAGAATTAGGAAATGTAATGTGAATGATGCCAGGTGATAGGGAAATAGCTTTGTAAACCAGAAGAAAAACTTGAAGCTGAAATCATCAGTTGGACAGTTTTCCACTGCTCATCCAGAAGGTTTGTAGAAGGGCAAAATTACATAAGTGAGTCTACTAATTCTGGAAAGAATATACCAGTTCCGAAAGTTAAAAGAGGCTTCTAAACAATCTGAGTAAAGAGACAGAGGATGAATATCACTTTTATTTTTATAGAGAAAACACTGAAATTATTTAAATAACTAGTTGTAAGATGTAAACAAATCACCAGATTTTGGAGAAACAAAACTTTATATTAAGTAGTTTCTATTTTAAGAAACAATGACCTCCATAAGCACTAAAATAACCCCTAAATTAGTAAATACTATTTATAATAATTGATAATAAATATTGGGAGTCACAACCAACCTGTTAAGTCTTCACTAACTACAACAGTACCCCTAATTTACTTTTTTTTAAAGTTTTTTTTTTTTCAACGTTTATTTATTTTTGGGACAGAGAGAGACAGAGCATGAACGGGGAGGGGCAGAGAGAGAGGGAGACACAGAATCGGAAACAGGCTCCAGGCTCTGAGCCATCAGCCCAGAGCCTGACGCGGGGCTCGAACTCATGGACCGTGAGATCGTGACCTGGCTGAAGTCGGACGCTTAAACCGACTGCGCCACCCAGGCGCCCCACAGTACCCCCTAATTTAAAAGAAAAGTCCTTGGAGGTGCCTGGGTGGCTCAGTCAGTTAAGCTTCTGATTCTTGATCTCAGCTCAGGTCTGATCTACGGTTCATGGGTTCAAGCCCCTTGTCGAGCTCTGTGCTGGCAACATGTAGCCTGCTTGGGATTCCTCTCTCTTTCTCTCTCTCTCTGCCTTTCCTCTGCTCATGCATACAAACTCTCTCTCAAAAAAAATAAGTAAATAAATAAACTTAAAAAAAATAACAGCCCTAAAACATTAAAGAAAAGTTAATATGTATTCTATTCAAACTATTCAAAAAAAAAAAAAAAAAAAAACGGAAGAGGGAGGAAAACTTCCAGATTTGTTCTTTGATGTTAGTATTACCCTTATACTGAAACCATTCAAAAAGATCCTACAAAAAATAATCCTACAGGCCACAATCTCTGATGAACATAGATGGATAAATCCTCAATAAAATTTTAGCAAACCAAATTCAACAATACATTAAAAAAAAATCATTCACAATGACCAAGTTGGATTTATCCCAGGGATGCAAGGGTCGTTCAGCAGTTGCGAATCAACTAATGTGACACATCACATTAACAAGAGAAGGGATTAAAAAAAAAAAAAAAGAACATAGTAGGAACAGATAAAGCATTTGACAAAGTACAATTTCTGTTTATGATAAAAACTCTTCACAAGGTAGGTTAAGAGGGGACATATCACAACATGGTAGAGACCACATATGAAAAACCCACACCCAGAATCATACTCAATTGTGAAAAACTAAGAGCTTTCCTCTGAGATCAGGAACAAGACAAGGATGTTCTCTCTCACCACCACCATGTTTATTCAACATGGTACTGGATGTCCTAGCCAGAGTAAGCAGATAAGAAAAAGAATTAAGACATCCAAATTGGTAAGGAATAAGTAAAACTGTCACTATGTCCAGATGACATAATACTATATATAGAAAATCGTAAATATTCAACCATAAAACTACTGGAACTGATACATGAATTCACTACTGTCACAGGACACAAAATTAATATATAGAAATCTGTTCCATTTCTATACGCTAATAACAAACTATCAGAAAGAAAAGAACATTCTCTTAACATTAACAAGTCCACCAAAAAGAATAAAATACCTAAGAATAAACTTAACTAAGGGGGTGAAAAACCTGTACTCTGAAAACTATAAGACAATGATGAAAGAAGATAAGGGTGATGCAAACGAATGGAAATATATCTGATGTTTATGGATTGAAAGAATAAATATTGATAAATGTCCATACTACCCAAAACAATCTACAGATGTAATGCAGTTCCTATCAAAATACCAACAGCATTTTTCACAGAACTAGAACAAATAATAAAATCTGTATGGAACCACAAAGGACCCTGAATAAGCAAAGCTATCTTGAGAAGAACAAAGCTGGAGGTATCACAGTCCCACTTTTCAAGATAAATTACAAAGGTGTAGTAATCAAAACAATATAGTACTGGCACAAAAATCAGCACATAGGATCAATGGAACACGATAAAGAGCTCAGAAATACCATGCTTATATGGCCAGTTAATCTATGACAAAAGAGGTAAGAATATACAATAGGGAAAAGACAGTCTTTTCAATAAATGGTAGTGGTAAAACTGGACACCTGGATACAAAAGAATGAGCCTGGACCACTTTCTCAGAATACACGAAAATCAACTCAAAATGGATTAAAAACCTAAATGTGAGACCTGAAACCATAAAACTCCAGAAGAAAACATAGGCGCAGTTTCTTGATATCAGCCGTAGAAACATTTTTCTAGGCACGTCTCCATGTCTCCAAGGCACGGAAAACAACATCAAAAATAAACTATTGGGACTACACCAATGTAAAAAGCTTTTGCAGACAACATAATGGGGGAAGATACTTGTCACAATGTCAACATAATGTCAACAGACAACATAATGGGGGAGGATATTTGTAAAAGATATATCTGACAAGGGATAATATTCAAAATATTCAAAATTCAATATCAAAGAACTTGTACAACACAACACCAAACCAACAAATAAACAAAGAATCCAGTTAAAAATGTACAGAGGACCTGAGTAGACATTTTTCCAAAGAAGAAATACATATGACAAACAGACACATGGAAACGTGCTCAAAATCACTAATTATCAGGGAAATGCAAGTCAGAATCTCACTGAGATAATCATCTTATACCTATGAAAATGGCTAGAATCAAAAAGACAAGATTTGGAGAAAAAGACACCTTCATACACTGTTGGTTGGAATGTAAATCTATGTAGCTACTGTGGAAAACAAAAACTAAAAATAGAAACACCATATGATTCCATAATTCTCTGGGGTACTTACCCAAAGAAAACAAAAGCATTACTTGAAAAAGATATAGACACTCTTGTGTTTATTTAAGCATTATTTATAATGCTACTATGTTGAAAAAACTGAAATATCTTATAGGTAGGTGAACGGTTAAAGAAGAGTGCCGTGTGTATGTGTGTGTGTGTGTGTGTGTGTGTGTGTGTGTGTGTGTGTGTTATGGCATATTAGCCATAAAAAAGAACGATATCTTGCCATTTTTAACAACCTAGATGAACTTGGAGGACATGATGCTAAGTGAAATAAGTCACTCAGATAAAGACAAATACCATCTGATTTCACTCATATGTGGAATTTAAGAAACAAAACAAATGAAGAAAGAAAGAAAGAAAAGAACATTCTCTTAAATGCAGAGAAGAAATTGATGGTTGCCAGAGGGAAAGTTGGTTTGGGGGAAGGGTGAAATAGATAAAGGGGATTCAGAGTTACAACCTTACAGTTATAAATGAGTCACAGAAATGAAAGGTATAGTGTAGGGAACATGGTCAATAAGATAGTAATAATGTTGTTTGGTGACAGGTGGTGATTATACATTACCATAGTGAGCAATGAGTATATGTGGAATTGTTGGATCATTATGTACACTTGAAACTAATATAACACTATGTTAATTAGGCTTCAGTAAAAAAATCAAATTGTGGTTCTGATGTTAATAATAACAACAATAATAGAATATAACAGAAATTTAAAAAAATGGTCAATATTTATTGATTACTTACTGTATAATAGGAATTAATAGCTTGATAATCATGCCAGTTAACAGGCGAGGAGACTCACGCTTAGAGAAGTTAAATAATATTACGTGACCATGCTCCTAGAAAATGGCAGTATGTGTTACTCTGTTTTCTCTTAATGTTCTATTTACTGCCACTCACAGTGGAACACAGGTTTCACATACCATTTGCAGGTCTTGAGTGAGGACAAAAGTGAGTGAGAACAAAACCAGTTAGGATGAAGAGTAAAAAGCTAATATGTCTGACTTTATTCCCACCTGTCTCTATGCCAGAAACCAGCTAATACTCAGGACCATTAAACTGTTTTACTGTTTGCCTGATGTCCAAGAGCTCAAGAACTTCATCACATCTTTTTATGATGTTCTCTGTTCCCCATTAGTAATTCTTCTTTTGTATCTTTGGGTGAATATAATAACCAATACAGGAACCTTGTTGAACACAGAATAATAGGAAGTAGAGATAAAAGGGGAAAAAACTATAAGAGGTGATTTTATTTTTATCATTTTCCATGAAAAAATCAACTGTAAGAGAGAATATAAGCTATTCAAATCTCTAAAATCAGAGAAAAAAATAAGCAAATAGGCAAAATGAAACAAAAAAATAGTAGCCCCCCCAAATTTTTTTCTTCTTTGGAAATACAAGAATGACGTTGGTTTTTATAAATCAATTATAGTTACTTTTCTAGATGGTTTTTTTTTGTTACTAAAATGTCTATATCCATTAGTAAGGATGTCATTTCAGAAAGCAAGAGAGAATCCCAATGTGTATAAAATATAAAAATAAAACCTACTGGATGAATTTAGATCTTAAAAAAAGGAAAAGAATCAAAAAGTAGACTGCTCATATACTGCTCCAAAAATAAAATATCAAAAAGTTATTAATGAGTCTTCAGAAATTAATGAAAATAGGGGCACCTGGGTGGATCAGTTGGTTAAGCGTCCAAATTCGGCTCAGGTCATGATCTCATGGTTTGTGAGTTCAAGCCCCATGTCGGGCTCTGTGCTGACAGCTCATAGCCTGGAGCCTGCTTTGGATTCTGTGTCTCATTCTCTCTCTGCCCTTCCCTACTTGAGCTCTGTCTCTTTGTCTCTCAAAAATAAATAAATGTAAATTAAAAAATTTTAAAAAGAAATTAATGAAAATGACTAACTTAGTAATAATGCTGTTATACTTTTGAAAAGAACAGATGGTCAGAATCATGGCCAGTAATACAACCCCTATCAAAATAACATCAGCATTCTTCACAGAGCTAGAACAAACAATCCTAAAATTTCTATGAAGCCAAAAAAGACCCAAAATAGCCAAAGCAATCCTGAAAAAGAAAACCAAAGCTGGAGACATCACAATTCTGGACTTCAAGCAGTTTACAAAGCTGTAATCATTAAGATAGTATGATACTGTCACAAGAAAAGACACATAAATCAATGGAACAGAATAGAGAACATAGAAATGAACCTACAAATATATGACTAACTGATCTTTGACAAGCAGGAAAGAATATCCAATGGAAAAAAAACCAGTATCTTCAGCAAATGGTTTTGGGAAAACTGGATGGCCACATGCAGAAGAATGAACCTGGACCACTTTCTCACACCATACACAAAAATAAACTCAAAATGGATGAAAGACCTAAATTTAAGACAGGAAACCATCAAAATCCTAGAGGAGAAAACAGGCAACAACCTCTTTGACGTTGGCCACAGCACTTCTTATTTGACATGTCTCTGGAGGCAAGGGAAACAAAAGCAAAAATGAACTATTGGGACCTCATTAAGAGAAAAATCATCTGCACACTGAAGGAAACAATGAGCAGAACTAAAAGGCAACTGATGGAATGGGAGAAGATATTTGCAAATGATATCAGATAAAGGATTAGTATCCAAAATCTGTAAAGAGCTTATCAAACTCAACACCCCAAAAACAAATAATTCAGTGAAGAAATGGGTGAAAGGTGTGAATATCACTTTTCGGAAGAAGATATATGGATAGCTAACAGACACATGAAATGATGTTCAACATCCTCATCATCAGAGAAATCCAAATCAAAACCACAATGAGATACCACCTCACTCCTGTCAGAATGGCTAACATTAACAACTCGGGCAACAACAGATGTTGGCAAGGATGCGGCGAAAGAGGATCTCTTTTGCACTGCTGGTGGGAATGCAAACTGGTGCAGCTACTCTGGAAAACAGTATGGAGACTCCTCAAAAATTAAAATAGAACTACCCTATGACCCCTCGATTTTACTACTAGGTATTTATCCAAAAGATACGAGAGTGCTGATTCGAAGGGACACATACACCCTAATGCTATAGCAACACTATCCATAATAGCCAAAGTATGGAAAGAGCCCAAATGTCCATCGATGGATGAATGGATAAAGAAGATGTGGTGTATTACACGGCAATCAACAAGAATGCAATCTTGCCACTTGTAGCATTGTGGATGGAACTAGAGGGTATTATGCTAAGCGAAAAATGTCAGAGGAAGACAAATATCCTTTGATTTCGCTCATATTTGGAATTTAAGAAACAAAACAGATGAATGTAAGGGAAGGGGAGCAAAAATAATATAAATAGAGAAAGGGAGACAAACCATAAGAGACTCTTAAATACAGAGAACAAACTGAGGGCTGCTGGTAGGGTGTTGGAATGGGGGAGGGATGTATTAAATGGTGATGGGTGTTACGGAGGACATTTGGGATAAGCAGTGAGTGTTGTATGTAAGTGATGAATTAATAAATTCTATCCCTGAAATTATTATTACACTATATGTTAACTAATTTGGATTTAAATTAAAAAAAATAAAACAAAAAGAAAGAATCATGGCCAGTAGGATAAAACTAAGCCTAGCTGATAAAAAATATGAGTTCAAACTTAACAGGAATGTAACAAATGAACAAAAATTTGTTTTCTTTCTTTTTTAAAAGTGTATTTATTTTGAGAGAGAGAGGGAGAAAAGAGGGCATAAGTTGGGGAGGGGCAGAGAGAGAGGGAGTGAGAAACCCAAGCAGGCTCACACTGACAGTACAGAACCCATGTGGGGCTTGAACCAACAAACTGAGCAATCATGACCTGAGCTGAAATCGAGTTGGTCACTTAATCGACTGAACCACCGAGGCACTGCAAAAATTTATTTTCCTAACTACAAAAATAGATATGTTGGCTGAGAAATGAAATGTCAGGAAGTATCATTTCATCTTTAATGAGGGAAGTATGTTTAATTTAAGATTTTGATGAAATGGACAAATTCCTTTCAAAGGATGCAACTACCAAAACTTAACACAGTGATACACAATCTGAGTTATCTGTAACTATCAAAGACTTAACTATTCACAGGAAGAAAATTTGAGATCAGGATAGCTTCAGAAGTGTATTTTACAAAGCATTTAAGAAGCAAATGAAGAAAATATTACACAGATTCTTCCAGAGAATAGAAAATGTGGGACAGTTGCTAACTGGTTTTATGAGATCAGCATAACTTTGAGACTCACTTGATGAGGACATTACAAATCAGGAAAATTACAGACCAGCTTCATTAAGAAACATAGATGCAAAATCCTAAACAACATATTACTCATCAAATGTAATAACTTATAAGAAGGATACTATAATGTCACGATTTGTGTTTTGTCATGAATACGATGATAATTTAACATTTGAAAATCAATTAATGTATTTAAACACATAACAAAAAAATGGAAAAACTAATTCGTCTCAATAGTTTAAGACAAAACATTTGATAAAATCTTTCTTGATTATAGACATTTACCAAAGTAGAAATAGAAGTTAATTTGATAAAAATTAACTATAAAAACCAAACCTTAATTAAACAAATTGTTGCTAAACATTGTGCTTGTTCATAGTGTTTTTAAAGCTCTCATATTCTGAATGAGCAAAGAGAATTCCCATTGCTACCACTATTATTAAGTATTTTACTAGGGGGTCTAGGTGGTATCAAAAGGCAAGAAAAAAATAGTGTAACAATTAACAAATGAACAAGTAAAACTGTCATTATTTACAGTAAATGTTATTGTGTATATTGAAAATCCAAAAGAATTGTTGGTAAGTTACTAAGTTATGTGAATTTAGCTATGCTGTTCCATATTTTTATTATAAAAATTGTTTATGTCTGTAATCAGACATAATAGAAAATACAATTTTTCAAAATTTTATGTTTACAATACCATATATAATATAAAGACCTAAGAAATATTTTTCCTGACTCAAATTTTATCAATTTAGTAGTTTTGTTTATGAATTTACTATGTATCTACATTTGTTACAAGAGAGCTACAATCATAAGTGGTTCATATCTAATTTTATGTTTGAATATTAAATAACATTAGCATAAAATTAAAATTTTTTTCAAAATAAATCATCAAGTGCAGTCAGATATCTTTATTTCCATATCTTCCTTTACTCACACCAAAGAATCACTATGTCAGTTAATATGTAATTGTGAAAAATGAATGCAAAAGGTATGCATAATCTCTATACAGAAGATCCCTATAAATGAAAGGATCTAATACATCCAAGTGTTGTAGGATCAGTTTTCCTTGAATTGGTCTACACGTTAAACTCAATTCAATCAAAATCCCAGCAATGTGCATCTGTATATAAACTGGCAAGCTGACTCTAAATTAAAAGAAATGCAAAGGACTAAGAAGATAAACACTCTTTTAGAAGAAAAATAAAATTAGTGGACATACTAACATATCATTTTTTATTATAAATCCACAATAATTAAGACATAGTAGTATTGGCACACAATAGATAAATATGAAAATGGACCCCAATTAAGAGTCCAAAATATTTCTCATATTTGTATTTTGACAAGGTATCATTGTAGAGCAATGAGTGAAACTTTACTCAGTAAAATGCATTTTGACAATTGCATACCCATATAGAAACTAATAAAAAGAAACAATAACAGTGATTGGTTATTTGCAATACATATCAGCAAGGGGAAGTTTATATCAAGAATATGTAAATTCCTCCCACTGGAAAACATAGCTAACCTAAGAGAATTATTGTTTTGAAATTTGAACAGGACCATCACAGAGATATCCAAGTGGCTAATATATACATGAGAAATGTCTCACCTTCTTTCATCAGAATGAAAATTAAAAATATAAGGGAATAGCACTTGTCATGATAAAGTTCAAAAACTAATAAAATAAATTTACCTAGAGTAATATAAAAATGCATTTCTGATGGGAGTATAAATTGTTAGAACCCCTTTTGCAGAGTAGTTATTACCTAGTAAAACAGATAATACATACACTATGACCCAGCAGTTACATACCCAGTTATCAAGGTATATATCCAACAAAATTTTGGGCCACTATACCAGAAACCTGCACAAGAAAATTCATGGCATAACACTACAAAGTGAGAAAAATCCTAAAACTCCATCCACAATAGAATGGATATGTAAAGTGTGGTAAATTCATTCAATGGAATACTATTTAACACTGAAATTAAACCAACTATATCTGCTAAAACAATATGAATTAATATCTTTATAGAACATAGAGTCAAAAAAACCACGCATGAAGTTGTACAGGCTGTGGTGGTCTCATTTATATCAATGTAGAGCCAAAGAGACTACACATGAAGTGGTATAGACTGTGCTGGTCTCGTTTATATAAAGTACAAAACAGGTGAAATTACCCTATGCTGTTAAAAGTCGGGAGAGTGACTACTTTTACAGAGAAGGAAGGAAAATAGGAAGGATACCAATGAGAGCTTTTGAGGTACAGAAAAAATTTCATTGATTGACTTAGCTACACATGTTTCTGTGCTTTATGGTCATAAATTGAGCTCTTTTTTTTTTTTTTTGGTGCCTTTCTCTGAGTGAATAGTATACTTCCAAAAGTGTTAATAACATAGCAACCAAAATTAAGATTTATAACATTTCTAATTTTCTTTCCTTACTAAACTATTAATCTGATAACAGCACATTTAAAATGAATATTGCCCTTCTGGTCTATTGTCTTTTTTTGAAAATGAATAAGTTAAAAAAAAAAAAAAAGTTGCCCAGAGAGCACAAGTTCCACAAAATTAGAAATTAAAGGGTAAATATTCAAGACATAGATGTTATAGTTAGGAGAAAGAACAATGGTTGGGAGAAAAAGCTGGGTTAAACAGAAGTTTCTCTATTATTTAAAAATACACACATGGAAAGTATCTTACTTTTATTTCAAATAAAATATGCTTTCTGAAAGCAAGTGCCCTCAACAGTTTATACATTTTTTTTCTTTTTTAGAACGAATTTTTAAAATAAATCTTGACTTATAACATTCAGATAATTCTTCTAAACTTGATTTAATTGTACAGTAGTGTCCTTCTAATTGGAGAGAACATTTTCTACTCCAATACCCAGGATTTAGCTGGTGTGTGAATGTTCAAATGCTGCTGGGGCTGATATAGTGCCTTAAACTCTTTAGAATCTTTTTTTCCAATTGTCACCTTTCAGCTTAGTTTTCTAGCTGTTTTGAATATGATAGAAGAAATAACAGGGAAAGAAAATTAACTGAAATGGTGGAAACACTTCTAAGAATCATACACAGTTAGCCATTACATGATTAAGACTGTCTCCAGGTTTGATTCTATAAAGAAGTTTAAAGGATACCTGCTTGCTTCTAACTGAAAAGGTCTTCTTACTCAGAAATTCTCCCACCCAGGTGAGTAATATAGCTAAACTCCCATAAATATGAAATTTATTCCATTAAGTTAAAAATTTTATCTAAGAGTCTCTGCCATTTTGATAAGGAATAAGATATTAAGCCATGATTTGTCATGAGTGGTTTAGCAGAAGTTTATTCATTACATTATTGTATTAGTTTCCTGTGGCTGCTATAACAAATTACCACAGCCTGATGGTGTAAAACAGCAGAAATTTATTCTCTCACAGTTATGGAAACAGGAACTCTGAAACAGAGATATTGGCAAGGCTGTGCTTCTTGGGAAGCTCTCTAAGAGAATCCATTTTGCCCTTTTTAGTTTCTGGTGGCTGATGGTGTTCCTTTGTGGCTGAATCACTCAGCTCTGTCCACATTTGTGTGTGGTGTTGAATTTCCTGTTTCTCTCCTATGAAGACCATTGCCATGCTCTTTAAGGCCTACCTAGGTAATCTAGGATAACCTCCCCATGTGTCAAGATCTTTAATTTAATCCCATCTGAAACAATACTTTTCTTTATAAAGATTTACAAGTTCTAGGGATTAGGAGTGGTGGTTGAAATAGAATTACAGAAATGAACATTAGGATTATGTAAAAAAGGAAAACATCTATGATAATGATACATGATACTAATTTAGCATTTAATGGAGGTCTGGCATTGTCTTTGCTACCGGAAGATCAGAGTTATCTTTTTGTTTGTTTTTTGTTTTTGTTTTTGTTTTGTTTTTGTTTTGTGGAGGGAATTAGAGAAAGAAAAGGAAATCACTTTGTTCTTGTCATAGTTCTTCTGTACTGTCTCTGATTCCAGTGAAATGGTAGAAATATAAAGTGGGTATAGCTGCTTATAGATCCTACAGAACTAGTGATTTATAATATAGTATAATTTAAAGTGGATATTGGAGGGATTTTAGATTTGGCTCTGATTCAGTAATATATGTATTATAGGAGGTATTTCCATGCAAATTTATGATTCCAGTTTACTGTTTTATGGCAACTCATGCAACTTTAATTTTTAACTCATACATCTGTACTTTTGTTTAACATTTTAAATATGGTATATCTAATCTAGAAGAGCCTGTTACCTTCAGTATCACAAAAGAAGTATTTAATGCATGTAACATCCATATGAAAAATGTGAATTATATAATATATACACCTCAGAAACATCAACTCATGAAATTTGCTTGCTTGGCCTTTCTACTTATTGTAAAGTGAAATTTCAAGAGGAGAAGACTACTGGAAAATGACTTTGCTACTTGGGTTATCAGTTTTGGACAGTTTGAAACCTAGTCATTTACTTTTTGTTGTTGTCTATCATTCCTTTGATAAATAGTTTGCCTTATTTCCTCTTAATGGTTATGATATAACAGTTATAAACCTAGCCTTCCAGTTTTCTTACCTGCTGTGCAATGAAAAAAAGATGAGCCAGGCTTCAGAGAGTTACAGAGTTTGAGACAGGGGTGATGATTTCCCACTACAGTCTTCATTTGGTTGCCAAGATATATAACATCAGAAAATATGGTGTTTCCTCAGAACTTAAACCTATCTTAGAATGACAACCAGGATCTGTGTAATTTACTCGAGTCAACATTCCAAGCATAATAATATCAGTTCTTTAAATTTATGGGACAATTTATGATAAAGATATTTCTTTTTAAGCAACTGAGTAGTAAAATATGGATGATGAGATGAGATTCATACTTTTTTTATATATTTGTTCATGACCCTTTACCAGAAGTGTTTTTGTAGCCTCCAAACTGGTCTCTGTACCTGTAATTTTCTACTTATCATGTATATCTATCATTCTGCTCTGCTTTTAATTCTACATATGTATGTATCCTAAATGCAGAATTAAGCATTGATTTATTCAAGAAATTCTTATGACCATAAAGAGAGTTAAAACACAGTCCTTGAAAGTGCTTACCATTTTGACTTAGGTACATAGGAAATGTACAGGGTAGTTATAATATATGATTGAAAGTGAAAAGCATGAGAAGGGAAAAGGTAAATTTTAAAGAATTTAGCAGAGGGTGAGATTATTTCCTAATGGGGAAAATATTAATCTGTATAGAAAGTCCTTCTTTTTTTTTTTTTTTTTTTTTCTTTTTATGAAATTTATTGACAAATTGGTTTCCATACAACACCCAGTGCTCATCCCAAAAGGTGCCCTCCTCAATACCCATCACCCACCCTCCCCTCCCTCCCACCCCCCATCAACCCTCAGTTTGTTCTCAGTTTTTAACAGTCTCTTATGCTTTGGCTCTCTCCCACTCTAACCTCTTTTTTTTTTTTTTTTTCCTTCCCCTCCCCCATGGGTTCCTGTTTAGTTTCTCAGGATCCACATAAGAGTGAAACCATGTGGTATCTGTCTTTCTCTGTATGGCTTATTTCACTTAGCATTACACTCTCCAGTTCCATCCACGTTGCTACAAAAGGCCATATTTCATTTTTTCTCATTGCCACATAGTACTCCATTGTGTATATATACCACAATTTCTTTATCCATTCATCAGTTGATGGACATTTAGGCTCTTTCCATAATTTGGCTATTGTTGAGAGTGCTGCTATAAACATTGGGGTACAAGTGCCCCTATGCATCAGTACTCCTGTATCCCTTGGATAAATTCCTAGCAGTGCTATTGCTGGGTCATAGGGTAGGTCTATTTTTAATTTTCTGAGGAACCTCCACACTGCTTTCCAGAGCGGCTGCACCAATTTGCATTCCCACCAACAGTGCAAGAGGGTTCCCGTTTCTCCACATCCTCTCCAGCATCTATAGTCTCCTGATTTGTTCCTTTTGGCCACTCTGACTGGCGTGAGGTGATACCTGAGTGTGGTTTTGATTTGTATTTCCCTGATAAGGAGCGACGCTGAACATCTTTTCATGTGCCTGTTGGCCATCTGGATGTCTTCTTTAGAGAAGTGTCTATTCATGTTTTCTGCCCATTTCTTCACTGGGTTATTTGTTTTTCGGGTGTGGAGTTTGGTGAGCCCTTTATAGATTTTAGATACTAGCCCTTTGTCCGATATGTCATTTGCAAATATCTTTTCCCATTCCGTTGGTTGCCTTTTAGTTTTGTTGGTTGTTTCCTTTGCTGTGCAGAAGCTTTTTATCTTCATAAGGTCCCAGTAATTCACTTTTGCTTTTAATTCCCTTGCCTTTGGGGATGTGTTGAGTAAGAGATTGCTACGGCTGAGGTCAGAGAGGTCTTTTCCTGCTTTCTCCTCTAAGGTTTTGATGGTTTCCTGTCTCACATTTAGGTCCTTTATCCATTTTGAGTTTATTTTTGTAAATGGTGTGAGAAAGTGGTCTAGTTTCAACCTTCTGCATGTTGCTGTCCAGTTCTCCCAGCACCATTTGTTAAAGAGGCTGTCTTTTTTCCATTGGATGTTCTTTCCTGCTTTGTCAAAGATGAGTTGGCCATACGTTTGTGGGTCTAGTTCTGGGGTTTCTATTCTATTCCATTGGTCTGTGTGTCTGTTTTTGTGCCAATACCATGCTGTCTTGATGATGACAGCTTTGTAGTAGAGGCTAAAGTCTGGGATTGTGATGCCTCCTGCTTTGGTCTTCTTCTTCAAAATTCCTTTGGCTATTCGGGGCCTTTTGTGGTTCCATATGAATTTTAGGATTGCTTGTTCTAATTTCGAGAAGAATGCTGGTGCAATTTTGATTGGGATTGCATTGAATGTGTAGATAGCTTTGGGTAGTATTGACATTTTGACAATATTTATTTTTCCAATCCATGAGCAGGGAATGTCTTTCCATTTCTTTAAGTCTTCTTCAATTACCTTCATAAGCTTTCTATAGTTTTCAGCATACAGATCCTTTACATCTTTGGTTAGATTTATTCCTAGGTATTTTATGCTTCTTGGTGCAATTGTGAATGGGATCATTTTCTTTATTTGTCTTTCTGTTGCTTCATTGTTAGTGTATAAGAATGCAACTGATTTCTGGACATTGATTTTGTATCCTGCAACTTTGCTGAATTCATGTATCAGTTCTAGCAGACTTTTGGTGGAGTCTATCGGATTTTCCATGTATAATATCATGTCATCTGCAAAAAGCGAAAGCTTGACTTCATCTTTGCCAATTTTGATGCCTTTGATTTCCTTTTGTTGTCTGATTGCTGATGCTAGAACTTCCAGCACTATGTTAAACAACAGCGGTGAGAGTGGGCATCCCTGTCGTGTTCCTGATCTCAGGGAAAAAGCTCTCAGTTTTTCCCCGTTGAGGATGATGTTAGCTGTGGGCTTTTCATAAATGGCTTTTATGATGTGTAAGTATGTTCCTTCTATCCCGACTTTCTCAAGGGATTTTATTAAGAAAGGGTGCTGGATTTTGTCAAAGGCCTTTTCTGCATCGATTGACAGGATCATATGGTTCTTCTCTTTTTTTTTTGTTAATGTGATGTATCACGTTGATTGATTTGCGAATGTTGAACCAGCCCTGCATCCCAGGAATGAATCCCACTTGATCATGGTGAATAATTCTTTTTATATGCTGTTGAATTCGATTTGCTAGTATCTTATTGAGAATTTTTGCATCCATATTCATCAGGGATATTGGCCTGTAGTTCTCTTTTTTTACTGGGTCTCTGTCTGGTTTAGGAATCAAAGTAATACTGGCTTCATAGAATGAGTCTGGAAGTTTTCCTTCCCTTTCTATTTCTTGGAATAGCTTGAGAAGGATAGGTATTATCTCTGCTTTAAATGTCTGGTAGAACTCCCCTGGGAAGCCATCTGGTCCTGGACTCTTATTTGTTGGGAGATTTTTGATAACCGATTCAATTTCTTCGCTGGTTATGGGTCTGTTCAAGCTTTCTATTTCCTCCTGATTGAGTTTTGGAAGAGTGTGGGTGTTCAGGAATGTGTCCATTTCTTCCAGGTTGTCCAATTTGTTGGCATATAATTTTTCATAGTATTCCCTGATAATTGTTTGTATCTCTGAGGGATTGGTTGTAATAATTCCATTTTCATTCATGATTTTATCTATTTGGGTCATCTCCCTTTTCTTTTTGAGAAGCCTGGCTAGAGGTTTGTCAATTTTGTTTATTTTTTCAAAAAACCAACTCTTGGTTTCGTTGATCTGCTCTACAGTTTTTTTAGATTCTATATTGTTTATTTCTGCTCTGATCTTTATTATTTCTCTTCTTCTGCTGGGTTTAGGCTGCCTTTGCTGTTCTGCTTCTAGTTCCTTTAGGTGTGCTGTTAGATTTTGTATTTGGGATTTTTCTTGTTTCTTGAGATAGGCCTGGATTGCAATGTATTTTCCTCTCAGGACTGCCTTCGCTGCGTCCCAAAGCGTTTGGATTGTTGTATTTTCATTTTCGATTGTTTCCATATATTTTTTGATTTCTTCTCTAATTGCCTGGTTGACCCACTCATTCGTTAGTAGGGTGTTCTTTAACCTCCACGCTTTTGGAGGTTTTCCAGACTTTTTCCTGTGGTTGATTTCAAGCTTCATAGCATTGTGGTCTGAAAGTATGCATGGTATAATTTCAATTTTTGTAAACTTATGAAGGGCTGTTTTGTGACCCAGTGTATGATCTATCTTGGAGAATGTTCCATGTGCACTCGAGAAGAAAGTATATTCTGTTGCTTTGGGATGCAGAGTTCTAAATATATCTGTCAAGTCCATCTGATCCAATGTCTCATTCAGGGCCCTTGTTTCTTTATTGACTGTGTGTCTAGATGATCTATCCATTTTTGTAAGTGGGGTGTTAAAGTCCCCTGCAATTACCACATTCTTGTCAATAAGGTTGCTTCTGTTTATGAGTAATTGTTTTATATACTTGGGGGCTCTGGTATTCGGCGCATAGACATTTATAATTGTTAGCTCTTCCTGATGGATAGACCCTGTAACTATTATATAATGTCCTTCTTCATCTCTTGTTACAGCCTTTAATTGAAAGTCTAGTTTGTCTGATATAAGTATGGCTACTCCAGCTTTCTTTTGGCTTCCAGTAGCATGATAAATAGTTCTCCATCCCCTCACTCTGAATCTAAAGGTGTCCTCAGGTCTAAAATGAGTCTCTTGTAGACAGCAAATAGATGGGTCTTGTTTTTTTATCCATTCTGATACCCTATGTCTTTTGGTTGGCACATTTAATCCGTTTACATTCAGTGTTATTATAGAAAGATACGGGTTTAGAGTCATTGTGATGTCTGTATGTTTTATGCTTGTAGTGATGTCTCTGGTACTTTGTCTCACAGGGTCCCCCTTAGGATCTCTTGTAGGGCTGGTTTAGTGGTGACAAATTCCTTCAGTTTTTGTTTGTTTGGGAAGACCTTTATCTCTCCTTCTATTCTAAATGACAGACTTGCTGGATAAAGGATTCTCGGCTGCATATTTTTGCTGTCTAGCACCCTGAAAATCTCGTGCCAATTCTTTCTGGCCTGCCAAGTTTCTTTTTTTTTTTTTTTTAAATTTTTTTTTTTTTCAACGTTTATTTATTTTTGGGACAGAGAGAGACAGAGCATGAACGGGGGAGGGGCAGAGAGAGAGGGAGACACAGAATCGGAAACAGGCTCCAGGCTCTGAGCCATCAGCCCAGAGCCCGACGCGGGGCTCGAACTCACGGACCGCGAGATTGTGACCTGGCTGAAGTCGGACGCTTAACCGACTGCGCCACCCAGGCGCCCCGATGGCCTGCCAAGTTTCAAAAGAGAGATCAGTCACAAGTCTTATAGGTCTCCCTTTATATGTGAGGGCACGTTTACCCCTTGCTGCTTTCAGAATTTTCTCTTTATCCTTGTATTTTGCCAGTTTCACTATGATATGTCGTGCAGAAGATCGATTCAAGTTATGTCTGAAGGGAGTTCTCTGTGCCTCTTGGATTTCAATGCCTTTTTCCTTCCCCAGTTCAGGGAAGTTCTCAGCTATTATTTCTTCAAGTACCCCTTCAGCACCTTTCCCTCTCTCTTCCTCCTCTGGAATACCAATTATGCGTATATTATTTCTTTTTAGTGTATCACTTAGTTCTCTAATTTTCCCCTCATACTCCTGGATTTTTTTATCTCTCTTTTCTCAGCTTCCTCTTTTTCCATAACTTTATCTTCTAGTTCACCTATTCTCTCCTCTGCCTCTTCCATCCGAGCTGTGGTGGTTTGCATTTTGTTTTGCATTTCATTTAAAGCGTTTTTCAGCTCCTCGTGACTGTTCCTTAGTCCCTTGATCTCTGTAGCAAGAGATTCTCTGCTGTCCTGTATACTGTTTTCCAGCCCAGCGATTAATTTTATGACTATTATTCTAAATTCACTTTCTGTTATATTATTTAAATCCTTTTTGATCAGCTCATTAGCTGTTGTTATTTCCTGGAGATTCTTCTGAGGGGAATTCTTCCGCTTGGTCATTTTGGATAGTCCCTGGTGTGGTGAGGACCTGCAGGGCACTTCCCCTGTGCTGTGGTGTATAACTGGAGTTGGTGGGCGGGGCCGCAGTCAGTCCTGATGTCTGCCCCCAGCCCACCGCTGGGGCCACAGTCAGACTGGTGTGTGCCTTCTCTTCCCCTCTCCTAGGGGCGGGATTCACTGTGGGGTGGCGTGGCCCGTCTGGGCTACTTGCACACTGCCAGGCTTGTGATGCTGGGGATCTGGCGTATTAGCTGGGGTGGGAAGGCAAGGTGCACGGCGGCAGGGGGGGCAGGCTTAGCTCGCTTCTCCTTAGGTGATCCACTTCAGGAGGGGCCCTGTGGCAGCCGGAGGGAGTCAGATCCGCTGCCGGAGGTTTGGCTCCGCAGAAGCACAGAGTTGGGTGTTTGCGCGGAGCGAGCAATTTCCCTGGCCGGAAACGGTTCCCTTTGGGATTTTGGCTGGGGGATGGGCGGGGGAGATGGCGCTGGCGAGCGCCTTTGTTCCCCGCCAAACTGAGCTCTGTCGTCCGGGGGCTCCGCAGCTCACCCTCCCTTTGTCCTCCAGCCTTCCCGCTTTCCGAGCAGAGCTGTTAACTTATGACCTCCCAGACGCTAAGTCGCGCTTGCTGTGGGAACACAATCCGTCAGGCCCCTCCGCTTTTGCAAGCCGGACTCGGGGGCTCTGCTTGGCTGGCGAGCCGCCCCTCCGCCCCGGCTCCCTCCCGCCAGTCCGTGGAGCGCGCACCGCCTCGCCGCCCTTCCTACCCTCTTCCGTGGGCCTCTCGTCTGCGCTTGGGTCTGGCGACTCCGTTCTGCTAATCCTCTGGCGGTTTTCTGGGTTATTTAGGCAGGTGTAGGTGGAATCTAAGTGATCAGCAGGACGCGCGGTGAGCCCAGCGTCCTCCTACGCCGCCATCTTCCTGCGCCTCCCTAGAAAGTCCTTCTTAAGGTTGGACATGATCAGGGTATTGTTTGCATACAAAGAGGAGGTACAGAGAACATTGAAAACATTTGAACGTAATTCTCTAGACAATTTTTCATCATTGGTTGATTTTTTTCAGTTTATTTACTTATTTTGAGAGAGAGAGAACACGAACAGGGGAGGGACAGAGAGAGAGAGGGAGAGAGAGAATCCCAAGCAGGCTCCATGCTCAGTGCAGAGTCCAATGCAGGGCTTGATTTCATGACCATAAGATCATGACCTGAGCTGATCATCAAGAATCAGACACTTAACCAACTGAGCCACCGGGGCACCCCTGATCATTGGCAGATATTAAGTGGGGGTATTCCACAACGTTTATTTTTTTTAATAAGATAACATTTTTGAAAATAAAAGAAATAGCCACTGCGGGGGGGGAGGGTATGAAAGAAGAACAGTGAATTCTCATATGAGGTCTTTACGAGACAAAACAGATGAACATAAGGGAAGGGAAACAAAACTAATATAAAAACAGGGAGGGGGACAAAACAGAAAAGACTCATATAAATGGAGAACAAACTGAGGATTACTGGAGGGGTTGTGGGAGGGGGTATGGGCTAAATGGGTAAGGGGCATTAAAGAATCTACTCCTGAAATCATTGTTGTACTATATGCTAACTAATTTGGATGTAAATTATAAAAAATAAAAAATAAATAAAAAAAAGAAGAACAGTGAATTAAGGAAATATCTGCAGTAAGGAATTGTTCATTAAAATAGAAAGGAATTGGTATTATTCTAGAAGTACAATTAAACTTGTTGAATGATTATGGGATGATGAAAATGAGAGCTAAAGACAAAGTAGTTTTCTGTATTGGTTGGTTTGATGGATAGTGATACCATTCTCTAACAAGGAAAATTATAGAAGAGAAGGTTTGTGACAGAGAAAGAATAGAGGAAAATCTTAGAACCCTGAAAATTTAATTTGATATCCTCTAAAATGGATATTCTTTAATTTTTTTTGTTATGTTTTACATTTTAATTAGAGAAGACCTTAAGCGCTACCTTGGGACACAGTAAAGAGAGAAGATTCCCTGTGGTTCTGCCTTAGCTTACCCATCCTAGTGAGTTAAATGAATTTTGTAGTTAGCTGGACCCATTTACCTCAGGAGGTACTTAACAAATATCAGTTACTACTGAAAATGCATCTCTAATGGAAATTTTGCTCAACTCTCAAGAGTCTTATGCAGTTACCACTTCCAATCATATAGAGTTGTGGAAACAGTTTTATTCATCTGTTATATTTACAATGATATTTTGATTTCCTGTATATTTTTGAGATTGGCTTTCTGGCAACTGTTCAACAGGCTTGACATTTAAAACACATATGGTTAGGAAATAGTATATTCTGTTTAGCTTATCTGAGTTTTAATGGTGTGGTAGGAAGACGCTGCAGGTCTGGAGTTTAAAAGAGTCTACAGCAGGAGATGTAGCTTTAAAAGTCATCATAATGTTGATAGTTGAAACAATGTTAATTAATGTGTTATTGGTAAGAAAACAAGATAAAGTATAGAGAATAGTGATGACCGAGATTAAAAGCACTTGGGGATGCTAAAATTTAAGAGATGGGAAAAAGAAGAGCAATTGGGGAATAAAACTCAAAACACTAGCCCAAATTGTAGAGGAGATTCAAAAGATTATTTAAGGGAAGACAGGAAAAGATTAACATTTCAAGATGGTGGAAAACAGTGTGGGAAGGTAAAGAGAGATTTTTAGGTAGAGACACAGAGGAGGTCAGAAAATTTAATTAGGAGACCTTGGTAAGAAATTTTAGAATTTTTTATTTCAGAGACAATGGAAGGGTTGAGAGAAGGCAAAGAATAGAGATGAATTGGTGGAAACTTCTCTTTCAAAGTTTGGAAGTGAATAAAAGAAATAATGTAGATTTTCTTTTATAGACACAGGATTTAGAAAGTGGTTGTGAAATACTAAGATTAGATTTTATTTATAGGATGAGGAGAAAGAATCAGAGGAGATGGATTGATAAAGAGATATGATGATGGAGTACTGTCTCTAGTGAGACAAAAGAACTGGGAATGGGAGTAGGGAGATGGAGACCAAAGAGACAAAGAGTAGGGAGGGGGGAAAGATGAAAGGAAAATCAGGGAAAACGTACATCAGGAAAACAGGAAGATTAATATTAAAGGATTTTGTTATCCATATCTAGGTTCTCTTAGTTAAAATTGGTGCCAATAATTAGAAGTAAATGAATGGTGGTTATTTCTCTACAATCTTACTTTGAAGTTATCAAGGCTTAGGACAAATTCTGCCATGCACATAAATATTTATTAGTGAGCAGCCACAAAAAATTCATCCAAAATATTTAGTAAACTTGGTGAATATTTAGCTTTCTGTTAAGGTGTTGAATTACAATTTACATGAAAAGTTCATAGAAGGCATACCTAAAAATATTCTAAAATCAGCATTTTTAAAGTTCATATCAGACAACTAAATTGTCCAACTGTGTAACTAGATACAGAAATATCAGGGATATTTATAGAGTGTTTCTATGATCTCAGTAATTTTCCAGAAAATAATTCAACATAGGCAAGTGTGATATCATGTATGTGATATTTAGTTTAAATTTATTTCTAGTCATTTTTCCTAACCCATATTACATAAGTGATCAGCTAGTATTATGTTTCATAATAGGGAGTTTCAGGAGCTTCTTGTGTCTCCTTCATCATCCTCCTTTGCTTTTTAAATTAAAAAAGTGAATGCCAGAAGTTGATTTTCATTGTTGGAAATAGTGATCTGTTAGCAATCATTTTGAATGTTGAACCAGCATGGTAAACTGTAATAATTAGAGATATTCAAGATAAGTGTACTGGATACTTCCCAACCTGATATGACCATGTTGTAAAATTCCTGTAGGCTCTGGTACCCAAAGTTTGATTCCTAAATGTGTCTGTGCCACTATTGGGTTAGGAGAATTTCTGGCTCCCTGATGTCTCCAATAAAGCATAATAGAATTCTGCCTCTGGAGTGTTGTCATATATAACTCTAGGGAACATTTCATGCAAAGAGTTGATCAGAGAACATAAAAGGATAGAGAACTAGAAAGTAATATACCTGACAGAATAGGTACTATAAATTGTGCCTGCTTGCTGATGAGTGATTGTTTAATAAACGTTCGTATGTGTGACAGAATTTGCTTTGAGGCATGATTTCATTATAGCATAGTTGGGAAGTGGTGATGAAATAGCTAAATCTTTGCCCTCTTCAAAGTTTTCCAGTGTTTGCATTAGGCATGACCTGGTTAGCATAGGTCTGTTTCCTGTAGAGATCATTCCTATTCCACAAGAATTGTAAGTATCTCTAAAATATTTCAGCCAGTCCACTCTTGCACTGTGATAACCTACTTCTTCAGGCTGCTTTGTTTTTCAGCAAAGCCTGTTGTGTTAATAGGAGCTAAAGGTAACTGAAGCTCTTCTTGTATCTACCTCTGTAACAAAGACTTTCTGAAAAGAAATATAACCCACAATATTTATTGTGTGAATTCCTGATTAATGCAAATGACTGTACCTAGAATTTAATTTAAATGTAAATCATTAAGGGGAGCATGGGTGGCTCAGTTGGCTTAGACTTGTCTCAGGTAAAGATCTCATGATGCTGCAATCCAGCCCCAAGTCCAGAGCCCAGGCCCTCATCACTGCTGGGTGTGGAGCCTACTGAAGATTCTTTATTCCTCTCTATCTCTGCTCCTCCCTGTGCTAGGGCATGTGTGTGCACTTTCTCTCTCTCCCTCACTTTCTTCCCTCTCCCTCTTTCCCTTTCAATGAATCAATAAATCAGTAAGTGTAAATCATTAATATATATGCAATATCATGCTGCCTGTGCTGAAATATTTTAAAGTGAATGACAGCTATCTTAATTATAGCCTTTGCCTTTTAAATAAGATGCCCATAAACCACGTAGTCTTACATGTATACATGAAAATCTTGGTAGACTTAACTGGGTTTCTAGATCCTTTGATTTCATAGAACTGCTACTAAAAGGTTTGACAGCATCAGCAGATACTGTCTAGTAACAGCATTCTCAAAGAGGGTGATCCCACTTTGTCAGGAGGCATTTGGAAATATGGAATGGAGCTTTTTTGGTTGTTAAGATGAATGTCACAATGATTGAAGAATGCTCCTGCAGGGCTAAATTCCACAATGTCTGAGGAACAAGGTCTAATGAATTCAGGGAAGAATCATCCCACCCAAAATTCCATTTGCATTTCTGTTGAAGAAAACTGCCAGACTAAGCAATATCAATTCTCTCATATCTCTATTATATTAAGGGATTGAGTACATTGTAATTAGTATTTCTTGTGTTTCTGTCTCCATTCATCTGGATCATTTGAGGGAGGACTGTCATTTTAATTTTCATTTGTTGAGAACTCTTAAACAGTGTTTGGCAAACAGTGGGTTTTTAATAAATGTTTGTGTCATATAAACAATATGTATATGGTCCAAGTCATTCAGCTTTTTGTCTTGAAGAAGGAAATGCCAAAGTTTGCTCCTTGAAGCCAAGTTAAACATTTAAAAGCAATTTGGACAAGCCTCTAGATATATACCTTTTGAGAGTTACTAAATCAGATTGAATTTAATTTTACTAGATCTGGTAGGAATTTTCTAACTGGTATAATTTCATGTAAGTGTAGAGAAACATTAATGAAGAAAAGGATTTAAATTAAAGTCAAATGTCTCTAAAAATAATCCAGTTTTTTAAATGTTTATTCCTGTAATACTAAGTAAAACAAGTTTCAACACAAATAGGAAAGCTCAATATCTATATGAAGTTTCTAGAACAATATATTTCTCAGTTAATTTTTTCATGACTTCCCAAAAAATTTAGGCCTCTAATTTGTGGTCCAGATTGTATATGAAAACAATTCTCAATATTGGGATATACACACAGTTCTCTTTTTAAGCATCATGATATTGTCTAAATATATTGTATAATTCTATTAGAATCTTAAATTTTAATTTTGTATTGTATGTCCAAACCTTTGTTCTTTGAAATATTTAATAAAATATCCAAATTTATGTTAACCCATCATCTAAAGTCTTATAGTTTCTTACCAGTTTCCAACACTGAATTATAAATCAGATACCTTGCTAACATTCTGAAGGAGACAAAGCCAACTGCTACCTGACTGAATTTAACTGTTTCCCTTGGCTGTATGATTTCTTTTTTAGTGAACAATGTTGACATGAAAAATTTTTTTCCAGTTTTAAAGAAAATGTGTTTATATGTGTGTGTATGTCTTTTTTATTTTTTTATTTAAAAAAATTTTTAAGCGTTTATTTATTTTTTGAGAGAGAGACACAGAGCACAAGCACAGGAGGGGCAGAGAGAGGAGACACAGAATCTGAAGCAGGCTCCAGGCTCTGAGCTGTCAGCACAGAGCCCGACGTGGGACCTGAGCTCAGTGACTGAGGTTATTGACCTGAACTGAAGTCAGACACTTAGCCAACTAAGCCACGATGACACTTCTGTGTTTGTCTTTTGTTTTAAAAAAGTTTGATTTACATCCACAGTGTCTCAGTCAACAAAATAAAATAAAGCTGTTATTGGAACTTTTTGCATATTGATAATGATTGAAACTTTGGGCTTTCTAGATTTTACCTAACCTGTAGAACCTCAGCAGATTCAGAGTTAAAGTGTTGGTTTTAGGAAATTCATCTGTTAGATCATTAATTTATGATTATAGGTTATCTGGGTGATGTGGAATAAAAACAGATGGGAAGGTAGAATTTCAATAATGGCATATAGCCTGGGAGAAGTTTTGAAGGTGTGCATGGCAGTGATGAGTTGAAGCAGGTGAATGCATCATTTGAACAGTGTCTCTGTAGGGCAAACATACTCATATTGGATTCAATACTCTAGAATTTGCTTGAAGATAGTGTGGTTGATACTTTTTGTTATTTCTCATTGCCACTGATGCAGGGAAGAATAGTTTCCATCTAACCTACATTCTGGATTCTTTCCTAAATAGGAGATCACTGAGTTTAAAATTCTCCTTGTGCATTCAGAAGTTCAAATTTACATTCATAGTGTTAGAATGCATAGCAGATGAATTGTTTCTTTTTCAAGTAACATTATGGCAGTAAACTGCAGGTGATTCCTATTTTATGCAGTTATGCTCTCTAGATAAAAGGAGGGAAAATTTTCTTATATGTACCCTAAAAATAGGTCAAATAAATACATAACCTCACTCGCAATGTAGAAAATAAAGAAAACATGTGGACTACATTTGAAAGTACTTTTTTAGACGGTTCGTGCAAAGTTGTCTTACTTTTTATTTTTTATTTAAAAAAATTTTTAACGTTTATTTATTTTTGAGACAGAGACAGAGCATGAACGGGGGAGGGTCAGAGAGAGGGAGACACAGAATCAGAAACAGGCTCCAGGCTCTGAGCTGTCAGCACAGAGCCCGACGTGAGGCTCGAACTCACAGACTGCGAGATCATGACCTGAGCTGAAGTCGGCCGCCCAACCGACTAAGCCACCCAGGCGCCCCAAAGTTGTCTTACTTTTTGACATCATTGCAGAATTGTACAACAATCTGCCATCATCACAAAGAAATTTTATTTTATTTTATATTTTTTAAATTTTTTTTTAACGTTTATTTATTTTTGAGACAGAGACAGAGCATGAATGGGGGAGGGGCAGAGAGAGAGGGAGACACAGAATCGGAAACAGGCTCCAGGCTCTGAGCCATCAGCCCAGAGCCCAACGCGGGGCTCGAACTCACGGACTGTGAGATCGTGACCTGAGCTGAAGTCGGATGCTTAACTGACTGAGCCACCCAGGCGCTCCAAGAAATTTTATTTTAGAAAACATCTTTTTAAGTCTCTTGACCAATATCTGATATTTTCCTAATTTTATTGTTCAGTGTAAGTGCTTAATAAAATACTGACAGATTTCATATGTCCTTGGCAAACTCCTGAATTCCAGTATTCAACATCCAGTCAGACAATATCTTTACAACATTCACAATTTGACCCATGTTTAGATACTCTGAGTTAGTAGTGGGGAAGAGTCTATAAGAGAGAGATAAACCAAAATCCCTGAATAGAAGTAAAATTTTATTCTTGAATTTATTTTCATTTCTCCAGGACATGGTATGGGTTATTTTTTTCCTTCCTCATTTATAAAGGCCATACAAACCACTCAGACAATTATTTTTGATTTAATTTAAGTACACATTATTATTTGATTGATGAGAAGGAAATATATGATATCTTAGTGACACTGGCATGACATCTTGGATATGGTTTTCATGAGGTAAACACCTGTTTGCAAGGAGCTGGTGAAGAGAGGCAGCCAAATCATGTCCTGTCAATACTGGAATAGCTGTCAGATGCTATTGACATTTAGTTACTGCACTGACTTGTATTAAACTAGAACTGGTATGAAAACCTTTCTTGAAGGCTAGGTATCTCATTCCCAATAGCTAGATTCATTGAATCCCATTCCTTGTTCTACCTTTGAAGGGTGACATACTCATAATATAAGGGTGGTTTGTTTGTTTTCTAATAAGTGCCGTTTATTCATTTTTTGTTCTCTTCATGATTTATTAATTTTGTCTAATTTATTTTCAAAATAAAAGTGCAAACTAATAATTTATGAAAGAATACTTTTAACTTTCTTTGGCTTTTCAGTTACTCACATCTTATTTCTTTTAAAATAAATATTATAAGGTGTTTATCTTATTCATCAGTCTCTTGCTATACTAATCATTGAAGTCCTTATTCAACTTAAGTCATTTATTAAAAAAAAATTTTTAATGTTTTTATTTATTTTTGAGATACAGAGAGACAGAGCATGAGCAGGGGAGGGGCAGAGAGAGAGGGAGACACAGAATCTGAAGCAGGCTCCAGGCTCTGAGCTGCCAGCACAGCTGCCAACGCGGGGCTTGAACTCACAGACTGTGAGATCGTGACCTGAGCTGAAGTTGAATGCTTAACCTATTGAGCCACCCAGGCGCCCCAAATAATTTATTTTTTTAATGTAGCGTATTTTCATTAGAAATTACTATGTAAGCTATCTGCAGGAACCTAGTGACACAAATGTTGGAATTGGGTAGATTTTAACAGAAAATATTTAAGTGTTACGGTCTATGAACAACTTGAGAATGCACACCCAGTGTAATTATATTTAAATTTTGAAATATTTCCAGCATATGTTTACCAAACAAAACACCTCTGTGGGACATAGTAAACTGGTTGGTTGGTGGTTTTTAACACTTGTTTAAGATATTTATAAAAATAAGTTCAAAGCCTAACTTATTAGATGTTTTCCTCTGTGTGTGTGTACGTAAGTGTGTGTTATCATGTAGATGTAATTTTTTTTTCATTTTAAAGCAGCAGCCATTATTTTTACCAATTTTGGGGAGTGTTTACAAAATTATTGTTGCCTAAACTGTCAGTACTACTTGACTCTTAGGTTTTTTTTCAGCTCTATTTGAAATAACTATTTTTTTCCTTTTTTCCTTTCTTTTTCTGAGAATAAATTCATAGAAGTGGAATTCCTGCATCAAAGTTATGATTATGTTCAAAACTCTTGAAACATTTTGCCAAATTACCCTCTAATCTGTGGTACATACAAATGGCCGTTTCAGTATGCTCTTGCCAAGTTTTTTGCCCTCATTTTCTCATTTATAACATGAAGACAACATTATTGCCTTACAATAACTATGTCACCACATAGGTTTGTTGTATTAAATGAGTTAGTGATATGGAAGGTAAAATTTTTGCTGTTATTATTTTAAAATATAATAGTAAATTTTTTTTCTCATTTTATTTAATTATTACAGAGATGGAACATATTTTCATATGTCTTAGACATTTTGTTTCTTTTCTGTAGTGTCTATTCATATTCTTATAAATGGGTTTTGCTTATTCTTATTTTTATGTACTCTTTATGCCATAAGGATGTTAACCCTATATCTGGATTAAACATTTCAAATATTTTCTTCACTTTTTGTCTTTGTATAGCAAATGCTTAATTTTTGTTGTTGTGTCATAATCTTTTTGTGTATATTTTTCCTTTTCTTTATTTAGAAAGTGTTTTAGTTTTCTGTGGTTGCTGTAACATATTATCACAAAGAAGGTGGCTTTAAAATAACAGTAATGCATTCTGTCACAGTCATGGAGGCTGTAAGTCAACCAGATATTGACAGGTTGGTTCCGTCTAGAGGATCTGAGAGAATCCATTTCCATGCTTTTTTTTTTTTTTTTTTTTTTTTTTTTTTAGCTTCTTGTGATTGCTAGTGATTCTTGCCATTCTTTGGCTTGTAGATTTTTCTGGCATCACTTCAGTCTGTGCCTCCATCTTTGCATGACCTTCTTTCCTATATGTGTATGGACTGTGTCCAAATTTCCTTCTTTACATAAGGACACCAATCATGTTGGATTTAGGGCCCATCTTAAGCCTCACCTTAAGTTTATTACATCTGCAATGGCACTGTTTCCAAATAAAATCAGCTTCATGGGTTCTAGATAGACACGAATTTTTGCAAGACACTATTCAATACAGTGTAAGAATTAATTTCATATTCTAAGATCACAAACATATTCATGCTGACATTCTATTTTTATGTTTCTTTTTTTTTTACATTTCTTTAATCCATCTGGTTGACCATTGTTTCCTGAGATAATTAGTAAAAAATTAGTAGTGATTGGACTGAGGTATATTACCTTGAAGTTTAAGAATCATTCCATTTTTTTTTTACGCAGTAGTAGAAAAGTAAAATATAAATGCACCATTTAAATATAAATAAGCAGTTTCATACACACACATACACAGAAATAAGGAACATTTTAAAAGGCATTTGATGGGGTGCCTAGGTAGCTCAGTTAGTTAAGCATCTGACTGACTTGATTTCAGCTCAGGTCGTGATCTCACAGTTCATGGGATGGAGCCCTGCATCAAGGTCTGCGCTGACAATGCGGAGCCTGCTTGACATTCTCTGTCTCCTCTAACTGCCCCCTCCCCCGCCCCGCTCGCTCGCTCTCTCTCTCTCTCTCTCTCTGTCTAAATTAATAAACATTAAATTTAAAAACTATATAAAAAAAGACATTTTCATGATTCAGATCTTATCTAAGAAATATCAGGCTTGGTTTCCATTGTCTGTTGCAAAATAAATATTTCTCCCTCTTGGAAATCTCAGAATATACTAGATATTTCTCATCTCTTCTTGCCCCCACCTAAGATTTACATTATTTTTTTTAATTGTGGTTAAAAAAATCTTATGATGTCTATTCTCTTACATTTTTTAAGTATACGTACAGTATTATTAATGATAAGTAGAGTGTTATATAGCAAATATCTAGAAATTTTTCATCTCACAGGCCTTAAAACTTATCACCATTGAACATCAACTCACCATCCCCCTCCACTCCTACAGCCCTTGGCAGTCACCATTCACCTTTAAGCTTTGATGAGTTTGATTACATAAGATACCTCATATATATGAAATCATTCAGTATTGTCATTCTCTGACCATTTATTTCACTGGCCATAAGGTCTTCCATCTTCATCCATACTGTAGCATATGACAGTATATTCTTTTTATGGCTGAATTGTATTCCATTGTGTATATTCCACATTTTCCTACCTGCTTTGATGTAGCTGGTTTCATGCTCATCTGGGATGCAAGAGCCTCATGTTTGATATATGGATTTCTTTAGAGTACTTTTTTAAGTTTATATATTTTTAGAGAGAGAGAGAGAGAGAGAGAGAGAGAGCAAGCACAGAGCCCAGTGGGGGGCTTGATCTCACTAACTGAGAGATCATGACCTGAGCTGAGATCAAGAGTTGGACATTTAACCAGCTAAGCCACCCAAGCACCCCTGGATTTCTTATAAAAGAAATCAATCCTTGTATTATTGTATGGTCCTCATCCTCACCATGAGAAGGCCTGGTCAGGCTTTCTATTTTGCCATACTGCTGACATCACCCCTCTTTTTTCTTCTTTTACATGAATTATCCAATAAAGATGTGTGAAGATTATAGCACTTGAGTCCTCATATATGCTTTAAGTTAGAAAGAAGTGTTTTAAATGAATAATTCAAGATTTAGAAGATTGACATCGAAAATGTGTCCCTTCTGTTTTTCTTACCTGATGTATTTCTCAATTAATCTTTTATTTTTCTCCATTAGCCTTTTATTTTTTTTTCATGCAGAAATGGTCTACCATGACTAATTTTTTTTTTTTTTTTTTTTTTTTTTTTTTTTTTTTTTTTTTTATTTATTTATTTATTTTTTTTTTTACCACAGAACATTTATTTATTTTTTTTTTTTTATATGAAGTTTATTGACAAATTGGTTTCCATACAACACCCAGTGCTCATCCCAAAAGGTGCCCTCCTCAATACCCATCACCCACCCGCCCCTCCCTCCCACCCCCCATCAACCCTCAGTTTGTTCTCAGTTTTTAACAGTCTCTTATGCTTTGGCTCTCTCCCACTCTAACGTCCTTTGACTAATTTTTTAAAGTAAAATATAATAAATTGCATATAACAACCAAGAAAATATAAATATTTTTTGAATTATTTCTCCTCAAGGTTATTTTTTAGCTTTCTTTCTCTCTGTCTCTCTCTTTCTCTCTCTTTTTCTTTTTTTTAGTCAAACTTTAAAAGATTTAAACTCTGTTTTCTTACTGTCCCTTTCCATCCATTCCTACACCGAATAATCCCTTAGGGACTATCCCCAAGTAGTTATTACAGTATTTATTATTACAATACAAATCCATTTTGTTTATGTTCTTAACCTTTCTGTTGTCCTTTTTGATTTCTCTAGTGTTACTAGATTCTATTTATACCTTTGACTTCAACATGCATTCCTGGCTCTAGTCTTGTCTTTCTTATGGTAGCTTTATAGTCCCTCAAACACTCTTTCATTTTTGTCATATCTTACTTGTTAGAGTTTCAGCTTTCTTTCACCTTCCTAACCTTTACTGGGAAGTGCCCCCTTTTTTTCTTCTTAGCTTTAGCATTGCCTATATGATAAGAACTCATATATATATTTTTATCTTTGAGCCATAAACTTCTATTGGATATTTCCACCTTGATATTCCAAGGTACAGCAAACTGGGTAGGTACAAAATTGATATCATTACCTTTATCCCCATCTGCTCCTTTAAAAGTGTTTCCTCTCTCAGTCAGTGGCATTTGTATTCATCCCTTCCTCAAACTAAAAAACCTCCCCAAACATCTTTAGTTCTTATCACTTACTCTTTGTAGAGCTGTTAGGTTCCTTTTGGAATTTTTACCACCTATCATTCCCCTTACCATTTTATGTTTCCCTATAATCCATTCTCTTTTATTCTGACAGAGTGATCTTCCTAAGATCCAAATTTTTTTATGATTAATCATCTGCTAAATAACTTCCCTGTTCCCCCATACACTTTCTTGGTAGCTTTAGGTGAATTAGTACCAAACCTATAGGTCCAAAATCATTAGGGTGACACATGAGATCACTTTTCAGTATTTTAACTTAACCCTTCAGCCTCATGTTCTTTGCTTATTAGGACCCAGGCTATACTCTGAATACATGCTCTAGTTTTCATTATCTGCAATGGGCCCCACTCTCTTTCATACCTCTTTGCCACTGAACATACTATTCCCTCTGAGTGTCCTGCTTGGGATTTTCTGCCAAGAAAAGTAAAGAGATAATTTGTCCACTTAATTTTATCATTATATCCTTACTTCCTACAGTAATAACTTTAGGCTGTTTTTATAAAATTAGAACTAAAATGTGATTCTCTAAGAGGCTGTAGAAGTCTAAGAAATCTATCAATGAGTTTTCCCTGGAATTTATACCCTTGTGGAACCCCTTGAATTTGTGTATGTCCTGGACTTAATGACTGAATTCAAAGGAATAATATATAGTAGACTTGACAGAAATTCCATGTCCAAGATTAGATTAAAATACTAAGGCTTCAGCCTTGTCTCATTCTCTCTTGAACCCTCACTCTCCCTTGGATTCTTTGCCTAGGGAAAGGCAGCTTCCATGCTATGAGTCACAGAAGGGCTAGGAACTTAGAAGAAAGCTCCTGAAGATATACAGATTTTAGGACATTATTAAGTTCTTGCTACTATTCCCCTTGATAACCCAACAGTTTGAATACCCTGCCACAGGTCCTGAGGACCAAGACTCCTAAGTATTGTCAGTAGCCCTGAACTGACCGTATCCCAAGCCCAGTGAAATTCCTAATCCAAGAATTGGTTTTTTAAATTCCTAATTAATACTATCTGACAATGAAGCTTCAAGGCACCTCTAAAAATTCCTTCAAATAGCCAATGAACTTTCTGATGCTGGCGTCCAATGAAAAGTCAGGATGTAGTGCTTTTCTCCTTCATTCAACACTCTTCTAAAATCCCTGTATTCACACAACATTCATTTTCTTGTCCCTGAATATAGGGCGCTGTGCCAGCCTCTTACTAACAGGAGATCCTCAAACATTTTTAATAAGCTCAAATTTTGCTTTAGAGGACAAATACAAGCTTAACTAATTTTGTTATCAGAAGTCATTTATTCTGTCTTCCCTTTGTCCTTTTTATCCCACATTCAAATCTTGATGTGCGATACCTACAGGGACTGTTATGTCCAATGGTGGGTTGGAAGACCAGCATAGATTATCTGCTGGGCATCTGCATCTTCACTTATGCTTTCTGTCAGCTTTCCTTTATCCAGCTGGGTTGCAATGAACAACTCTTCCTCTAACAAAGATTTGATATGAAATGTGAAATTTGGAGGGATCCCTAAAATACTAAACACCAAAATGAACTGCAAATCAAGAATTTGATGGTAGGCAGCAGGAAGAGGTATCTCTCCCAGTACCCCCACTCTTGCTGCCCCACTGGCCCACCACCACCATCAGGCCAATTCTGCCACACCTGGACAAATGTCCATTTTTTAAATTCCAGATATATATGTTTATTCACTTTTAGATTTTGTTTATTTAATCTAAATAAAGTTGGAGCCATGCATGCTTTAGAAATAATCATGTTACTATAGCTGGTCTTGGCTTTTGGCTAAAAACAAAGGCTTGTTTATTTTCCTCCTATTAGTAAAATGAATTAGCTCAGTCTATGTGTGTGTGTATTTGATGTGTGTGTGTGTGTGTGTGTGTGTGTGTATATATATATATATATATGCATATATATATACATATATACACATATATACATATATACACACATATACACATATATATACATATATACACATATATACATATACATACACATATATAGACAATTATGTATACATACATATATATATGTATATATATATATATAGTGTGTGTGTGTGTAAAATATATTGTTTAATTTTTTTTATATAGAAAAGATGTATTTTCTACTTTGGCTATGGAGCCAAATTACACACAAAAAGAGAAACTTTTGTTATGTCATGATGCATCTCTATACAGTCAATAGAGATATAAAAATATGCAATGAAATATAAAAGGTAAAACGGTAACTTGCCCTTTTTTGCATCTTAAAATCTCCAAAGAAAATTGAAGTGTTCATAAATCTTTATGAGTAGTGCACTTCACATACACATACACGCTCACACACACAAAGAATATATAATACTGTTAATAAAAATGGCCTTTGAATATTTGTGTATTTGAAGTACTGCTTAAATGGGGTGATACCTGAGATTTTTATTGTAGATCATTCTTTTATCAATTGTTTGATATAATGTAACAATTATTCATAACATGATACAGTTGAAACGGATTCACTAGGCAAATAATAACCTACGCTCTGCTTCTCCATTATAATCCATGACTTTTATATTTATCCTTCAGATGAAAAATTTATTTAGGGATGTAGAAGAGGCACAAAATGCTTTGGTGAGTGGAATGTAATTTAGAGTACATGTAAGAAGAGGAGCATCTAGCCTTACACCCAAATTACTCTCTTACCGGTCTCTAGTATCTCAGAGACATGGTAATGGAAGGAAATTTTTTTTTTGGTTTTATTTTACTAGTAAAATAGGTATTTGAGACAAAAAAGTATTTTTTAATGTTTATTTTTGAAAGAAAGTGCAAGCAGGGGAGGGTTAGAGGGAGGAGGAGCCACCCAGGGACCCCAAAGCAGTATCTTTTTCAATGTGCTTCCTATGTGGTTTTCTTCTTTCCATAGGCATTGTTAGATATTCTATTTCACCTTCATAGAAAGTATTATCTCTTTATAATTTTTCAATCCCTTAATTAGCATATTTTATCACAGTTGTTGAGTTATTTTTGCTGTTTCAGAAATCTATCCTTTTGGAATATTTACTATAGCACAAATTGTCCACACTTGTCTCACCCAAATCAGTTTTACATATGTGAATATTAGGTGAAACCAAACCAAAACTAAATAAATAAGTAAACAAGCAGAAAAAGGTAGCAGATAAAATTATAGCAGGTTATAACTATAGTAGATGCATTACAAAAGTACAGTAACACAAATCTAGGCTATAACAACCATTTTTTGTCATCCATTTTCCAAGCCTTAGTATAATTTTTCAATTTCCTACCCTGAATTATTGATGGATTTCAAATCATTCTGAATAATTGGAAATAATATGATATAGATCACATAGAATTTATGAGTACTACATGCCATAAAATGCCTTGTTTTCATCTTCATTTTTAGTGTAAAAAGAAGTTAGAAAGGTGACAATGTTTTTTTTTTTTTTCTTCTTTACCGTGTAGTCATTTTCTCCAAGAGAGCTTGAGTTTTTGGTATTGAATGACTAGCAAAATAAATTCAAAGTATATTCACATCATTGAAGTTATTCTTTTCAAAATAAAATGGAAAAATTTGAACTGGTTTTCGTATACGGTTTCTGCAAAGAGTTTCTTTTCCAATTCTAAACATATATTGCCTATCACTAGCCCTATTAGCTTGCAAATGAGTGTGCTGTGTTCAGTCATAAATTTAAAGGTATATTGGATAGAAGTTATTCAGAACAGAAAAGAATGAAGATGTAAAGTAAATCTGATGGTAATATTCATTGGTGCAACATGGGAAAATATAATGCTTGCTTTATTACAAAGTTTTCTTCTGACCAGAGGTTTTATTTTGTTTGGTGTTGTTATGATATTCACAGTAAGCTTTTTCATGATAATATGAACTTGTGTGGGTGTACTGGATCTCTTCCATTTGTTTCCCCTGACCTGCTTCTCCCTCAGGATGTTGATTGTACGAACTACATCAACGGGCCGCTTTGCCCTTCAGTTTCTTATTTGATTTGACTAATCAGAGGAACCAGCAGGAGATGGGGGACAGGGAAAGGAGGGTGAAGACTGGATTTGGGTTAGTTATTATCTGTTTCTCTTTCTGAGATAGAAATAGTTCATATTTTGGTTTTTTGTTTGTTTTGTTTTTTGCTGTTCCCTCTACTAACAGCCATAGTTTGTGTCAGGCAGTCTAACCCATAAAGCTCTCTGATTTGCCTAGATGTTGTAAAGTCTTCCTGTTCTTATTATTTCCTGGTATACCACATTATCCTTTTTAGGTCTCCTTAATCCGTCCCCATGAATACATAGTTATCTCTTTAACTCCTCAAAGCACCCAGTTTCAGTGCACCATATGTTTCTTGCCTTGAACCTGATTTATAAAGCGAGTTAGGACAATGAACATGCGCTTCTATAAGAAGTTGTTATAGACTTGAAACATTAGTAGAGTGCTTGCAGTCATTCACCAAACTATTTTAATACTCAACCTAAGAAATGGATTGTAAAGAATATTGCTTTGGTTTTTTTTTGAGATTGTTCAGAAAAGTCAATTAATGATGAGGGAGACTAGAGACCCTATGTTAATATTTATTTTGTATATACATACACATATCCATAGACATATGTATACAAACACACATTACATATATATTTGTGGAACTAAATTCCTGTAACTTACTTAATTACATATCTTTATTTTATCCTTCTATATTTTCCACTGCAAAGTCCCAAGTTGGAACCCACAATACAGCCAAATTCTGTCAGTCTGAGATTAATCCATCTCCTTACATGTAAGAGCTTGTGCTCACAAGACACTATTTGGGAAGAAAAATGAGACAAGGAAGACAATTAAATACATTTCTACCCTTCATGGCTCCCAAAACCAGCTTCCAGTTTCTACCCATACAGCTACAACAGCTAGCAAATTGGCATGAGTTCTCAGTAGCTGAGGCAATGACGGTTGTTAATTCCAAAAAAAATTCAACTTCTTATTTAAAGCACAATAAGAAATAAGAACAAATGCAATTATATAAAATCCATATCTTCATCATACCTAAAAGATAATCTTAATTTGATATTACCTGTGGGTTGAAAAAAACAAGAAATGACATAAATAAACAAACTCACAGTTGTGAGCCTTTGGGAAGTGCAAAGGAAATTTAGGGGAAAAGAATGTGCATGGAAGAGAGATGGTAGCCAGCAGAGAGTCTAAAATTAATCTCAAACCATCATCAGAAATGAGAGATCACTTACTATATGAAAATAGAGATTACAGAGACAAGAATTATGAAGACATGTTGGATGCTAATGTGCAATGGAGAGGGTAGAGGAAAGGGAAGAGAACAGAAAGAGAAGGACATTTTTGGAATCAGCTTGGTGAAAACAAAAAGAAAAGAAATATTGAGTATATTCAAGGCAAAAGAGTTTTTTTTTTTTTTTAATCAAAAGTCATACCACCCATCCCCTATTTCTTCATTCCCTCTTTAAAAAATCTGGTGAATAACCATACTTGGTTACAGAGACAGAAGTGGATACTTTTGAACCAGATTTTGAGCATTAGAGATTGCTATTCCTTGCCCACAATGATGCAGAGTGTCAGACAGAATTAAAACGGTGAGAGAGATTAAAACGGTGACAGAATTAAAAAAAAATGTGATGCTATACAATTCAGCTGGCAAAAAATTTTCCAGAAAAAAAAAAAAAAAACAGTGGTAAGACAGAGGAAAACTGTAACACAACACTTGAAAGTGTATTATGTATCTTAAACCAGACATTTCTGGATTTGAAAAATCAACTTGAATCAGAAATTCAAAATAAAAACTATTATGTAAAAAATTAAAAAAAAAGGAAGAAATAAAACAAACGGTTGAATCAAGGAAAGGAATGAAAGAACTGAAAAAATCAGATCAGAAATGAATATGAAACTGCAACGGATCAAGGAAGAATAAATTTGAATGAAACATGAAACATAATAAGGATAGATACATATATAAGCAGATGAAAGAAAAAGATACAGAGAGAAAGGGAGAGAAAATCAAGCAAAAACAGACACATGGGTAAAATGGTGACAACAGATGAATCTGGGTACAGGGGACATAAATGTTACTGGTATCCTTTCCCATAAGCTTTAAGGTTCACAATCTAGGGGAGTAAAAGCCACAGGAAATTTAAACAGTAACAACTTTTAATTCTTGTTTAAGCACCTTTAACCATGGGGACTGGGTGAATCAGTCAGTTGAGCATACAACTCTTGGTTTCAGCTCACGTCATGGTCTCATGGTGGTGAGATCGAGCTGCTAGTGTTGGGCTCCACAGTGAGCGTGAAGCCTGCTTGAGATTCCCTCTTTCTCTCTCTCTCTGTCTGTCTCTCTCTCTCCTCTCCCCCCTCTGCCCCTTTCCCCTGCTTGTACTCTCTCTCTCTCTCTCTCTTAAATAAAAATAAATAAACACCTTAATCAGTCACAAGTTCTCTTCTGTTAATTGATATTCTTCCACATAGTTGTAAAGTAATAATCTTTCATAGGACATACTTTTTCAAGGCCATGTAGTCATTGATACTTTAATTTAGAAATATTTTCATTCTCCTTTGTGAATTATCTTTTCATATATTTTTTCCAATTGGTTGTTGGATTAACTTTCATATTTACCACTGATTTGTAAATACTTTCAGTATATCAAAAGTGGTTTTAAGGAGAAAAAAATAGTAAGGATCATGGAATAAAAGGATAAAAAAAAGCAAGAATAAAAGAAGTATAAAATAAATTTAAAGAGAAATTTCTCAGAATGGAGCATAGCAAAATAAGATATCATGATAAAAATTTTTAAATTGGAAAATAAATTCCATTCCCAGTTCAAAATGCTAAAAAAAAAAGCATATGACAAAACAGGGGTGCCTGGGTGGGTCATCGAATTCTTGGTTAAGCATCGAATTCTTGATTGTGGCCCCGGTCATAATTTCATGATTCGTGTGATCAAGAGCCATGTGAGGCTCCATGCTGACAGTGTAAAGTACCTCTTCCTCCCTCCGTGCCCTTCCTCGTGTTTATGTGCGTGCTCTCTCTCAAAATAAATAAATAATTAAAAAAATATATAAACATAAATTGAGGTAGAAAATATAGAACAGTTTAATACATTCATATCTGAAACATTATTTACTTGAAAAAAGTTAAAAAGATAAACTATGTGGTGACTTAATAAAGACCAATGAACGAAAGCATAAATTCAGAGTACGTAATGAAGAAAAAAATAGCTGCTGAAACAGAAGGAAAAATATCACAAGTGTCTGATACCGTCAATGACCACTGAAAATGTTATTTAAATATATATTAGAATCCTTAAAATGCTTTCTCTTAAGGGACACATTGTTAAAATCGCTACTAATTTTCTGGGAATAACTTACACCTAAGGAACACATATTCAAATAGCAGGTTTACGTTGTTATTTAAATGGTTTTTTTTTCATTTTTTTTTTTTTTAAATTTTAACATGTTTATTTTCGAGTGACGGAGCGAGACAGAGCACCACAGGGGAGGGGCAGAGGGAGAGGGAGACACAGAATCTGAAGCAGGTTCCAGGCTCTGGGCTGTCAGCGCAGAGCCCGATGCGGGGCTTGAAACCACGAACCGTGAGATCATGACCTGAGCCGAATTCAGCTGCTTAACTGACTGAGCCACCCAGGTGCCCCGTGTTATTAATACTAGTGGTAGAAATAATACTGCTTGTTAGTAATAACTACTACTAATAGAGTGTGTGTGTGTGTGTGTGTGTGTGTGTGTGTGTGTATACACACACATATATGTATATATATATATATATGTATTCTCTCTAAATACGTCTATTTATATATATACTCTTTCTCTCTCTCTCTCTCTCTCTATATATATATATATATATATATACTCTCTATACATATATATATATACTCTCTATACGTGTGTATATATATATATATATACTCTCTATACGTGTGTATATATATACATATATATATATACACACATATACATATGTGTGTGTATATGTATAAATATATATGATTGCTTTAGTGCTTTAGTTACATATAGGTACCTTGGAAGGTATGGCTTTCAAATTAGATTTATATTATGTTTTACTTTCATCTGTGATGTAAAGTTAAAAATGTAAAAATTCAGAATAATTCAGTATTCAGTATTTTTATTGCATATATATTTTGTATCAAATATCAAGCATACTTCAAGAAAATATCACCTTCATAAATGATTAACATATTACTCTGTTATTCAGATATTAATTGATATCTCATGTTATTTTAGATCATTAAATATTGATAGCTAATGTTATTTTAGATCATTAAATATCATTAACAGTAAATGATATTTAATGTTAAACAGTTGCAAATTATTAATTTTTTTGTTGGTTTAAAAATTTTGCAATGGAGAAGAGGTATAGAATAATGAACTCTGGAAATTTGGAGAACTCCAGGACATTAATCCTAAAATCAATCTTAACCCTGAATGAACTTCTCCACAAATAAAATTATAAGAATTACAAGAATCAGATATTTGGCTTTTCAAGTTATTCATTCTTTCGTTCTTTCTTTCTTTCTTTCTTTCTCTCTTTCTTTCTCTCTTTCTCTCTCTCTCTCTTTCTTTCTCTCTCCCTCTCCCTCTCCCTCTCCCTCTCCCTCTCCCTCTCTCTCTCTCAAGGATGCAGAGAAGCTGGTGTAATAAATGAAGTGGCTTGAGGAAAATACAGTTTATATCCCCTGGCTACTGGCTAAGAGGTCAGGGTTGGTAATGTAGTTCTGCCAGGTTTAACATGTGGCTTCCATATCTGACTCCAGGGAGGCTAATCCTGCTGTTACCATTTTTTAGAGGCAGGAAAAGGCAAGCAGATGTGGAGCGAGAGGAAATTCCTTCTTGGGAAGTTCATCCCTCTCAGAGCCTCTCGTCTTATTGTCACACTGAGCTGTAAGGGTAGTTGTATTTTTAAAACACTAAGTGGCAAATAGATATTTAAGTGTCTGTCGTCTCTTCCACAGGACAGAACATCTGTTTCTCTATCGTTAGAATATTTTGTGATTGATTACTTATTATGAAATGAAAATTAACTAGTACAGCAATCCCAGATGTAGATTACTCTTGTTTATGATTAGAGGAATCAACAGATTTTTAAAAATGTATTAATGATATTGTTTATGTCAAAGCAGTTCAAAGCAGTGTGGTTTCTCTTTTTCATCTTGACTTTAGTCAACTGATTTCACAATATAGAGAAAAAAATTATTCACAGCGTTATGCTAGTTCATTATTATAAAACTTATATTCTGAATGCAAATAAAATATTTGTTATTTTGTAATTGCGGCAACCTGCTTACTTTGCTTTGAATAGAAGTTAGTATCTTGATTAAACCTAGCTCCAAGGGAGGATAGACAATACTGTTTTCATCGTAAGCTTTTTCATACTGAGAATGAGCACTGGGAGTTCTATGACCAAGAAGAAAACCACAAATAGATTCAGATCAATGAAAAAGAAGTACCATCTGATAGCCTATGGCTACATTAGATTAAAGCTGCATCTCCATAATCCCAGAACAAGCAGCAAAACGTTATTCTCAACTTGCTGTTTGAGTCACAGTCTGGTGAAAGTGCTTATCTCTTTCAGCTCTCTTTCAGCTCTAGTGTGTGATTGATTATATCTATATCTATATCTATGTCTATATCTATATCTATATCTATATCTATCTATATCTATCTATATCTAGATATCTAGATATAGATATAGATATTCAGAAGAATTTTAAATCCTATTCTATAGTCTGCTATTACAATACAGTGTAGATCCAGTAGCAAATTAAGCTTGATTGGACATACAATTTTTGAAAACCCCTTCTACTTGTCTATATAATTTATGATTTCTCTTTCAACCCTTTAAACTTAAAGGTTTAAGGAGACAAAATTACTTTGCCCTGAATCTGCAAGTGACAACTTCTAGCAGATAGGGTACACATCAGTGTCACTGATGTCTTTTAAAAGAGTGAAGATGTTGGCCTGCATTTCTATGAATGTTCCTCGAGCCATCCAGCTTCATGTGAAGAAAATATATTTCCAACCTATATATTACTTCTGATAAAACAGCAGACCTCCAGGGCTATGAGTGGTTTAGTTGATCAGAACTGTTGTTCCTGAGGAGGGACCATTTGGATCAACCGTCTTGATATCATCTGTTACCCATTTCTAATTTGATTCTTCACATTCTTTCACATTTGGTATGTCGTAGGGAAAAATACACATTCCAAATTTGTAGTTTGTTTCCCATGTTGTAACATAGAGATGCAGCCTTATTAAGATGCATCTACATAAATTTTAAAAAATAAAGCAACTCTTAGTTCTTTTTCTAGATACATATTTTAATGTTTACCCTTAATGCATAGTCAGGACTTTCCCACCAGAAAAGCATCTACAAATTAAAAAAATGGAAATGCAGGCAGTAAGAAACACTCTAAACCTCTGCTGTAAATTTCTATACCAATGAGTAATAGTAATATTGTACAAAACAGACTTATGAATTCTGAAGTAATTTTTCCCTTCTTAAGGAACACTTTTCCTATTACTGTAACTGTTTTATTTTGCTCTGTTGAATTTGAGAGTGGAATCACTTTTGCTACTTAGTAATTAAAAGATAAAATCTGTTATAATATGTCATTATAGATCATTGCCAAATAAAAAGCAAGCACCAGATGGTGTGCTTTATGTTAAGCTACAGTGAACATGCATTAGGACTTCTTTTTCTCTCCCAGGAAAATTGCAATTTATTTTAGATCCTTTATACTATGGAAGTTGTAGACCAAGAAGCTGTTTTTACTAGCATGGAATCCATAAAAAGTGCAGTATCATCTCTAGTTTTAATGATCTATGATGGGTTACCTTAAGACACACTATAATGTATCATGTATTTTCCCTCCTTTCTTCTTTTTATCGTATGGACAATTGACAAGAGGCAACCAAAGCTAAATTTTAGTAAGTCTAATTGTCAATTGTTAATAAAAATATTAGGAGATCTAACAAATTCTTTATTTGCCTTTTTTTTAAATTGACATCCTGACTATTATATAAGGAGAGAAAAGATTCCCCATCCTCCATCTACTGGCAGTGATGTGGTTTTTAAAATTTGCTTCTCTTTGTACTGTCATTAATATCCAAGCTCTTTTTGAGGACTTTGATCCACATGTTGAGACCCTTCTCGTCGCTTTATCTTAAGCTTTTTTAACTTTGTCCCCTGGTGTCCTGCTCTGTTGACCTCCTTTCTGTTTCTCACACAGGGCCACTTGTTCCCCATATTATTAGGGTTTTCAAACATGATATTTCTCACAGATTTCTTGTCTCCTTGGGTGTCTTGCTCCTTCTTAATTTGTGATTTCACTCTAAATATCAGGGAGGGCTCACCCGTATCCCATCTCTGATCTGGACATTGGAACTTGCTCCCTTGATTTATGTTAGTCATATATTTATATTCTGTTAATAAATTGTCTTCCTCATTATATTTAAAATCCAAACTGACAGGGTGCATGTAGTTTTTAGTAACTAATCTATACTAATACATAAATTCAATAAAAATAGTGTAAATAACTAAAATAAAAAATAGGAAAATATTGCTATACTATTTAACATACTATCAAACTTTTTATATAGTCAGTGTTTAATTATCAATAGCAAACTACCACCAATACTTTGGAAATAATTCAATTTGAATTGGATTCTCTTCCCTACCCTCCAAGTCCTTGGCCATTAACAGTTGCAATGGAAGTAGTAAGTAGAGTTACAATGTTTTGCATTTGTAGAAATGTTTTACTTGGTGAGAGCTGATTAACTTAATGCAATTTAGTGAACCATTATTCACTATCTTTACCAAAAACTGCGTGAAGTAATTACGTAAAATTTACCAGAAAGGATGTAAAGATTTTACTAAAATAGAAAAGTATTGAGTAAAGGATTTTTATTTTCTTTTCAAGATGTTTTAGAACAGTGCCAATTGCTATGTAAGTAACAACTGTTTTGTAAGTAGGAAAAAAACCCAGTTTTACTACCTCTGAGATTTTTTGAAATGGACATTATTAGAAAATTAAAGAATAGTAAGATAAAATTTTATCTCTTATTTGAAAAGTCATCTTAATTTCTGTATTGTTTGGACACAGCTCTCTAGCATTTAGTCTAATTCAATAAATGAAATTGAACAATTAGAGGGGAAATGTTAAAAACAAATTCAGAGAAACACAAGTGTTTATGTATACTTTAAGTTCACTTTGGGAATTGTATTAGCCTCCTTGGGCTGCCATACCAAAATATCATAGGACATAGAAAATAAATAACAGAAATTTATTTTCTCAGAGTTCTGGAGGCTAGAAGTCCAGCTGGCAGGGTTGATTTCTTGTGAGGCCTTTCTTTTTGGCTCGTAGGTAATCACCTATGGCTGTGTGCCCCCAGACTTTTCTCTGTGTAAGTGCACTTCTGGTGTCTCTTGCTCTTCTTACAAGGACTTTGGACTAGGACTCCACCCTTATGACTTCATTTAACCTTAATTATGTCTTTAATGGTCCTGTGTCCAAATGCAGTTATTTTAGGGTTAAGGTTTCAACATGTGGGCTCTGGGGGACAAACTTCTGTCCATAACAGTGTTTACACACTGCACTTTCCAAACATTCATTCAAAAATATGATATATGGGGCGCCTGGGTGGCTCAGTCGTTTAAGCTTTCGTTTTCTGCTCAGGTCATGGTCTCACAACTTGTGAGTTTGAGCCCCGCAGCAGACTCTGTGCTGACAGTTCAAAGCCTAGAGTCTGATTCGGATTCTGTGTCTCCCTCTCTCTCTGCCCTTCCCCTGCGTGTGCTCTGCCTCTCTCAAAAATAAACATTTAAAAAAGTTTTAAAAATATACGAAAAATATACGAGATACTGCTTACAAGTCATAAAAGAAAAATACAAGGATGACATCTCAGAGACCCATTTACTCATAAAGTCCCCATGATGCTAGTCAAATAGTTGAAACTTAGAGAAAGAACAGTAAAATTCACAAGTGAGACACATAAAGAATATAAGGACTAATGTGAAATCTTTTTATACCATTCCTTAGTCCACTGTTTCACTGTGTTCGGGTGAATTATAATCTCCACTGATTCTTCGTTATAAAAGTATTCTTTCTTCAAATAAATGTGCTGAATGCTGCGTACAAAATGTTCTTTGTGAATATTCACAATGCTGTGTGCTCTAAGAATTGCATAAAGTTGGCAGAAAGATGCATATTAACCTAGGTTACTGTTTTTACTTCATGTTAAAATATGTGAATTCCAGAGATATTTCTTCATAAAATGCACTGAAAAAAAAAATCCCAACTTAAAGTACCATTGCTCTAAAGCACAGTAAACAGATAGGGATCTGTCACATTAAACGTTAATCTTCTACTTGCTGATTTACCTGTGCTATAGGGAAGTATGCTTAAACTTCTGACTTTATTGTATGGTGGCTATTTTAGAGCTATTGTTTGTAGGGAATTTTAACTATGCAAGCCTTTCTATAACTCTACTTTAAAAAGTAGAATGAAAAAGGAAAGTTTAATACTGTAGAATGAATAGAAGTGTCAGAATGGAGATTCACTATTTATTGTGAATTATCTTGCTTTTATTGGTTGCAGTCAAGCTTTTGAGGTTAAATAAACAGTTTTCCGAGACTGGCCGAGTATGCTTCATTTGTATATAAACATGCTCAAGAACCATAACGATATTAGAGGTTTCAGAGTGTTGTATACATTGAACAAATGCACACATTGTATCTGAAGATACTATTTATTCAACATTTGTCATGCATTTCAATGAGTAAAAATCACATGTGCATAGAAAGCATTTCCCTGAAAATCAATAGTCAGAGATTCTTGTCTTCTTCCAAGAAGAGACCTGAAAAGAGAAAAGAGTATCTGAAGCGTTCAGTGCCATTCAAGTTCAGATACTAAATAAACTTTCTGTCAGTCAAAAGTCAGATATATTAGGAAAAACAAAACAAAACAAAACAAAAAACAAAAAAACCACAACAGCTTGTAAGTAAACATCAGTTCAGTTAGGTTGGAAACAAATGAAAGCCAGAAGCACAATGGACTAACTCAGGGATAGCTGCAGAATGCTTCAGGTCCTACTCTGTCTCAGAGGTCAGAGAATAGAGTTTTGATGGGAAAGTAGAAGAGTACTTTCTGTTCTTTGACCCTGCAGTCCCTCGATATCTAGAATGCCGTTATGTTAACTTTGAGGAGAGAAAAAATAAACTTTAGGTTTTTTTGTTTGATACTTTATAGATGACTTGAAACTCTTTTAATACATTTTTGAATGGTACAAAGATTACGTGTTCTTATAACTGTATTATATAATTTTTAACACATGGACTTACTACAAAATTTAATGGATAATACAATAAGAATTGATAAAATGTAAAAAAAAAATCACTGTGTTTTTAGTAATGGAAACCTAATTTTAAATGTGAGAGAAAAACAGAATTAACTGTTTAATAATCATTTTGTGTAATTTACCATTAGTATTTCTCCATTTAAAGAGTTTTTTCCAAGTGAGTGAGTGAACTGTACATTAAGTAAAACAACATATGGGGATGGAAAAGAGATGGAAAAATATTCTTAACCCACACGTAGATACTTTGAATAGCATAGCTAAAATTTATTGAGCACTATCTTACTCTTTAAATTCCATTTTACTGTTTTTAGCTTTCAAAAGGAAAATCCAGAGGATAAATATGAAAGGATTCTTTTTCATTCCACAACAGTTACGTGAACACTCCTGTGACTGAGAAACAACTATCTGAAAATAGGGCATCCCAGCTTTAGTAATTTGTAAACATTAATTATTTTATTATTTTTTTCAAGCTTCAGTAGTTAATTTGTAAATATTAATTATTTTATTATTTTTATGAAATGAACACACTTTATTAGACTTTCCTTAGTGTGAGTTGTAAGCAAAATATTAAAAATATATCATGTAATTTATTTCTTTAATGTATGCTATCTAGTGCTTTCCTGTATTTCCTTATATAAGCAGTTAAACCCTAAATCATTTTTATGATTTTCTGACAACTTCTATTATAAAAAGTAGTAATAAAAAACCAATTCAATAATTTATTTGTAGATTCTCAAAAAGATTTTTACCAAAAAAAACAAATCATCAAAATGACTGCTCCTTCAATTTTTATTCATTCAGTATATTTATTCTTTACCTGAGAACCAGCCCTTTACTCATAGGTCCCAAATATTGTTCTAATTCTTATACTACCATTTACAATGGCCAATTATAGTTTTAAAATAATGTTGGTTCTTACTGTATGTAAACTGAGATTTTCATGGCAAATGACAAAAGAAAATAGGTATTTTTTCCTATAATGTCCAGAAAAATATTCAAAAGCAAATTTTGCTATAAAATCTTGCTCAATTAAAATGTTTTAATTTTTCATTTCTATAATACCTTGAAAGTAAACAGAATAATTAGCTTTATATTTTGAAGATCCTCATCAAATTTTGTTATTTCTTTGATAAACATCATCTTAAATATTAATATTCTGATAAAGAATATTTTTGAAAAAAAACCATTTGACCTAGAATGAGCTATCTTCTTTTATTTATAATACATTAATGCACATGCATTGCATCTATGGTATAAGCTTTTACCACCATACTCATAGGCCTAGGAATTATATACATAAAATGTATTGCACAATCTGTGTATACATATGTTGTAGAAGATTATTCAAAATGAATTTGTAGACTTAATATAATCCAGTATAGAAATAAAAATAATAAATATGTTTTGGCTTGAACTCTCTAAGTTGGAGAAGAGAAAAATACTTTCAATATTTGAACATTTTAAAAAGAGCTCTCTCAAATTAACTTTTAAAAAAGAACACCTTGGAATATTTAATTGAATACTTTATGAAAATATGACCTCAGACTTGGTCACACTGACTTTGAACACATCATCATTTCTTTCAAGATTGACCTTAGGGACATGATGCATTTTAAGTGAGTTGCCAACATCCATGATGAAGTCCTTCGATTTGCATGTTTCTAAACTCTTTTTTTTTTCCATTTACTTAAGACTATCAGACTCTGGGGGAACTCCTTGCTACAGAGAAATTTATTTTAGCTAACTAAGTTATAAATTTTAAGCTGGTGGTGGGGTCGGAATAAGGAAGGAGGTGAAAGCAATATTTGTTCTGAATAAGGCCACCAAATATCTCTATAGAATAGTGCTTTTCCAAAGGGCACATTAGAATATTATTAGAATATTATTTTAAATTATAATTGGTCATTGCAAATGATAAATTGACAACAGAATTAGCACAAAGGAATTGAACTTTATTTTGGAATGTAACCATCAAATTTTGATAGCTGAATTTCTTTGCTTTACTCTATGAAAGACTGGAGAATAGAACAAAAAGAGCGTATCATTTCAAATAGACAACTTACTATCTAGGCCAGCCAAAAACCATCACAGGTTTGTGGATTTTTCGTCAGTATCTTTATATAAAATAATAGCAAACATAGTAACAACAATAACAACACTGATAATCTCTACTTCAAAGCATTTTGTGAGGAAGCTATGAGTTAGACATTATAAAGCATCATGTTTATAAAATTTGTTAGTTATTTAAAATTGTTTTAAGGTTATTTATTTTTGAGAGAGAGAGAGAGAGAGAGAGAGAGAGAGAGAGAAAGTGCCAGTGGGGGAGGGGCAGAGAGAGAGGAGGAGAGAGAAACAGAATCTGAAGCCAACTGGCTCTCAGCTGTCAGCACAGAGCCTGACGCAGGGATCGAACTCAAGAGCCTGACCTGAACCAAAGTCAGACACTTAACTAACTGGCTGAGCCACCCAGACACCTCATAAAATTTGTTACTTATTTTAAATAAATGAAATAAAATATGTTGCATGTACAGGAAGAAAACCGTAACATGGATAGGGAAAAAAAATATTTAAAACTGCATTTTTCTATGGGAATGCAAGCTGGTGCAGCCACTCTGGAAAACAGTATGGAGGCTCCTCAAAAAGCTAAAAATAGAACTACTCTACATGTATCCAAGGGATACATGTGTGCTGTTTCAAAGGGACACATGCACCCCCATGTTTAAAACAATAGCCAAAGTATGGAAAGAGCCCAAATGTCCATCGGTGGATGAATGGATAAAGAAAATGTGGTGTGTGTGTATACACACACACACACACACACACACACACACACACACAATGGAGTATTACTTGGCAATGAAAAAGAATGAAATCTTGCCATTTGCAACTACATGGATGGAACTGGAGGGCATTATGCTAAGTGAAATTAGTCAGAGAAAGACAAGTATCATATGACTTCACTTATATGAGAACTTTAAGAGACAAAACAGATGAACATAAGGGAAGGGAAATAAAAATAATATAAAAACATGGAGGGGAACAAAACAGAAGAGACTCAAATTTGGAGAACAAATTGAGGGTTACTACTGGAGGGGTTGTGGAAGGGGTGGTGGGCTAAATGGGTAAGGGGCACTAAAGAATTTCTTCCTGAAATTGTTGCACTATATCCTAACTAATTTGGATGTAAATTAAAAAAAAAAAAAACAAGTTAAAAAATAAATAAAATAAAGGCATAAAATAAAAAAAAAAACTGCATTTTTCTAATTCATCACTATTCAATAGAACTTTTTGTGAAGATGGGAATATTCTATATTCTTTATGTTTGCTAGGGCTCCTTAGGTCCAGATGGCTATTGAGCACATGAAACATGGCTAGTGTGACTGAGGAAATACTGTTTTAATTTTATTTAATTTAAATTAAACCTAATAAGTCATATGTGGCTAGATGAGAAGAAGAATGTAGTGGCAAGGATTCTAAATATTTCTGAACACCCCATAGAAGCAGTGAGTGCAAATATGGTAGCAAAACAATAATCACATAGACATAATTTACAAAACAAAACAACTAGATGTCAAAGAATCTCTAAGAATCTCAATATGTGATCAACTAGGGACAAGCTACCCACAGTTTCAACACCTGTATAATATGAACAATGGAACATACAAATGCACAAGAAAAAATGGGCCAACAGATGGACTTGAGAACTCCAAAACAGTCAACGGTTACTTAAAAGAAAATACGGAAGAATAATATAAGGATAGTGAAAAACAGGCAGATTTTGCCCACTCCAATAATAGAAGAATGCAAGGGGTCACAGTAATATCTACATTAGATGAAGCATTCTAGGCCCCAAGAACCTCAAAATTAAGAAGCCAAGGCTCACTTCTAGAACAATCCTCACATTGAGGAGAAATTGGAATAGAATCTAAGCCTAGATCAATAGAATCAATAGAGAAAAGGAAAGAGTCCAGATAAAAGTAAGGAAAAGGAAGAAATCTTAGCAATTCTTACTAGTAAGAGTCAGAATTACACATATTGCTCATTTTATTTTATTTTTTAAAATTTTTTTTCAATGTTTATTTATTTTTGGGACAGAGAGAGACAGAGCATGAACGGGGGAGGGGCAGAGAGAGAGGGAGACACAGAATCGGAAACAGGCTCCAGGCTCTGAGCCATCAGCCCAGAGCCTGACGCGGGGCTCGAACTCACGGACCGCGAGATCGTGACCTGGCTGAAGTCGGACGCTTAACCGACTGCGCCACCCAGGCGCCCCCATATTGCTCATTTTAAAGAACATTTCTTTTCCATTTTCAATTTTCTGTTTCCATAGATGCCAAATATATAACCTCGATTTTTTCAACCTCAACACTTAATGTTTGCTTGAATATTTACTTTATTATACTACATTTTTCCTATCCATCACCACAAACATTTCAACGAAGTCATAATTTCAAGGTACAATCAGTAGAAAAATGCAGATCCTTTAATGGATAGGCATAATTGTAAAGGAATCATTTTCAGACGTAACCTACTCATGCTCTGATTCAGCGATTCCTTTTTTTATTGATAAGAAACAAATAAATGAAAGTAAGGTGTAGTTTTCAATGGTTTAGAAGATCTTGTTCCTGGTAAGTTTTTTTAATTGAAAAAAAAATACAGCAAGATACAAAACAAAATTTTAACTTATTTTTATTAATTTTTTTATATTTCTTTTTTTCAACTTTTTTTTTTTTTTCATTTTTGGGACAGAGAGAGACAGAGCATGAACGGGGGAGGGGCAGAGAGAGAGGGAGACACAGAATCGGAAACAGGCTCCAGGCTCTGAGCCATCAGCCCAGAGCCTGACGCGGGGCTCGAACTCACGAACCGCGAGATCGTGACCTGGCTGAAGTCGGACGCTTAACCGACTGCGCCACCCAGGCGCCCCAATTTTTTTATATTTCTGAAGAACATGTTGATAGTCTTCACTAAGATCATTAAACAGAACTTTTCCAGACATTTTGAGAGGTGGTAGCCTGAATTACAACCTAAGCTAAAATGATTTAACCCTGCCTGGGAATCTCAGCATTCTTTTTTCGTTTTTCTTTTTCTTTTTCTTTTTTTTAAGTTTAATTTATTTTTGAGAGATCTCAAGCAGAGGAGGGGGCAGAGAGATTGGGACAGAGGATCTGAAGCGGGCTTTGCACTGACAGCAGCAAGCCCGATATGGGGCTTGAACCCATGAACCACAGGATCTTGACCTGAGCCAAAACATGACACTTAACTGCCAGAACCACCCAGGTGGCCCAGGAGTCTCAGTATTCTTATCTGCAAAATGGACATCACATCCAGACATGTTGTTTTAGATTTTCTTAATTTCTTTCAAGCCTGCATATGTGTATATGTATAACAGATATATAATCTGTATATATATATATATTTCATATTATATATCTAAATTATATACATATACTGTATATGTGTAAAACTATATATATGTGTGTGTGTGTATATATATATACGCACACACACACACACACACACACACACATATACGCAGGTGTGTGTATGTATGCATATACTTCTGTTAAAATGTAGTGTAAAGTTAATTTTTGCAGAGATTTTTTTGTATTTAGTAATCTTTATGCATTCACTTATTAATTTTTATAGATAATATATAATTTTTTTGTATTTTATGCAACACAGTCTCATCGTCTGAAAATAACAAAATTTTCATATTTTTTTGTTAGTGTTCTTGCTAGTTTTTGCTTTCCAGCATCATATGTGTACTTCCTTTTCCTAATTATAGATAGGTGGAAGCATTTATTTCAGTATTGAATACATGTGCTGACAACGTATTTCCTTTAGAAAGGAGGAAACAATTTCAGCATTTAAAAATTAAAGCTAATGTTTTCTGTATTGAAAGAAATTTTGATATACACTCTGTTTAAAATTAAGAAATATGACAGTTTAGTAGACAAATATTTTGGTCAAAAGCAGTGAATTGTCTTCATGAAAAATTATTAATGTTATTATATGTTTCTTTTTCTCCTTTTTATATAGTTTTGTTTTGAACTATATAAAACTTACAAAATTAAACTAACTTTGCAGGAGAAATGTTTTTTATACTTTTCCTTCCTTCTAATCTTTGTCAGGTTTTGATATCAAGGTAATGATGTCCTCATACAACAATTAGACCTATCTGCATTAATTCCTTTCTGTGGAAGACATTGTGTCATATCTATCTTATCTTTTCCTTCAACATTTGGCACAACCTACTCCTGGAGCTATCTGGCCTAGATGTTTCAAAGTGGGAAAGATTTTAATTACAAACTCTCTTTCTTTAAATATTAGTTAGATTTTCTTTTCTTTCCTGTGCAATTTACAAATCAAACTTTTCTGCATTTTTTTGCATCTAATAGTTTCAAATTTATTGGTATTTTATAATTGTTAATGACATCTTAGATTCTTCTTAATATTCACAAATTTTGTAATGATGTTCCCTTTTATTGTTTCCTTTTGAAATTGATGTTGCAAATTCTTTTTTCTTTTAATTTTTTAGCATTTATTTTTTATTGAGAGACAGAGAGACAAACAGCATGAGCAGGGGAGGAGTAGAGAGAGGGGGAGATATGGAATCTGAAGGAGGCTCCAGGCTCTGAGCTGTCAGCACAGAGCCCGATGCAGGGCTTGAACTCAGAAACTGAGAGATCATGACCTGGGTTGAAGTCGGTCGCCTAACCAACTGAGCCACCCAGGCTTCCCACAAATTCTTTTTTTTAATTCAATGTACCAAAGTTTTAGAAACTTAATTCATCTTTATAAAAACACAAAGACAAATGTAATTAAAAATAATTTTTGTTTACTCTCTTTTCAAAATTTTATTTTAATATTTTTGCTTCTGTTTGTATGTTAGATGTTGTAATTTCTTTGAGTTATATTTGCTCTCATCTTTCTATATCAGAGACAGATAATTATATAATTGATTGGAAACCTTTTGTCTAATTGAAACATTTAGTATACAATTTCTGTCTTATTGTGGCTCTACTTTTAGCTCTTAAGGTTTGATACATTATCATATTCTCTTTTTTATGTCGTTTTTTTGAATTATACTAACTTATAAAATTATTTTTGGTTAATTCCCATTTGGGTTCACTCTTTGAGCCTTGGATAATTAAGCATAGTTTCCTGAAATCCAAGAATAAAATTACTTAGTATAATTTTTTATTGACTTACTGCTGAAATTTTCCATTTTATGATTCAAGCCTTTGAAATTTGCATAGGCATCTTTTATGTCTAAGAATATTGATAATTATGGTAATTTTGTATGCATTTGAAAGGAATGTGCTTAATGTTTTTGCTCTGGTTGTCTTATAACTAAAAATGTGTTAACATCTACCACATTAATACAGACTTATCTTTTCTCCTTTGATTTCTGATTATTTTGATTGAAATATTTCTCATTAACTTGTTTCTCTTTTTCTCTAGTAATTCATTTGGCCACAATGTTTACTTTTCCTAATATTCATATAGTGGGACTAAATTTATTTTGTTAATATATTTAGTGTATACTTTTTAATTCTTTCAATCTAATTCAATAATATTGTTTTATTTCAGACAATCACTATTTACTGTTTTACTTATACACGCCCTTTTTATATTGTTCTTTTTTCCCCCTGTATCTACAAGATTTTATCTGAGATTATTTATGTTCTGCTTTAGAAAAAACACTTTAATACTGTATTGAGTGTTGGTATGCTAATGATAAATTATCTCAGTTTTTGTCCTGAAATTTCTTTCAGCTTTCTTTTTTTGGATGGCATTTATACTGCATATAAATTTTAAATTAGAAATTTGTATGATATAGAATTCCAAAATGGAAATGATTTTTTTTTATCACATTAAGTATAAAATTCATCTTATTGTTCTCTGACCTGTTATTCCTGTTGAAAATTCAACCTTCATTCTTATTGTTGCTCTTTTGACATGACATTTATTTCATTTTCCCCCCACCCACCTCCCCTCTGATAACCATCAGTTTGTTCTCTATAAATATCTGTTTCTTAGTTTGTCTCTCTTTCTTTTTTCCCCTTTGCTCATTTGTTTTGTTTCTTAAATGCCACATACTAGTGTATATTAGTGAAATCATATCGTATTTGTCTTTCTCTTACTGACTTTGCTTAGCATTATACTTTCTAGCGCTATCCATGTCCTTGCAAGTGGCAAGATTCCGTTTTTTTTTTTTTCATGACAATAATATTCCATTGTATATGTGTGTGTGTGTGTGTGTGTGTGTGTGTGTGTGTATATATATATATATATACATATATATGTCTGTGTGTGTGTGTGTGTGTGTCTGAATGACACTTCTTTATTCATTCATCTGTAGGTGTACACTTGGGCTGTTTCCATAGTTTGGTTATTTGGTTAGTATTATTCTAAATAATGCTGCAATAAACATAATGGTGCATGTATACCTTTGAATTAGTGTTTTTGTATTTTGGGGGTAAATAATGAGTAGTGCAATTACTGGATCCTAGGGTATTTCTATTTTTAAGTTTTTGAGGAAACTCCATACTGTTTTCCACAGTTGCTGCACCAGTTTGCATTTCTACCCAAAGTACATGAGGGTTCTTTTTTCTCCATATCCTCATCAACACTAATTTCTTGTGTTTTTTATTTTAGCCATTCTAACAAGCATGAGATAATACCTCATTATAGTTTTGGTTTGCATTTCTCTGAGGATGAGTGATGTTGAGCATCTTTTGTTGTGTCTGTTGGTCATCTGAGTGTCTTCGTTGGAGAAATGCCTGTTCATATCTTCTGCCCATTTTTTAATTAGTTTATTTCTTTTTTGGGTGTTAAATTGTAAAAAAAAATATATATTTTAGATACCAAACCTTTATCAGGTCATTTGCAAATATTTTCTCCCACTCAGAAGGTTGCCTTTTAGTTTTGTTGATCATTTCCTCTGCTGTATAGAAGCTTTTTATTTTGATGTAGTCCCAATAGTTTATTTTTGCTTTTATTACCCTTGCCTCAAGACACGTATCTAGAAAAATGTTGCTATAGCATATGTCAGAGACATTACTGCCTGTGCTCTCCTCCAGGATTTTTATGGTTGCAGGTTTCATATTTAGGCATTTAATGCATTTTGAGCTTAATTTTGTGTATAGTAGTATAAGAAAGTGATCCAGTTACATTCTTTTGCATGTAGCTAACCAGTTTTCCCAACATCACTGTCCTTTCCTCCCTGGAAATTATTTGCTGCTTTGTTGATTAATTGACCATATAATTGTGGATTTATTTTTGGGTTTTCTATTTGTTAATTGACGTATGTGTCAATTTTTTGCCAGTATCATATTGTTTTGGTCACTAAAGTTTTGTAATATAACTTGACATCTAGAATTGTGGTATTTACAGCTTTACTTTCTTTTTCCAAATTGCTTTGGGCATTCGGGGTCCTTTGTGATTCCATATAAATTTTAGGATTTTGTTCTAGTGCTGTGAAAAATGCTCTTGGTATTTTGATAGTCATTGCATTAAATGTTTAGATTGCTTTGAGACAAAGAAAAAACAATATTTGTTCTCAAAATCCATGAACATGGAATGTTTTTTCCATTTCTTTGTGTGATCTTCAGTTTCTTTCATTAATGTTTTATAGTTTTCAGAGTACAGGTCTCTCACCTGTTTGGTTAGGTTTATTTCTAGGTATCTTATTATTTTTGGTACATATGAAAACAGGATTCTTTTCTTAACTTCTCCTTCTGCTGCTTCATTACTATTGTACAGAAATGCAACAGATTTCTATACATTGATGTTCTATCTTGCGAATTTACTGAATTCATTTACCAGTTGTTGTAGTTTTTTGGTGGGGTCTTTAGAGTTTTCTACATAGAGTATCATGTCATCTGTAAATATTGAAAGTTTTACTTCTTCCTTACAAATTTGGATGCCTTTTATTTCTTTTTGTTATTTAATTCCTGTGGCTAGGGCTTCCAGCAATATGTAGAATGAAAGTGGGGAGAGTAGACAACCTTGTATTTTTTCTGACTGTGGGGGGAAATCTCTTAGTTCTTCCCCATTGAGCATGATATTTGCTGTGTTTTTCATTTATCGCCTTTATTATATTGAGGCATGTTCCCTCTAAACCTACTTTGTTGAGGGCTTTTATCATGAATGAGTGTTGTACTCTGTCAAATGCTTCTTCTGCATCTATTGAAATGATCATATGTTTTTGTCCTTTCTGCTATTGATTTGCTGTAGTATGTTATTTAATTTGTGAATATTGAACCACACTTGCATCTAGGAATAAGTCCCACTTGATTGTGATGAATGATTTTTTTTAGTGTGTTGTTAGATTCTGTTTGTTAGCATTTTGTTGAGGATTTTTGCATCTATGTTCATCAGAAGTATTGGCCTGTAGTTCTCTTTCTTTGTTATGCTTTTACCTGGTTTTGATATCAGAGTGGTACTTGCCTTATAGAATGAATTTGGAAGTTTTCCTTTTCTGTTTTTTCTTTTCTTTTCTTTTCTTTTCTTTTCTTTTCTTTTCTTTTCTTTTCTTTTCCTTTCTTTCCTTTCCTTCCTTCCTTCCTTCCTTCCTTCCTTCCTTCCTTCCTTCCTTCCTTCCTTGGAATAGTTTGAGTAGAATAGTTATTAACTCTTTAGATGTTTGGTTGAATTCGCCTGTGAAGTTGCCTGGTCCTATACTTTTGTTTGTTAGGAGGTTTTGATTACTCATTCAGTCTCCTTGTTGGTAATCAGTCTGGTCAAATTTTCTATTTCTTTCTGCTTCAGTTTTGATAGGTATGTTTCTGGGAGTTTATGCATTTGTTCTGAGTTGTTCAATTTGATGGCATATAGTTTTTCACAATTTTCTCTTACAGTATTGTATTTTTGTGGTGTTGTTACCTTTTCCTCTTTCATTGGTGATTTTATTTATTTGAGTTCTTTCTATCTCTCTCTTTATTGTTTGTTGGTTTCATGTATCTGGCTAGAACTTGATCAGTTTTGTTGAGATGTTCAAAGAACCAGCCCTTGGTTTTGTTGATCTACTTTATTTTTAGTTTCCATATCATTTATTTTTGTTTTGTTCTTTATTATTTCCTTATTTCTTCTGGTTTGGGGTTTTGTTTGTTGTTTTTCTAGTTCTTTTAGGTATAAGGTTAAGTTTTTATTTGAGATTTTTTTCCTAACGTCTTGAGGTGTGTCTGTATTGCTATAATCCCTTTAGGTTTGTTTTTGCTACATCCCAAATCTTTTGGAGCATTGTGTTTTCATTTTCATTTGTTTCCAGCACTTTTTTTATTTCTACTTTGGTTTCTTGGTTGAGCGATTCATAGTTTGGTAGTATGTTATTTAACCTCCATGTATTTGAGGTCCTTCCATATTTTTTCTTGTGGTTGATTTCTATTTTCATAGCATTATGGTGAGAAAAGATACATGATATGACTTTGATCATTTTGAGTTTGTTGAGGGTTTGTGTGTGTGTGTGTGTGTGTGTGTGTGTGTGTGTGCCCTAATACATGATCTATTCTGGAGAATATTCTGTGTGTACTTGAAAAGAATGTATATTTTGCTGTTTTAGGATGGAATGTTCTGAATATATCTCTTAAGTCCATCTGGTCCAGTGTGTCATTCAAAATCATTGTTATGTTTATTTTCTGTTTGGATGATTTGTCCATCCATGTAAGTGGCGTGTTAAAGTTCCCTATTAATATTGTATTACTATTGATTATTTTTCATTTATCTTTGCTCATAACTGTTTTATCTATTTGGATGCTTCCATCATGGGTGCATAAATATTTACCATTATTATATCTTATTGTTGGATTTTCCCCTTTGTTATTAGATACTATCTTTCTTTATCTCTTTTTATAGACTTTGTCTTAAAGCCTATTTTTTTCTGGCATAGTATTGCTACTTTGGCTTTCTTTTGAAGTGCATTTGCATGACAAATGTTTCTCCATCCCCTCACTTTCAATTTGCAGGTGTCTTTAAATCTGAAATGAGTCTCTTTTAGGCAGCATATAGATGGTTCTTTTTTTTTTTTAATCCGTTCTGTCATCATATGTTTTTTCATTGGAACATTTAGTCTATTTATATTCAAAGTAATTATTAATAGATATGTATTTATTGCCATTTTGTTACTTGTTTTGTGTGTTTTTTAATAGTTGGTCTTTGATCCTTTCTTCTCTTTCTCTCTTTCATAGTTTGTTGGTGTTCTTTAGTGATATACTTGGATTCCTTACTCTATTTTTCCATTATCTATTACTGTTTTTTGATTTGTGGTTACCATTCGGTTTATATAGAACATCTTTTGCATACTAGTCAATATTAAGCTGATGGTCTCTGAATTTTGAATTCATTCTTTACTCTTCTCCCCTCTACATTTTAGATACTTGGTATCATGTTTTATATTCTTTTATATTGTGCTTCCTTCACTTGATTGATTTTTACAGATACACTTTTTTATTTTTGCTTTTGTACTTTCCATTTCTGTTACTTTTATTTATGGTTTTTGTTTTCCACTCAGGGAGTCTGTCTGGTTACACTGGTCATGAATTATTTTAACTTCTGTTTGTCTGGAAAAATTTTTTATCTCTCCTTCCATTCTGAGTGATGGCCTTGCTGGATGAATATTCTTGGCTACAGAATTTTCCCTTTCATCGCTTTGAATACATCCTTGCTCTCCCTTCTGGCCTTCAAAGTTTCTGCTGAAAAATGAGCTGATAGCCTTATGGGGTTTCCTTTGTATATAACTGACTTCTTTCCTCTTGCAACCTTTAAAGTTCTTTTTTTATCACTGTTTTTTGCTATTTTAATAGTTATATGTCATGGTGTAGACTTCCTTGGGTTGAATTTGTTGGGAGATCTCTGTGCCTCCTGCATGTGGATTTCTCTTTCCCTCTCCAGATTCAGGAAGTTTTCAGCTTTTATTCCTTCAAATACATTTTCTGCCCCCCCCCCCCCAACCTTCTCTCTTCTTCTTCTGTCTCCTTTTGGGATCCCCATAAAGTGAATATTGTTACGCTTGATAGAGTCTGCTTGATAGAGTCACTAAGTCTGTCTCTTTATGCAGTATTTGTCTGTTTCCTGGTGAGCTTGATTACTTTCTATTACTCCATCTTCCAGGTCACTGATATGTTCTCTGCTTCCTGTAGTCTACTATTTATTTCATCTATTATATTTTTCATTTTATTTATTGAGTTCTTCATCTCTGATAATGTTATTTTTTATCTCTTTGTCAAGGATCTCACTGGTGTCCTTTACCCTTTTCTGAAGTTCAGTGAGTATCTTTATGATCATTACTTTAAATTATGCATCAGGTATATTACTTGTTTCTCTTTTGCTTAGATCAACTGCTGTAATTTTTGTCCTGTTCTTTCATTTGGGATGTATTTCTCTGTTTCCTCATTTTGTCTACTTCCTTGTGTCTGTTTCTGTTAGAAAAGTCAGCTATGTTTTCTATTCTTCAAAGTAGGGGATTTATGATGAAGAGGTCCTGTAGTTCCCTGCAGTGCAATATACCCTGTTCACTAGAACCTGACAGTTCAGGGGAGTCTACTGTGTGTGTTTCTTGTGTCCGGTTATTGTATCTGAATTGCTTTTCCTGTTAGTCCTGATGTTTTCAGTGACTCTTTGCCTGTTATGGGCTATGCTTACTCTCTGTGATGTTAGTGAGACCCAGGTAGGCCAGTTGTGATGTGACACGTTCACAGAAGGGCTTGAGGATAGGACAGCATGTTTGCAAAATTTGCACTGAGTCCTTAGTCCTAGGTCGGATCCCTGGACATGCAGCAGCAGCTGGGTGTGCAGCAGCAGCATTGACCAGGCATTGAGGAGTCTGCATATAGGGCAGTTGGATGGGGGTTGTGGACCAGGTTAAGAAAATTTTTGCTTGGTCCAGTAGGCTTGGGGTTGACAAGCCCTCAGGAGAACTTGTGAGTTGAGTGCACTGCTAGCAGGTTAGGTAGCAAGTGTCTGTGTAGCACTTCCTCCAGCAGGTATCTTTGTGTTTATCCTGGGGGGGTGAGAGAGGAAAATGACACCTGTCAATCCCTTTGTTCCCAGAGAAATCTCCCAACATGCTCTGAAATCAGTATAAACAGATTTCATTCCCATTGTGTAAGCTGTTGCTTCTATATTGCTTCTCCCTGGGCTCCTGTCTCTTTAAGGGAGGGACCTGGGTGTCTCCCTTTCTGCTTGCCTATTGCTGAGTTGGCTGAGTTTTAGAGCTCCAGGATCCAAGAGCTACTGGTAATACAAATTTATGGAATTCAGCCCCTCTTGTTTTCAAGGCAAGATGCTAGGGGGATCCACTTTCTCTGTGTGAACGCTCTGATGCTTTTCCCTCTCCTTGACCACAGCTCCCTCCCTTCTGGCCACCATTTCTACACTTCTCTTAATCTCTCTAGTGTGGCTTCTTCTCTACATTTAGTTGTGGAATTTGCTCTGATAGTCTTTGAATCATTCTCTAGTTTATGTACTGGGGTGTGAATGGTATCTAGTTGTAAACATGGAATGAGGTGAGCTTAGGGTCCTCCTACTACTCCAATATTTTGCCAGCTTCCTAAGCCTCCACCGTGTTTTGTTTTGTTTTCTTTTCTTTTCTCCACTACTTGTATGATACCTTCTTTGTCTTAGGTTTTCAGTTGTTTTAGAAGTGCTGCAGTATTGTTTCCTTTGTATGGTTTCTTCACATGATTTTTAGAATTTCTTTAATATTTGGGTTGATGTCTTCCATCAGTTTTGCCATTTTCCCTGCCATTGTCTCAAGCATTTGCTTTTCCCTCATTCTCTTGTCTCCTGGGTTGCTGTTTACATATTTGTTACATTTCTCACCATATCCCATTTTTGTATTAGTTATTTATTTTATTTTCCATTCTATTGTCTTTTGTGTTTCATTCTAAATATTTTTTTTCCTGATTTATCTTTTAATTTGAATTCTCTTTTCAGCTATATCTAGTCTTCTGTAAATAATTCTGTATTGGGGCACCTGGGTGACTCAGTTGGTTAAGCTTCCAACTTGATTTCACCTCAGGTCATTATGTTGCGGTCATTAGATCAAACCCAGTGTTGGGCTCTGCACTGACAGCGCGGGCCCTGCTTGAGATTCTCTCTCCCTCTCTCTCTGCCCCTTCCCCACTCGCCCACATGTGCACTCTGTCTCTCAAAATAAACATTAAAAATATTTATAAAATAATTCTTTTTTATTCTTAATTTCAGTTACTATGTTTTTTGAGTATCCAATATTCATTTTTTAATTTTATCATATTCTGACAAAATTCTTAATGTAGTCTTTTAATACTTCTGTACTCTTTTAGTTCACATAAATTTATGTAATATAGTTATTTTAAAGCTTATGGCTGAAATATTCCTTATCCATACCCATGTGCTTATATGTTCTGATTTGTTTCATGGTTTACAATCACATGGTTTAATTTCCTTATTTGTTGGAAGTTTTAAATAAACAATTTAAAGGTTATTTGATATTCTCAACTATCTTCCTTTGGATGTTAGTGAGATTGGATACTAGAAATACCAGATCAGTTAAATTCAATAGAAGACTGAAGTAATTTGAAGATGCATTTTTGTCTTTGAGAAGAATGCTTTATTTTTTACTTAACCTTACTCCTAAGATTTAGCACTTCTGCTTCTCAGCCAAAGCCTATGAAACGAATAAAGCTTTGTCCAATTTTCTCCCTCTACTTAAAGTTATGTGTTCATTTCAAAATTATGTTTAAATTATTAACCTGCCAGCTACGCATAGCCAAATATCTGCTAGGAAAAGCAGTGCCAAATCCTGAGTACACATGTGTTTATCTCTACTCTCTGACATCTTTGCTTCATAATTCCTTACTTCCTTTGAATATGTTCCTTTCCTTCACATACAAATAGGCATGTGCACACATATATATGTGTGTGTGTGTTCATGTGTATACACACACACACACACACACACACACATATATATATATATGATATAATGGTATTCTGTTTGTTTTTAAGGAATGATTATTCTAACGCATTAGACGACTACTCCAATGTTACAGAAAATGAATTGTCATCATATTTTAACACACTTTAAATACTGCATTTTTCAGTATTTTCAACAGTGAATATTCAGTAATTTTAATATTTAATTTTTTAGTCAGTGGCTAGTGTTAATTAAAATCTTGAGCTTCCTTTATAAAGCACCATTTCACTTCCATTTTTTTCTCCCTTTCCCCTATTTACCCATGAAAGATGTTTGATGATCAAGATATATACATATACAAGATATATATATATATATATATATATATATATATATATATATATATCCCCACACACAGATACTTATATATTAATTGTAAACATGGCAGGTTTTACCTAATGGAATCAACAGAGAGCCCCCTTTGCAATCTCTGCCTTGTTTCAGAAATGTTCTCTTACTTATGTTTGAACGGAGTTTTCCTTTTATAATCCAGTTCTATCTGCTCTTGATCTTTCAAGGGTTCTTCATGGTTTCTCATTCACTGAGGATACTTCCTGTTTTGCAGGCAGACTATAGAATTGTTATATATATATATTTTTTCTGGAGTTGACAGGTGCCTGTAACTTATACTCATCATGAATCAGAACTTTTAAATTAAAGCAAGTTTTTGATTGTTTTGCTTTTTTTAAGTCACCATGAACTCAAAGCCTAGAAAGCTGAAATTCAAACTGCTTTTAATGACTCTTTTGCTTATAAATTATATTTTTCCCAAAGAGAGGGCTCTTTTTAAACATAAAATTATTTTCACACATTGAATAAAAGAATTTATTATTTTGTACTTGTGAAATACAAAGTGAATTTGTTTACATTGAGTAGATATGTCCATCTGGAATATTTAGTTTCCCATTAATTGTAACAATCCCCCTTAATTTTGCCATTCACTTAGGCTATGTAGATAATATTGTTCTTTCCACATAAATATAATTTATTTCTAAGGCTTGATAAATGATTTAAGGACTCGTTAAAGTAATCTATTTAAATCTTCATGATGCAATCCTGAGATTTACACATGTGTACTAGCAAAGAACATAGAATTATTGCTATTACAGTATACCACTTTCATGTTTTGCAAATTTAGGACAAAAATCAAATCTTCCAAGTTTTCTGTAGAATTTTCATCACTTTAACTTTTCACATTTCTATTAAAAACAACTTGAATTTGCTGAGATTTTTAAAAACAACATGGTAAGAACCCCAAAGAATAAAAAAAAAAAAAGTAAGACTCCCATAAGGAGAATCCCAACTTTTACAGGCAGAAGTTAGTATATATGTGATAAACACAGATGTATAAAAAGCAATTTTGTTAGTCAATCTGACTGTTGATAAAAAGGATAAAAAGGTGAATGTCTGTCAGGCATACCCTAGCTGTGGTTAATTACCACATACATGTTGTCATTTAGAAGAAGACATGTTTTAATGAGAAGATTCAGGTGTTTTGCAGAAAATAATGTAAGATAAATAGTTGTTCACCATAATGTTATAATTGCATTTCAGAATTTCGTTACACATTTTGATTTGATGCTGATTTTTATATAGGTGATCACAACCACAAATGTTTTGAAGACATCTTATGATATAGATATTGTTCATTATTTTATAGTTTACATAATGAATTCTTTGTGATTTATTTCTAATTATACTTTGCAATAATTATTTTTAAAGAAATTACAGTTATTTTGAACTTTATTTGCAAAGATTGGCAATTAAGGATGTCTTTTAAGTTACTCAACTTAAATAGTCAAATGTACATATGATATATCAGCCTCATTATTTTGCCTGTTTCTAGAAGACACATCAGTACATCTTATTAAGTACAAAACACCAAATATCCTATGAAGAAAGCTTGCTAATACAATAGTCATTTTTCTTCTACGTATTTTTAAATAAGAAATAATTTACTACATAAAATCAGTATTACTGAATTGCTATTAAATCTTCTAGGCTATAAAAACAGAGACACGTGATAGTAAAATTCATTATGTTGATTTATATTTATATTAGTGCTGTATATGATTTATTATTGTAAAATATTTCCAAATAAACTTTCTGAAAGAATGAGGGCAAGTATGGCCAAGGCCGTCATAGCCCAGGCCCAAGCTTGCGAGTGGCAGATCACAGGTCTGCTAGACATACACTCACAAGCTGATAGCCTTGACAGCACCACTGCTGACTTCAATGCGACAGGCTGACCTTAAAAATTAATTGGAAGTTACACCACATTAAAGATGTGTCTACTGCTTTAATAGGCATTGTGAGACAGAGAAGCATCTATTAGACCTCCAGCCCTAATGATTGTGTGGGTCGGTTAATGAGATGTAAACCCCACAGCCAACTCAGAGAAGCAAAAATGGTAGCACTGATCACAAGAGAAAACATTATTTTTCCTTATCTGATTCAATTTTCTGACTAAGTATTCTAAATACAGACTTTCTCCAAATATATTTTGCAGTTGTGCTAAAAATGTGTTTTCTAATTTCCAGTAAACGATTACTAATTTTCCTCTTGGCATTTATTTTTCACCTTTATTGCATGCTTCATAATTCCATGCTTAAGTATTTTTGAAAACAAATGATTATTTCAGTGACCACTCTGTCTAAAAATATAACCTACTAGAGGCTAAGAAATGTCAGATTTCTTTGTCTACTTTTTTTTGTCTTCATAAAAGAGCTTCTGACCTGAAGAATGTAGGGGAAAATAATGTATTTATGCTTTCAAAAAATAAAAGTATGAGTATTATCTGGACTCTAAATTGGGGACAATATTTTCTTGACACCTCTAGTACCTCCTATAATTATCCGTTTAAGTAGATGTTATTAGGTTGCTGGCTTTTTTACATAACATTCAGAACAAGCCTTGAACTATCATTGTAACAACCAGTGCCATATGTTCTCTGCACTTTTTTGAGCATGTAAAGAATCTCATTGATCTTATTAAACTCCTGACCAAAATATTTGGTTTTTACCAAGAAAACTCTTCATCTTGCCAAGCCATTAAACCCTAACAATTTTAACAGGTACAGAGCTCCAACTGTAGCTCACTTGATTCAGCTGTAATTGTTCCTCTGTGCTTTGAACTTATTCTTAAAGTTTCTAAATCAGTATTTGAATATATGTGGAGAGCTGAGATATTTGTGTTTTCTTCATATTGAGTAAAAATGCTTCTGTACTCTCTTTGTGTTCTTCTTTCCACATACACTCTCTCATGAGCATTTGGACTTCTTTGTTAGCAAGTACATTGTTGAATTTTAAAAAACCCATGGAGTTATTAAAATTCTTTCCTGATATAGCAGAGTTTTACATTTAGAGTATGGAATTTGTTTTTAATTCAGAGTAGTACACATAAGATAGGAATGTACTCAAATGTACCAGCTTTATATTTGCATTTTAGGTAATTGTGAGAAATGTGTAAGCATCTATATGATACAAGGGATTGAAGGAAGAAGGACACATAAAAAGGTTTTCTGTTTTAAATCACAGAACTTCTCTCTATCTTTATGGCATTTTGAGATTAGTGGGGAAAAAAACCACATTCTGAATGTGTTGGTGTCTAAGGTATAGTGTATATGAATGTTTAACATAGGAAATTCTGGTTGATTACCAGAACATGCCAGTTTTAAACAATGAAAGTGTGGATTCACCTATTATTTTGCATGGCAAATTCATGTGTATGTATCTGGGTTTTTTTTCTCACTTTCAGATACTTGGAACAAAGTAAAAACATCAGAAATTATATTTGTATGAAGTGGCTAGTTTGACTCTAGACAGCAGAATAAGTAGGCATAATTCTTTTGATTGTATAGGATCTGTTATACACTATAAAATCAGTAGGCAAATAAGATGTTATTGTACAATGGATAGAGATTTTAAGATAATATATGTGTATGTGTGAACTAGAAGTAATTTGGTTGTGAAATCTGTGATTTCAAAATACAATGATGCATTTACAATAGATGTACTGGCAATTCCATAGCCTTAACTGGTTTGAGTTGGAGAGGAAAGAAGAAACATAATAACCTAGCTGATCAACAGGCATCCTTAGAGAAGTCCTAATCAAAGTGACTTATCATCTCTTCCTGAAAATCAAACCCAAGTCTTTATGAATATATGAGACAGCTCTATTTAATACAGGCTATTAAGATCTTGGAGTTTTCTTTACCTTTTTAATCAGGGAGGATTGGTCTTAATGATAAATACAGAAAGAGTACTTGGGGAAAGTAGTCAACATTCTGAAGTATTAGCTTTTTCATGAAATACGCAAACATTTGAATTCTTCCCATGCCATGTGTCTCCAATTTTTATGGCAGTTGCTTTTTAAAAGAGTTTCTTTTTAACTGCAGTTTTTCTTCTTTTATATCCTGGAGGGAAGGAGAAAACAAGCTTGTATTTTTCTTTCAGCTTGGAAAGAGAAAAAGTATTCCCCCCAAACAAAAATATTGACAGTCAAGAGGTCCAGAGAAGATCAGTAAGCCAGAGCCGTGAAAGACATAAATAAGACTTTTTTTTTTTTTTTTTTGGCCCAAGGGATGTAAGCAGATATATGCAGTACGCGCTACATGCTCAGTTTTATTTTCCTGGGGGTGACATTTCTTAAGGTGACTGACAGAATTGTTTTGTTTTTTTCACCAGGTTTTCTTTTCTTTTTTTTTTTTTTTTTATCAGTTCGTTATTGTATTCATGCAGTTTCCTCCACTATGTCAGTCCTCACTGTGAAAACAGCAATAATGATGTGATTATCTGGGGAACTTATTAACAAGAAAAGGGACAATACAAGAATTACTTGATGAATTATCTCTGCCTTGCTTAAAGGACATGTTCTTACAAATTAACAACCAATAGAGATGTGCATACACTGTTGCCCAGTATTTACTTAGAGTTTATTTAATAAAAACTAACACCAAACAAAAACCCAGAAAGGGAAAAGTAATTTGGGGATAACTTAAATGATGTGATGATTGTTCCAAAATCACTTAATCCCAAAAAGGTAAAATTAACTTAAAAGTTAAAATTAAATAAGTAGTTACTGTGCTCCTCTCATTTATGTTTACCTAAAATTATAAGTTACAGGCAAAGACTAAAAGCAAATGAGATCTAGTACTCCTGTTGGGAATAGGAAATTCAACATTCTTATTGAAGGATTTACATGTCTATTAGGAAAATAGAGAACAATTTTCTTAGAAGGCAGACTCTTCTTTAGTTCGATGTTCATTCATTCATTGACTCCGTCATTCATAAAAGCTGAATGTTTGTCAGGCAGTAGAAATAAAAAGATAAAAGATCAGTATAGCTTGTCCTCTCTAGTAGCTTACAGTCTAGCTGGGAGAAGTATAATTATCTTTAATAAATTGTGGAAATACTAAAAAAAAGTGCTATGTGCTGTGGAAATACAGATGTCATATTTGGTTTTGTTTCCTCAGCCTGGTTCCTGGAGTGAAGGAAACAATCAATAAACTTTAGTGATATTGTAATCACGGTGAAAGAAAAGAAAAAGAGTCCCTTATTATTGCTAGCTGCTTTTTTTTCTTATCATCACTCATATTGTTTCAATATGGTTATTACAATATTTTCTGAAATCTCTGTGAATGAGGCATTATCATTGCAAAATAAGGGTAGAGAAACTTCTATGACTCACTTCTATTCTAAGATAGCCAGTTGGGGGCGCCTGAGTGACTCAGTTGTTTAAGCATCCGGCTCTTGATTTTGGCTAAGGTTATGATTTTATGGTTCCTGGGATCCAGCCCTCTGTCAGGATCTATGCTGACAGTGTCGAGCCTGCTTGAGATTCCCTCTCTCCCTCTCCCTCTCTTTCTCTGCCCCTCCCCAGATCTCTTTCTCTTTCAAACTACATAAGTAAACGTAAAAAGAAAATAAAATAGCCAGTGGACACAGAGAAGAAAATGCTCTTAATAAGATAAAGTACTGAGGAAAAGAAAGAAAAAAAATTATTTGAGGAAAAATGTACATGTAAACAAGAAATTAATGAGTTTATTCAGAATAATTGCCAAAAATATCTATATACTTTAAAAACATTATTTGTAGAGTTTTCATATATGATTTTGTATTTATATCCATGTAGTCATTGGTTTATTTAGTAAAATACCACTGACTAGCAAAACTCTGAATGAATTCTAGATTTTATGCAAAATAAAAATAATAAAATGCTTTTTTTAATAGAGCTGTAATAAAAGTCTGATAAAGGAGAATCAAGGTCAGATTTATGGTCATTTCATCACTAACATTTTGTCATAGGATCTTCACATGGTACTTGTATATGTATACATAGATATCTTTGTCAACATTTAAAAAAATACAAGTTGCTGGCATATAAAAAAGAGGCATTGTATAATATTTTGGAAGACTTTATCTTCTCAAATCTATTGTATTTGGATGTATATCTTTTAATATTATTGTGGTGTTTTTTAAATGTTTTATTTATTTTAGAAAGAGAGAGACACAGCATGAGCAGGGGAGGGGCAGAGAGAGAGGGGGACACAAGAATACAAAGCAAGCCACAGACTTTGAGGTGTCAGCCCAGAGCCCAATGTGGGGCTTGAACTCACAAACAGCAAGATCATGACCTGAGCTAAAGTTGGACACTTAACCAACTGAGCCACCCATATGCCCCTATATTATTGTGTTTTTTACCAAATTTTATCTATTTACATTATAGCAGTTTACTATGTCATTAAATATTTTTACAAATATTTTGCTAGATGCATTTTATGAGCATTTTTATGATGCATTTCATTCAAAAGAAGTCTTAATTTGATATTTAACACATTTTCTAGTATTTCAATGATTTTCCTAGTTGGCTACTTCATCTACTCCTTGTAAACAGTCTGTTATCTTTATGTTGTAATGAAATTTCGTGGTTAAAAGTTTTTGTGTGTGTGTTTGATAAATGTAGGACCTTCTATTGAGTGTAGAGGGGGGATGAACAGAAAATATAAAGGGAAGTAGACAAGAGAAAAGATGAAGCTGTCCTAAAAGTGATACCATTTTCTACCATAATGGTTGATTTAGTGGCAGAATAGAGTTTGATGAGAAGACTTGTGTTGCGTACCTCTGCATACTATCTCCTTTTGTACATCATCTCACTGAATCTCAACAATCCAATGATATAGGTAGACTGTTACCCATCTTTTGTGGCTGAAGAAGCTGATACTCAAGAATCTTGAAAGCCAAGTTGTCTGACCTCAAAGCTTGCACTGTTGACTATAAGTTTTTCTAGAAAGTTACTTGACTATGCCTGTGTTCAAGGAACAGCAGAAACAAGTGCAAGAGTCATTGGTTCCTGCCTGGGTTTCCATTTGGGCTGCTGGTTTATATTGACATCATAAATCCTGGGATGGAAGTAATTTTGAAAGGTCACCTAATCCATTCACCCTGTCTTAAACTTTCCTGACAGATGAAGAGCTACCTTAATTCTCTACACCTTCAAAAGAAAGTACAGCTTCCTTCTGTCCCTTATTTCTGGATTTAACAACTTCTAGTGCAGGAAATTTCATCTTTTTTTTTTTTTTTATAACCTAAATCCCACTCAATGCTGTTTAAGCTTGTTGCCTTTTGCTCTGCGTTTTGAGAATACATAGTGATGCCTAAATAACAATATTTCCTGTATTTAAAGATAGTTACTAAAAATTTTTCTTCTTCAAACTTTATAATTCATATCCTTTTAACTTTTATTTTAAAAACTTAATTTTCAATAACTTTAGTTCTCTTTTATTTTTCTTCTTAGCATTAGAGTTTTTTGTTTGTTTTGTTTTTGTTTTTTTGTTTTGTATTAATGGACTTAGATCAGGGAGTTCTAGAAGGGGTTTGACCTTGATTTTGCTGGCTTTCCTAAGAGACTTTTGTTTAAATCCCTTAAAAACAAAAACAAAAAAAATCCATACCTGCCCTGTGGTCCTCATCAACAATGTCAAAACACTGTGAGCATCTTCTGTGCGTTTTCCCTTTTTATGATTCTCATCTAATCACTTGCTTTCTTTTAATGACTTATTCAAATGTGAGTATGGGATATAGCCACAGTTGATGGGTAAGGAAGTTCTCCAGTGCAAACATCTTTCTAGCTAGATATTTATTGTTTAATGATGTCTTTTGAAACTCTGCTTGCTGCCATATTTTTTTTTTTAATCTCCAGGTCTGTCTATAGTATTTGATTCACATTGTGCAGCTAATAGGTCTTCATCTCTATTCAGTGTTTCCATCTTAAATTAAATGGGATTAATGCAGTGAAAAGTTCTTTATAAATGATGAGGTTAATAATCTGGAAATTATGGCTTCCCAAATAAGGCATCCCTAAAGCTCTTTTACTTCATTTTTTAGAGCTACTTTTTTGCTTGTCTTCTGATTTTCCAATCATTAATATAATGTTCACGTGATTAAGAATTGTAATATCATTTATCTTCTTTTTGCTTTACTTTCAAAGCACTGGAGACCATCTTGTCAATTGATCTAACAGCTGTAGATCTTGCTAGAGGTCACATTGCAAGGTGGCATTTGTCATCAATCATGGCTTTAATTAAAACTTGGGTTATAGCTGAGTAAACTTTCTCCTTCGCTGATAATTTCTCTAACATTTTTACCCTTAAATTTTTTCTTAAAATATATTAAAATAATAATATAATTTGTTACATCTTTTATATTTTATATTTCCTGGCATTGACTAGTATTCACATTTTAGAAAAAAAAATGAAGTAATAAAATCTGAATGATGTTTTCCTGCTGGCCAGAGGTAAACTTGATTATATGTGCAGTATCAACCAATGTAATACATAAAATATCCTGAGCGTTTACATACAAATTTGCTTCTTAATTTTGTGTCCTAAAACAAGCTATGACTGTCATTGCCTTTGTACCCTTTCTTGTAAAACAAAAGAAAAAAGAAAAACTCCAAACTACCATTTACTCATTAAAAAATACAAAGAAATGTAGTACTATGTACTAATGTAAAAAGAAAACATGATTTTTAAAAAGTGTTCCTGATAATAAAAAGTATTTAATGGAAAATTAACCTAAGTATTTTTAATATGGTAGATTAACTCTTTCATACAATTTAATATGAACTCTTCTATGAAATCTGAAAAAGCATACTGTAAATCCATGCCTTCATGGGAACCTACATGTTTGACGGTCACAAACTGACTGACTAAAGAGACACCCATGGATTTTTGGAAAACAAGAATATTCAACAGGCAGTCAGTCGTTAAGTATAAGTTTAGACTAGGTCAATACTACAAATATGTGGATTTCAAAATCATATATTTTGTTAAGTGTTTGAGTATTAAAGTAATTTGAGACATACATCAAGGTGTTTAAACCATTTGAAAAAACTATATAATTATTTGAGATGTGCATAATATAGAAAAGTAAATATTTTATAAAGTTAAATATAAAACTTGTTTTGGTGAGTCAACTTGTCAGTCTTCAATTACGTGAATTTTTGTGTTTTTTTTGTTTTGTTTTTAATCATGTATGTCTGGTCTGTCATTTTACCCGTTTGGACTTTTATAACAGAATAATATAAACTGGGTAGCTTATAAACAACAGAAATTTATTTCTAAAGGCTGGAAATTCAAGATCCAGGTGCCAGCAGGGTGAGGTTCTGCTGAAAGGGCACTTTAGGGTTGCACACTGCTGACTTTGTGTTGATTATTAAAAGGGCAAAGGAGCTTTCTTCTGCCTCTTTTATAAGGGCATTAATCACCTTCATAAGTGCTCCACCTATATGATCTTATCACCTCTCCTCGACAGCCCCCCCCCCAGCCCTGCTTCTTAATACCATCATATTGGTCATTAGGCTTTGATCATATACATTTTGGGGATAACACAAACCCATAGCACCCTTTAAAAAAAAAACAAAAAACAAACAAACTATGTGTTCATAGACAACAGTGTACTCAAATCATGTTTTGTGTAAGTTTCCTAGGAATTCTAGAAAGCTAAGAGCAACAGCTCTATCAAGCAACACATCACAATGTTTATAAAAAATATAAGATTCTAACTTATATCACCATTTTCAGACTTCTACTTAAGGTTTAGTTCATTAGCAAGTAGTTTTATTTTATTTTTTCCAGTTCAATGATAACTCACCCAGGTTATATATCCCTCCATAAAGTAGTAAGAAAATGTAGAGGATGAAACATTCTACAATATTATTAAATATTTTTTACTTTATATCCTAATAATAGATCATTTTCAGACAGTGTAGGATTTAAATTAATAGGTATAATTTAAATCTCTACTAGCAAATAACATTTATTTTAATAAAGTATTTGAATTAAGATTAGCCAATTTGGAATTAATAAATTGTCAGTCCATTTGCTTGCCAATAATTTACTTAAAAAGCTGGAAACAATTAGTGTTCTTTTGAATTGGCACAACAAGCCCAGCATAATTTTTCTTATTTGATGTAATTGAATCTGCGTTTCTCTTTTATGGAAAAACCTGTGCTACACCGTACTTAATAAACAAGAAGGACTTTACATTTCTAAATATTTTAAATATTAATGCTTTCAGCTTCTGACATTATATATATATATGTGTATATATGTGTATATATATATATGTGTGTATATAGGTGTGTATATATATATATATATATATATAATTTTTGTATCATTTCATTTTTTGAATGAAAGTTTAGTAAGTTTCAATAATCTTTAGGTCAGACTTCTTAGTATTGCCTCATGACAATAAAAGACGAATTGCAAATTAAGTGATTTTGAATCACATCTGTATGCAAAGTCTGGAAAATAAGAATATTTAAGGAACAGATATAGTATCTCCTAAATAAAAATTCATATAGAGAAATACTGGTACCACAAGGAGTCAGACTGATGGGTAAGTGCATTGGAAAAGCACAGTAAATGGGGATCAAGAAGATCCCTTTCCAAATTATATTTTTCCATTCAACCATACGACACCAAGTGCCATATCAGGAAATGGTCCACACAAGGGGAAAAATGTAATATGACATTTCTTTTTGGCATAAAATAATGTGATTATTTTATTCATTGTGTTTCACTTTGCACAGTCCAGTGACTGCTGTAGAGAGAAGCAATTCTCAATGTTTTTCATACATGAAAAATAAAAGATCTACTGTAAGATTTATGTCAAAAAGAAAACAAAACACTGAATTTTTCTCAATAACTTAAAAAATACTGCTAATGTTTAGAAATTATTTTTTAAAATTTAAATTAGCAAACGAAAAGGAGAGGTAATTTACTAATTCTATAATGCAGGTATAACAGGAGGACAGAATAAAAAGTTTTCTTTGGGTTTACCTTATTTTCTGTTTACAAGAGAAAGTAATTGATGTCACTCTGGAGTTTAGCTTTACTTTGCAACCAGTAAAATAGGTTCTGGTCTAAAGGATAGGAGTCCACTTTTAAACTAGATGTTGCTAACTTTAATTATGCCCGGAATGACCTATATATGGCGTGTTTTAGAAATATCTTGGTCTCAGAACTAAGTTCAAGTTTTCTTGGATATTCAGGCTCTCAATACCCTATTACTAATCATTTGTACTATAACTTGATATTTATACTTAGCACATATTTGTTTCCATGAACATAGAGAATAAATATATAAAACAAGCAAGTGGCTTTCCATGGAATGTAAATCAATACTTTGGCAAAAATATAACCTGTTAGCTTTTGTCTATTCCTATCCAAACCCCAGGCTAATAGCACTTCAGTATTTCAAACATTAAGTAAATCTCTATAACAAAACCATACTTTTGAAACCAAAATATGTCTGGTTTTGATTTGTTATTCCCACATAAATGTGGTACATAAACTGCTTCCCATTGCTATGGTTTTACCACAAGCATGCTTTCTGTAGTCTGTGAGCATAAAATATGAAACACGCTCATTTCATAATGGAGGAAACCAGCTTTCAAAAAAAAAAAGTTACTGTGGTTCGGAAACTTCACCTTTCCTCTCCCCCAACCCCATACCAGAAGGTCACTTTTTTCTCCTAGAGGATGTCTCAAGTTAGTGCTTGTTTCTGTCATTTTATTCCTTTACCATGAAGAATAGGACTAACATTTCCTTGTGATGAGTGGGCATTTAAAATTACCCCTATTGATCTTATTTGCTTGGATTATATTAAAAACATAATCCATTTTGCAAATGCAAAACAAGTCTTGTCCCACAACATTTCTTTGACTTAATAAGATTTATTAATAAATATTCATAGGATTATTTTGCCTGTATTAATGACTCAGTTAACCTAAATCTAATATAATTTGAAACCTCTCAATCACTGTAGCACCACTAAAAATAGTAATTTTCTTTTCTAACTTACTTTGTTATGGTTTTGTTATACAGTACAAAAATTTACTCAGAATCAATACCCAGTAAATTTCCATGCCCCTAATGGTACTGATTCTCTGTTAGACTATTCCAAATGGGTTAACATGTAACATGGCCTTCTGACTAACACATAGCAATGAACTGGCAGGAAAATCTATACCTGCTCAGGAGAGTCTGAGCAAATCATTTGATTCCTGTGTATCCAAGTCTATGAAAAATGTTACAGCCTTCTCCTTATTTAAAAAAAAAAAGGTGGGGGGGAGAAAGAAAGAACAAAAGAAAGGAAGAAAGAAAGAAAATCTGATTTTTAGACATAAATCAACCTGGCCACATAATATATGTATGTATGTTTGTTTGTTTATTTACCTGAGAGAGAGAGAGTAAGTGATGGGATAGGGAGAGAGGAGAGAGTGAATCCCAAGCAGGTTCTGCACCATCATCATGGAGTCCAACTTGGGGCTGGATATGACGAACTGTGAGATCATGACCTGAGCCGAAATCAAGAGTTGGATACTTAACTGACTGAGCCACCCAGGTGCCCCTTGGCCACATAATATTATTTGAATAGTAATTGAACAGTATAATCAGATATACATAGTTTAAGAAAAGACCTTGAGATGTTCTGATTGAGCAAATATGTGAGGATATATGGGCAGCATCCACACAGTTTCTGCATAATCCATTATGTAGAGCAGATTGAGTCAGATGTATTGTGTCTATCAATTTCCATCAATATTCTGTACTTGAGACACAGAAATGCTGATAAAGTTTTCTCAAAGAAGCTATTTTATGCCTTCCAGCAATGTGTAGGACATACTAAGGGAGACACTTTGGGAAACTTCTCTTTCTGACTTTAGGGGTTTCACTTGGAGGATGCATTTTTTTTCTGTGTTTGTGATAGGGATTTCCACTGGAGTGTATTATTTAGGAGAAAGCAATATAATTTTCTATAAATAATGAATTTTGGAACTACCTCCATAGAAACGCATAACAAAACCTGGAATAAAATCTTACAATATTGAACATAACTTTTATACATACTTTAATGTAAAAATAAATGAGTTTGGTTGATATCATTTTTGTATATTCCAAGTGGTGATACGTGCTTTTGTCATTTTCTGCTTTTAAGTTATACTCATTGTACTATTTTTATTTTTGGGTCCTTTTGTATATCAACATAAATGTGAGCATTGAAGGAATCTTGGTGATGCTTTATCTATTGTTACTGTATTTCAGTGTCCATGCTTTGTTCTCCAACCTCATCTCTGCAGGGTATAAAGAGGTCAATGGGAGTACCAAGTTGGACTTCACATCAGCAGACTGATTGGTGTCTTTTTTCTGAACCGTTGAGACACCGTTTGCTTGATTAGCAAAGTAGGGCTATCTCACCATGTTCATGCTTACTGTTCATTCTGTTTTCCGTTTTATGTGATTAAGCCCCATTATGAGGATTTTCAGGTCACCCACAGTTAAGTGTTATTACAGCTGATGGGCACTTTGATCAACTTGTCTCACAACTTTTCTTTGAAAATTGCATGTTCCCTTTCAAAAGATTTCTCAGCAAAAATGGTTTTAAATTAAGTCATCAAGGAAAAAAATAATACACAGAGGCCAATTAATATACTCACTGACATGGCTGTGCTCCGTCTTCTTTCTTTCATCCTGACCCATGCAGTTAATTTGGAGGACAAGTATTAAAAATGTGATAAAGGAAAAAAGAGAAAAATCCACTAATCTAAGACTGTCCCTGCATTGGCCCTAGAAATTATTTTCAGTATTATTCAATGGGATGAGAAAACCATACCACACGTTGTGTTGTTGTTACTGTGGAAATTTGTGAACTTTGAATCAGTAGTCTGTTGATTGATGCAGGATGTGCATTTGCCAGTGATTTAGCTATGAATATAATGCGTAGGGACCACAAAACAAAGGTTATGTTTTTAATGTTCATGAAAATGTATTTTGAAGAGAAAAATTCTTAAGGTTCAGTGTATAAATGTGCTTCACTTATGTTACTTACACGCCTGTATTATTAGACGACGTTTATACTTTTTTTTTTTTAATTTCACTTAAAACATGTATAACAAAGTGGACCACTAATGCTACTGTAGGTAGGAACTTCCACTTTTACCCTTATTATTAATGAAGCCTGTTAAAATAGCGTCATTTTACTGATAATGATTTTTATCTTAGATTTCACTTCTTTTCCCTGCTTTTTACAAAAAAGATCTAAGAATATACTTATTTCTCTTAAAGCCGTGTGTATGTATGTGTGTCCTCATAATTATAATTACATGCTATCTTACATTTTGCTCTCTTTTAATATGTCAGCATTGTTACACTTTAAATAATAGCTCAAGTTATCAAATACCCCAAGGGCAGTGGTAGTCTTTCAGTGAGTTCAAGATATATTCCTAACTTAAAACACACTTGTAATGAATTCCACACCTGAATAGCTGAAAGGCATTTTATGTATCAGGGTCTCTGGGGCTTTTCAGGTCTGGAGATTATAATACAGCAATTAAAGCAAGGTTTTTAGTAGCATTCTCATTATCTGAACAGAACTCCATCTGCTGAAATTGACAGAAAATATTTAATTCTAGACATTTAAGGATACTGTCTGGAACATTTGCATTAATAAAGGGGAAACCATACAGTGGGTCATGTTACTTTCAAAGAGATTAAAGAATGTATAATGACAGAGAAACTCGGGGAACTTCCTTATAACAAGAAAAGAAGGTGGGAGACTCTTGCATAGAGCTTTCAAATGACTGTGCAGTGTTAAGCTGGCATGTGAGAAAAGAGATTAACTGATGCGATTGACAGCATGAAACTGCGAGAAAACTAACCATGCTATTCCTGATCCTAGTACCACTCATCAATGTCAAATTATAAGTTATAACATCCTAAGGGAGGGCAACAAGGGGATTACAAAATACTAAAATAAAGATATTGGAAAAAAATTCTATTAACACTTGATTGTGATACTACTTTCATAAAGAAAAAAATAAGTAGTGCCTTTCTGAAGTCATGGGTTGTAGAAGTAGACGTTGCCAACACTCCTCATTATTATAACTTAGATAGTATTGTGTACCTCAATATGTGCCTGCAGTTTCAAAACTTTAGTGCCTAACAGGGTGAAACTGGCACTTGACAGCATTTGTTAAAGAACCTAAAACAAAATCAAGTTAATAATAAAAGCAAATAATGTAACACTTTATAGTGCTCTCACTCTAGGTATTTAATTTGTGCCTTAACATAAGTCTTTATGTCTTGGTACTTATGTCAGGTAATCTTACTGTATCCATTTCTTTCTTCTTTTTTTTTTAAATTAAACTATACTTGACATACAGTATCCTAATAGTTTCAAGTGTGTATAGTACCTCAATATTTTTATAAATTACAAAATGATTTCCATGATCATTGAAGTACAGTTATCTTCTATCATTGTATAAAGTTACTACAATGTTGTCTGAATTAACATTGTGTTAAGTTAGCTCCCGATGACTTATTTTCTATAACTGTAAGCTTGTACATCTTAAATCCCCTTCCTATTTCACCCACCTCCCTTCCCTTCAACCCTTAACACCCTCTGGTAACCAGTAGTTTGTTTTGTGTATCTCTTGTTTGTTCAGTTGTTGTTGCTGTTTTTCCACATATAAGTGAAACCATGCAGTATTTGTCCTTATCTGTCTGACATATTGCACTTAGCATAATATCCTCTAGCTCTATACATTTTGTCACAAATGGCAAGATTTTATTCTTATTTATGGCTAAGTAATATTCCACTTTGTGTGTGTGTGTGTGTGTGTGTGTGTGTGTGTGTGTGTATATATATATATATATATTCTTTGTCTATTCATCTGTCAGTGGATACTTAGCTTTCTTCCATGTATCCATTTATTAATTGCTAAGCAACTGGGGATTTTAACTACTAAATTTCTTCCCTCAGGTGATTAGTAAGTTGTGAAAGGTTTCAAACATAACTCTTCTCATTTCCAGTTATATGTTTTTTCCTTTATACTATGCTGAAACTTAAGTAGACTCTTAAATGATATTTTTTATAAACATCTAAATCCAGATATATTTGATAACCTTTTTTATTAAGGCTGTACTCATTTGCAACTGAGTGTGAAAGATCACTCCAATACATTCAGTTTTGTGTGGCTTACATTTATTCCTTATGTAAAATGGCAATATGTTTTATACAATAAAGATGTGTAATCAAAACCAGGTTCTAATGAGTATTAAGTCAAAATGGTAAATAGTATAAAATGGATTAGCTCCCACACCAAACCCTTATTATCTGCTAGAAGATCTGAAAATAGCCAGGAAAACAGATAACTATTCATAGCATCAAAAGAAACTAAGTTTGACAAACAAATAATTGTCAGAACCTGGGAGGACTTACCAGAAAATGGAATTTCAGATACTGTGCTTTAATTAAAATAATTAAGGTCAGAGCTTCTGTTTCCCTATAGGTTGTAAAAGGTCATGATAGTGTACTCCAAAGCTAACAATGAGAAACTTGATCATCTACAACATTTCTATCTAGAATGTCTTTATTAATATCAGACAAGCTACATTTCAGAGTATAAAATAATACTAGTGATGGAAATAATCATTTCAAAATGATGAAAGGATCAATTGACCAGGAAGTCATACCAGTACTAAATGTGTATGCACCTAGCAACAGAGCTTCAACACACATGAGGAAAAAAGGAAAAACAGAGAAACTAAAATGGTAGTTGGAGACTTGAGTATTGCTCTCTCAGAAAGTGGGTAGTAAATCACTAATCTCATAGAAGAATTGGTCAACATTATCTGCTAAGTAGGCCAATTTGCCTTTTACAAAACAGTCCATTCAAGAAAAGCCAAATGCATGTTATTTAAAAATGCACATAAAACATTAATCTCTACCTTTATCTGTGTCTATAGATATCATATTCCAGGCCACAAAACAAAGCTCAGTAAACTTTAATGAATAGGAATCATTTAAAATATATGCACAGATTATTACAGAATTAAACTAGAAATTAATAATAGATTTTTACCTAGAAAAGTCCTAAGTATTTATAAATTAAACAATATGATTGCACATAACCCATGGGTCAAATAAAAAGTCTCAAGGAAATTCTAAAAATATCTTGAACTGAATAAAAAAAGAAATCCTTTCAAAATTTGTGGAAGACAGCTACAAGATGGCTGAGAGTGAAATTAATGGCATTAAATGCTTATGTAAGAAGAGAAGAAAGGCCTCAAACCAGTAGTGTTAACCTCCACCTTATGAAACTAGAAGAGCAAAGGAAAACCAAAGTAAAGAGAAAGGGAACAACATGACACATACGTTTCTGAAAACACCACCTGAGCAGTCATCTGGATAACTTGGTGCAGAAGATTAAGGGTGGTGTCAAGAGTAAATGAGTAAAATAGGGATTATGAATAAAAAAATATTAAACTTCTGCATGCTAGGGAGCTTGATGAGTTTTTCACATCTGTTTTATTTCCTGTTGACACTAATTGTATAGACATTATAAGTCATAAATACACATAAGCTTCAGGTATCCATTTTCTTCTCTTGTCCTGTTGAATGTCGTGGGTGCATGGCAGTAGACTGTAGGTGGAGCATAATGGAAAGCCAGCCTCACAATAATAATCATATCTAATACTAATATAGCACTCTGTGTCATGAACTGTTCTAAATCCTTCTTGTCTTGTTATGACATTTAATTAGCCTAACAACCCTGAATGATTATTATTATCACCATTTTACATATGAAAAACCTGAGGCACAGAGGATTTAAGTAATTTTCATAAGGTCCCAGAGCTAGTAAGTAGCAGTGCAGAATTTCACCCCAGGCAGTTTTTATCATTATGCTGTAAAATAAGAGTTTTAATGCTTTCAAATTGTTCATAAGTATTTTTTCCCATATAATTTTTCTTTCACTCTGTGCTTGAAAGCTAAACCTATCTAAGTTGTGGCAAAAATACACTGTGCCCATCTAACACTGAACTCACTGAATATTACGGCAGCAATTGGCTGAAGGGAGAACTTCTCATTTGGAACAGAGTGTGAACCGCTGATTATTTGAGGGATCCAAATTACTTGAATTTTAAATTTTTTCTAAGATTTAATTTGGTTTCCACATGTAGTAAAAAAATGGTTTAAAATTATATCAATAATACTTAAAAACAGCTTATTTCCACAAAATGTAAGTTATGATATTGTAATCCTAATGATAGATGTAACAGTGGATGGTATCTGCAAAACACTTTATTTTGGTTTCTTGTATTCTTTTATTTATTTTTTTTTTTAATTTTTTTTTCAACGTTTATTTATTTTGGGGACAGAGAGAGACAGAGCATGAACGGGGGAGGGGCAGAGAGAGAGGGGGACACAGAATCGGAAACAGGCTCCAGGCTCTGAGCCATCAGCCCAGAGCCCGACGCGGGGCTCGAACTCCCGGACCGCGAGATCGTGACCTGGCTGAAGTCGGACGCTTAACCGACTGCGCCACCCAGGCGCCCCTCTTGTATTCTTTTAAAATGCATCTTTAGTATAACTTTTTCATTGCACAGCCAGGTTATATATTATATCAAATTATTGTTTTAGTTAGAAATTACTTGCTATTTAAAAATTGCAAATTATTTAGAATTTGAAGTACATTATATATAAAGTTAGTGTTTTTTTGAGATTTGGCATAGTAGTAAAATATTTTAAAAATAGAATATCAAATTAACATTCAGAATTGGAATAAGTATAATTAATAATGATAAAGTACATATCCAACTATATTTATGCATTTTGGAAGTACTTTGAAACAGTCTTAATAACTATTTCTCAAAACTAATTGAAAACTATTTGAAATATAATTAAATGTGGCATAAGTCTACAGTTTTCTTAACAGTTACTACTTAAGTGCATTAACACTTGATGACTTTGCCATAAGCTGTTAACTTTGAAAATGACCCTTCAAGCTAGATATGATTGATATGGATGACATTAATGCGTTAATATTGTCAATGTAGCATTTGTCAAAGTTACTGTAATGAAGAGAGCCAACTGTTAGAAACCATAAGAAAGTGTTCTTCTAAGTTATATGTAAGCATGTCTTTCTCTGTAGGAATTTCTGATATATATATATTTTTTTTTTTTTTAATTTTTTTTTTTCAACGTTTTTTTATTTATTTTTGGGACAGAGAGAGACAGAGCATGAACGGGGGAGGGGCAGAGAGAGAGGGAGACACAGAATCGGAAACAGGCTCCAGGCTCCGAGCCATCAGCCCAGAGCCTGACGCGGGGCTCGAACTCACGGACCGCGAGATCGTGACCTGGCCGAAGTCGGCCGCTTAACCGACTGCGCCACCCAGGCGCCCCTCTGATATATATTTTAAGAGTAAGTTGATTGGGGGCGCCTGGGTGGCGCAGTCGGTTAAGCGGCCGACTTCGGCCAGGTCACGATCTCGCGGTCCGTGAGTTCGAGCCCCGCGTCAGGCTCTGGGCTGATGGCTCGGAGCCTGGAGCCTGTTTCCGATTCTGTGTCTCCCTCTCTCTCTGCCCCTCCCCCGTTCATGCTCTGTCTCTCTCTGTCCCAAAAATAAATAAAAAAACGTTGAAAAAAAAAAAAAAGAGTAAGTTGATTAAACTATTGTGACTAGAACAAAGTCAAGAAGTACAGATTTCACATTACAAAGATTGATTTCAAATGAAGATACTGGCTAGCTGCCCCTAATTTGTACTGTTTCATGTTCCTATTGAAATATTCATGAAATTATGTAAGAAGTTTTCAAACTGCAGTACCACTAAAAACTCAGAATGATACCTGATAACCTTGCAGATTCCAGCAACAGTTTACTAATTTCTACAATGAAAACATAATTACCACTCTGTAACTGAACAATGGAGAAACACAGGCAAAGTTTCACCTAAATGTATGTTTCTCAAGAAGTTGGGTAAGTTGTAATTATGACTTATAAAAAGCACAAATGGCCAAAAAAATAATACAGTGGGTAAGTGTATTATGATATATCTATATTATAGAATCTTACACAGTCATGAAAATGGTGATTTGGAAGAATAATTTGGGATAATATAAATAGAAGTATAATATATATAACCTAAGCCAATTTGTCTACATTTTTAACAAATATCTGGGCATAGAAAAAACAACAGAAGATATATCACAATATTAATGGTTATAATAATTTACTAGTGACTTTACTACCCTTATATCTTTCATAACTGCAAATATTCTATGCATACTTTCATAATTTCTTGTATGTATGATGAAACATAGACTAAATGCCATACTTAAATGAATTTTGAATACAGTGTTAAATTTTTTCTATGTCTGTACCCATGAGTTTCATAAAGAATATTTTCTACATAATAAGAATGTTTATATCCACAGAGTACCTTATGTTGCCTTTGAAAACATATACATCTTCTCAGTACTGGTTCCTATTTGTTTATATTTTACCTCTTTTATCAGAGTGCTACTGACATCTGAATACTGAGAAAAACAGTGGAATATTTTAATTTTCCTAATACTTGAGAATATGGAAGTAAAAACAAAATAACTATGGCATAATTTTATACCTAAAGTTTTCAAATTAGCTTGACATGTGAAAGCTAAATGCTAAAATAAATTGCACACAATTTTAAGTGGCTACTTATAAAATAATTTTCCCAAAATTATTTATACATTGAAATGAAAAATCAAACAAATTAAAGGGGATATTACATCCCCTTTCTGAATGTGAGTAGCATATTAGTGCATGGTTTAATTGGATTCAATAGAAAGTTTCTATTATTTCCCCAGAGTACCGTAGGCAAAGGGCATTTTTCACTTGATTTCTGTGAAAAAGTATTGTTTAAAGATTTATTCTCCATATAACGAAATAAAAGTATATGAGTACTTGAAGGATTCCCTAAATCTCCCCATTGCAGTGTGATTGGGCATGGTGAGTCACATGCCCATAAACTATTATAATCAACAATGTTTATAGATAAGAAAAGCTGCCACGGCTTTCCTTATCACTGAGATGCCTTACCTTCTTTTTAAGAAACTAATAGACTTATTTACTCAATAGAACAACATAATGACAATTTTCACATGAGGATAAATCTTGTGAAACAGAGTGTACTTTTTAGTATATTGTTCACAAAGCTGAAGGTGAGGATCTGGCCATTTTCATTTTAAATCTTTAGGTTAAAAGTGTGAAGAGAGACCTGGGACAGGTGGGGTGGTGATCAGTACACTTTAGAAAAGAGAGTTTTAATGCTGTTGTTTCATGCTGATTTAAGTCATTGCTCTCTTTTCGAGTCTAGAAATCAGCATAGGGAAAGTATTTTCTGGGTGGCACACTTAGGGGTTGTGGGTATTAGCATTTATTGTAGAAAAATCTGCAATATCCTACAAAAAAAGGTTCTTTGTTTTATTTAAAAGATCTACTCCATAATCCTGCAGGTTGGAAATATGATTGTTCCTGGTCTCCTGCCATGTGAATTTTGTTTGGATAACAGACTGCCATTCTGGGATTTTAGGAGCTTTAATCTCCTTATCTATAAATACAAAGGCTACTTGCCTCACACTTACTACCAGATGTAAGATAGGGACATGATGGAAATCAGTCTTTGCTCTTCTTCTCTCCTCCATTCCTTCTTTTTAAAGTTTTTTTCACCATTTTGGCATCTGATCACCTCATTACTCATCATTAATAGATCCATGTTACCTATATCATCAAGTAAAGCACTCCTGAAAAGATTTTATACTAGGAAAATCCCCACTAGATCTTTAAACTGTATCTAAATGAACATATACAAACAGATGGTAGCCCTAAGCAGTCATCCTCCTATGAATGAGTGGCCTCTTGAACCTTTGGATTAAGTCCATTGTGGTTTGTGGTTTCCAAGGGGTCTGGGAAGTTCCAGCAGGATTTTAGATCTGATTGACTTATTAGCTTATTACAGAATAATTTGTTAAAAACTGGAACTTTTTGAATCTTGAACTTTGAAACATTCCTTTTTTAAATTTTTTTTAAAGTTTGCTTTTGGGGGGGCGAGAGAGAGAGAGAGAGAGAGAGAGAGAGAGAGAGAGAGAGAGATGAGAGTGTGTGTGTGTGTGTGTGTGTGTGTGTGTGTGTGAGCGGTGGAGGGGCAGCGAGAAAAGGGGACAAGAGGTTCCAAAGTCAGATCTGTGCTGACTGAGCTTGATATGGGACTTGAACTCATGAACGATGAGATCATGACCTGAGAAAAAGTCTGACACTCAATCTACTGAGCCACCCAGGTGTCCTGAAACATTCTTTTTACAATCAAAATATAATAGCAGAAAAAGATAAGGGAGTTTGATACTGAGAGAATAAAAAATTGATAACCATTATTGTCAACATTCTTTGGAAGGTTGGTCAAGATTATTGGGGCCTGGTATCTAAAAACAAGAACCTATAATTATTAGAAAGCCTAAGAAAAAAGTATTATAGATGAGTTTTCTCAAAAAGCTTTGTAGGAAATTTTTATTGTGTATGGCCAGGTGCTTTACATCTGAATTTGTATGTATGGACATTGAAGCTCAAGAGGGGTGTGTGTGTGTGTCCCCATATTTGTAAAAGGTGACAAAAACATATGAGTCTATGGTGTTATTCTTTCCCTACATCAATCTTTTTCTTACCACTAGCCTTTTATATTTTTTTCAGTATCAATGTATTTATGTCAGGAAAGAGACGAGGGAGGATAAATGGAAACTAAGAAACAGCAAAGGTAAATTTTCTGTGATGTTGTAACCAGAATGACAATGATGTCTCAGTCAAGGAGTAAACAAATGAAAGCAGTGTAGGGAAAGAATTACTTTATCTCCTCAGCGTGACCATAATCACCAAATTGAAGCCATTAAAGAATTTCAAAGTGAAAACGTTTACCTATTGCTAGGGAAAACAATGGAAAAAAAAAAAAGGAAAATGAAGAAAAATGTATTTATTTTTTGTTTTAATTTGTGTTTTGGTGTTTTCTTAGTGACTAAAGTTGCTGAAGGAAAGGATATATTTTATTGTGTTTAAGATTAATTTAATGTAAAAATTTAAATATATGAAAATCAAGACCAATGGAGAAAACAAAATACTTATTTTGTAGCCTTTGTCAATTTATCTTTCCATTGTAAAGTGTTGATACCAGTTTAATATATATATATATATATATATACACACACACACATATATATATGTTAAAAATAAAATACAGAACATGGATTTTCAAATGTTTACGTCAATTTCAGAAATATGTAGTGCACCAGCTTTTTCAGGGAACTTATTCTATGTAAAGTATTACGGAGGATGGTGTTCTATGGTTGCTATCCTGTGAATTTTCATTTAATGCTCAAAAATTACATATGTATATATAATTATGTACATAAATGTATATATACTTACATGTATATCACATATTACGTGTATCTATGTGTATATTTTTAAATAGTCTGAAGAAGAGTGTCATTTTTTTAATGTTTATTTATTTATTTTTGAGACAAAGGGAGAGGGCAGAGAGAGAGAGAGAGAGAGAGAGAAAATCCCAATCCCAACTGACACAGGGCTCAAACCCACGAACTGTGAGATCATGACGCGAGCCAAAACGAAGAGGCAGATGCTTAACCAACTAAGCTACCAAGGTGCCCCAAGAAGAATTTCATTCTTAATGTAATGTTTACATTTTAATTTGGCTTTAAACTCCTTGGTAAAATACTTAATAAATTGACAAACTTCACATTAAATCATTTAAATATCTTCTTGTGGAATAACTTAATCTTTTTGGGCATAGAGTTGGTAATCAACAGAGATGTAATGTCCATGTGAAATTCTGTTATGTAAAAGCCAAATTTAACTAGAACATATAGTCAGTTGAACAGTTTGAGAATCAGTACAATATTTAATACAACATGGTGCTGAAGTAGCAGTGGAATTCCCCCCAAAAAATGGAAAAACAAACAGTGTAACGTGCATGGAGAAAATAATAACATTTTCCAAAGTACAGATAGATAAAATAATGGCAATTTAAATGGATACAGGATAGCAAGGTAGAGAATTTGACAAATGGGTAGGTAAGTCTATATGTCCGTACCTATGTTTATCTATCTAGATAGGTATCGAAGTGTCATATATGGTCTTAAAATAGTAAATGACCATGCTTAAATATGTAGTAATGTCCAAGGAGAAAATATTATTTTTGTGTAGAAGAATACATATTGCAGTTTGGAAGTATTTGTAGTTGAAATTAACTAATTATCTTCTAAGGAATAGACACAAGAAATGTGTGGATATGTGGTAATATATGTTTAAAGCAACAATTGAAAAATATTTAATATTACTCACACTTTTGTTACTCTCTTTTCCCCAAAATGAGACAATGTCTATGACAGTCTTTTAATCTTACCAATCGATTAAAATATTCATTAAAACTCAGAATACACGTTCACTCCAAATGTATAAGTCACAAAGTAGTCTCTAGTGACTAGAAAAACTTCTTTTCTGTAATCCTATCTGGCATCTCTATGAATTAATCTAAGCTGACCATTTTCTCCTTAAAAATCTCCACTTCATTCGTTTGTAATACACCACTCTATGTGCTTTTTTACACTTTTATTTTGACAAACACTGTTAATTAATTTCCCTCCCTTTTTCTGCGAACGTTTAGATTTTCACTCCTGCTTCATCATCAGGTAACTTATTTTCATGATTTTTCCCTTTCTCCATCCATCTTTTTAATCCATTCATCATCCATCATCCATCCATCCATCCATCCATCCATCCATCCATCCATCACTCAGCCAGCCAGCCAGCCAGCCATCCAGCCATCCAGCCAGCAAGGATTCGGTCAGAATCTCTACTTAGATTTTAGGGATATGGATATAAACTAGATGTATTTCCTTCTTCATTGTAGAGAAGTAGAAATGTCACATATATTCTGAGAGAGAGAGTGGGAGAGGGAGAGAGAGGAAGGCAATTGAAAAATATATATATATATATGCACACACACATATATACATGCAAACACATAGGTAATTAAATATTCATGATAGCTCTTTGATATAAAAGAGTGTATGTAGGATGCTGGGCATGAAGAGCAAAGTTATTCTATTAGGAAGATAAGGGATAGGATACATAAGAAACATGCTGAATATTGAGGGGTAATTATATGTGCTAGTCAAGTGGTCAGGAAGGGAGAGGGAGTCCAATGAAACCCAATGAGGAAGAAATGCCAGCATTTGGGAATGTCTCTTAGTCCAGTATGACTGGAATGAAGAGGAGAATCATGATGCAAGGATTAGGAAAGAAAAGCAGGGTCCAGGAAATATAAGCTCTTATATGGAATTTAAAAGATTTGGGTTTTACCCTATAGCAAATAGAGTATCAACAAATATTTTAAGTATACAAAGATCACTTTAACAGTATTAAAAAAAATGATGGGTCTCTGGAGGGAGTAAGAATGCAGGAAGGATCTGATAAGGGGCTTAAAGACCTCAGGGTTGTAGATAAGGGGTACAGTTTAATGACAATCCAAAGATGTAAAATGTACAGAAAGTGGTCAAGAAAGCCTCTATTTTGGATACAGGGTAAAGGATAGGGAATGTTCCAGGATGATTCCCAGGGTTTTTGGTTGTTTGATTTTTTTGGTTTTGGTTTATATAAATAATATAATTATATAAATAAATACTTGGCAAGAGGATAGTGCTCTTGAGCAAAATTGAGAAATAAAAATCTGCTTAGACAGCTGTACTCATCAAGACAGTACACTACTGACATATAGATCAATGGAACAGAATAGAGAATTCAGAAATGGACCCACAAACATATGGCCAACTAATCTCTGACAAAGCAAGAAAGAATATCCAATGGAAAAATGAAAGTCTCTTCAGCAAATGATGTTGGGAAAACTGGATAGCCACGTGCAGAAGAATGAACTTGGACCACTTTCTTACACCATACACAAAAAATAAGATGGATGAAAGACCCAAACATAAGACAGGAATCCATCAAAATCCCAGAGGAGAAAACAGGCAACAACTTCTTTGACCTCAGCCATAGCAACTTCTTACTTGACATGTCTCTGGAGGCAAGGGAAACAAAAGCAAAAATGAACTATTGGGACCTTATCAAGATAAAAACTTCTGCACAGTGAAGGAAACAATTGGCAAAACTAAAAGACAACTGATGGAATGGGAGAAGATATTTGCAAATGACATATTGGATAAAAGGTTATTATCCAAAATCTGTAAAGAACTTATCAAGTATCAAACTCAACACCAAAAAATAAATAATCTAGTGAAGAAATGGGCAAAATATATGAACAGACATTTTTCCAAAGAAGACATCCAGAAAGCTAACAGACACATGAAAAAATGCTCAACATCACTCATCATTAGGGAAATCCAAATCAAAACCACAATGAGATACCACCTCATACCTCTCAGAATGGCCAACATTAACAACTCAGGAAACAACAGATGTTGGTGAGGATGCATAGAAGAACACTTTTGTATTTGTTGGTGGGAATGCAAACTGATGCAGTCATTCTGGAAAACAGTATGGAGATTCCTCAAAAAGTTAAAAATAGAACTACCCTATGACCCAGCAATTGCAGTACTAGGTATTTACCCAAAGGATACAAAAATGCTGATTTGAAGAAGCACATGCACCCCAATGTTTGTAGCAACACTATCAAAAATAGCCAAATTATGGGAAGATCCCAAATATCCATCAACTGAGGAATGGATAAAGAAGATGTGGTGTATATATACAATGGAATATTAGCAAACAAAAAGAATGAAATCTTGCCATTTGTGACATTGTGGATGGAACTAGAATATATTATGCTAAGCAAAATAACTCAGAGAAAGACAAATATATGATTTCACTCAGATGTAGAATTTAAAAAAACAAAACAGATGGACATGGGGAAGGGAAGGAAAAATATAAAAACAGAGAGGGATACAATCCATAAGAGACTCTTAAATACAGAAAACAAACTGAAGGTTGATGGAGGGGATTTGGGTGAGGGGATGTGCTAAGTGGGTGATGGCCATTACAGAGAGCACTTATTGGTATGAGTATGGGTATTATATGTAAGTGTTGAATCACTAAATTCTACTGAAACAGATTATTGCACTATTTGTTAACTAGGATTTAAATTTAAAAAGAAAGGAAAACCAAAGAAAAAATCTAATAATAAAATAAAAATATCTTGATGAAAAAAATTTGTGTAGGACACATTTCATTGAAGAAACTTTCAGACACCAAGATGGAGAAGTTAAAAAAAAAAATAGAGAAGCACAGTTCAGGTAATAGATGTTCGTGGAATAGATGTGCCTGTCTTCAAGTTTTCAGCATGTTGAAGCTCTGAGAGCACATGCATTTGACTGAAGTTTATCATGAGAATGGAATTTATCCTGAGACTTGGACACATGCACAAAATATAAATGCAAAAGAAAAAATCAGATGCATTTTTATAATAAGGGAGACAATAATGAAATTATTTACAAGCATTAAAAGGTAGATATTGATAAGAGAAGATTTCTATGATAGAATGCATGAAAAAAGCAAGTCTGCATAGTATATATACTATGATACTACTTTTGTCAATATGTGTATTAATGGAAAAAAACTTGAAAATATCACCATAATTTAATCCTGTAATCTTGAATCACTTTATGAATAATTGTACTATCTAATTTATGTATTTTACAATTGGTTTAATACTATAATATGTGTATATTAGAATTAACCACATAGAGGGGCTCCTGGGTGGCTCAATCAGTTGAGAGTGCTACTTGATTTTGACTCAAGTCATGATCTCATGGTCATAGGATCGAGCCCTGTGTTGGGCTCTGCACTGGGGGTGAAGGCTGCTTAACATTTTCACTCTCTCCCTTTGACTTTGCTCCTCTCCCCCCATTCATGCACTCATGTGCCTGCTCTCTCTCTCTCTCTGTCTCTTAATAAAGAAAAACCAAAAAAGATATATAGCTGCCATTTTTATAGGTCACAATATTCAAATATTGGCAAGTTCAACTTAATATTATCCCTATAATTTTATTTTTTTAATTTTTAAAAATTTTTTACAGTTTATTTTTGAGAGGGAGAAAGAGTGTGAGCAGGGGAGGGACAGAGAGATAGGGAGACAGAATCTGAAGCAAGCTCCAGGCTCTGGGCTGTCAGCACAGAGCCCGATGTGGGGCTCAAACTCATGAGCTGTAACATCATGACCTGAGCTGAAGTTGGATGCTTAACCATTGGAGCCACCCAGGTGCCCCCATAATAATAGTTATAAAATGACAAACGCATTTCAGTTTTTGAAAAGAGATCAAGTGGGCAGGAGAATCACTCCAGTTTAGAATAGAATAGTAAGTCATATTAATATTTGAAGACGAATGGACTAAAAACTTTATAACTGATATGAAGCAGAGATTTAGAATGAAAGCTAGTGGGCCCAGTATCGTAGAAAGCTAGGAAGGAGAAACATAGTATTTTCAATAAGCCATTATTATGTATATTCCCAGGACAGAGTTATTTTGTACTGTTAGATAGGTGTATCTGCAAGCCTACGAGATATCTCCTTGTGGGTATTTTGCATGTACCCCAAACTCAACATGTCAAAAAAAAATAAGTTTTCATCCTCCACCTAACTTTAAAACTTGCTTCTTTTCCTCATTTTTACATTTCCATTAATGACATGACATATATTCCTTTATCACAAGTAGAAATCTTGATAGTATTCTTTTACTTCTCTAGTTCCTGATGTGTACAAAATATTCATTTGAGCTTACGTTCTGTTGATTCCACCTCCTTCATATCTCTCCCTTCTGTCTCATTCCCCAAATGTACTCTCCCACTGCTTTTGTTCAGGGGACCATCATTTTTAACCTGAACAGTTGAAATAGCCTCTTGACTATTCCCTTTCCTTCTAAGTTCTTCCCTTGTCATTTCATTCTTCACACTGCAGACAGTTCTCTTTCTGTCTCTGTCTCTGTCTCTTGTTTTTTTCAAGTCAAAACTTTGGGACAAAACTCTTGCCATGCTGAGCCTTACTATTTTTTTTTTTATTCCTACTCTCAAAACAACTTCTGCTTCAGGCACTAGCAAAAAACTATGAATTTTTCTTAGATTTCCCTTCTTTTCCTTCGTCAGACTTGCCACAGCCTGGTGTTCCTGCCTCTCTCAGGGATCTATCTCCACATTATGAAACCTGAGAGAGAAGGAGCGACATCTTAGTTATCTTTTTGGGATTTTTAACACAGGGACTTATGCATTTTATTGAAGGAACAAATAAGTAAACTATTCATCTATGAAGTTTGGGAGTCAAAACTGGTATTTCTTTATCTGAATCATTAAAAAAATAATTTTAGTGTAAAAATAATTAGGCTAAAGCAGATATGATATCACAGAATGTGTGTGCTTATTAAGCTGGAAAAAAGTTTTCTTTGCACTTAAAATTTTTGTTATATATTTTATATAGTTACTTAAATTTTAAAAAATGCAATGTGTTAATTACTACTTAAGAAATCAAAATAGGGGCGCCTGGGTGGCGCAGTCGGTTAAGCGTCCGACTTCAGCCAGGTCACGATCTCGCGGTCCGTGAGTTCGAGCCCCGCATCAGGCTCTGGGCTGATGGCTCGGAGCCTGGAGCCTGTTTCCGATTCTGTGTCTCCCTCTCTCTCTGCCCCTCCCCCCGTTCATGCTCTGTCTCTCTCTGTCCCAAAAATAAATAAAAAACGTTGAAAAAAAAATTTAAAAAAAAAAGAAATCAAAATAATGTTCCTGTTATATGGAAGTTGCATTTAAAGGGCAAAAAATAGGGAGAAAGTTGTCTTAAATAACACCACCTCTTATAGAAGTTCTCAGAATATATAAACTAACGAGAGTACAGTTCTGTGGGAAAATGTTGTTATAATAAAAGCTAACCCCTAGTTGTTTACACTTTGTGGACTATTTTCATACAAACCAGCCTTGAATTTTAAATAGGGCATAAAGCCTTTAAGCTTGCCCAAGATTTGCTAATCCTGTACACAAATATACAATTATCTTTGCCTCTCTCCTTCAGTCCAGCATCCCAGGCAAGTTAAACAGGGTTGTTTTCAGAATAAAGAAGAATGAGGTTCAAGGTCTGAGAGAAAGGTGGAGAAAAATGTACTATTTCAAAAAAGAAATTAGTCTTTTTTACTTTAAATGCTTTAAAGAAAGCATTTTTTTTAGATATTTGTAGTGATTGAAAAAATCACTTTTCAAAGTAAATAAACTAAATTCCAGACTGGAGGAGAGGGGTGAATAGAGAGTAGAGAATATAGAGATGAATATACGATATAGAGTAGAGGGATTTCTAAATGCCATTTTTAATATCCAATTTCCATATTTTATGCTTATTATACTTGTTCCTGGTCTATTACAATAGCCTCTTAGCTAGCTACTTGATTGAAGTGTTGGATCCTCCTATTAACACTAAATCATTCATTAGTTGTCTTTGGTTTTTCAGGACATAAGTACAGAAACATAAGTTTAGCTATCAAAACTCTTTCTGATATGGTAGTGATTAACCTTTCCAACGTTTCTGTGATACATGAAGTGTATCAGAGTTAGGTGTTTCTTTTTTTGTTTTTGTTTTTTGTTTGTTTCTTTTTTTGTTTTTAATAAGAGGCCCAAAATAACAACTGAAAGAAGAGAGAATTTTATTTCCCTTTCATGTACAATTCTTTTTTTTTAATGTTTATTTATTTTTGAGAGAGAAAGACACAGAGTACAGGTCGGGGAGGGACAGGGAAGAGGGAAACACAGAATCCGAAGCAGGCTATAGGCTCTGAGCTGTCAGCACAGAGCCCGATGCGGGGCTCATACTTGCAAACTGTGAGATCATGACCTGAACCGAAGTTGGATGCTTAACCAACTGAGCCACCCAGGCGCTCCCTTTTTTTTTTTTTTTAATGTTTATTTATTTTTGAGAGAGAGAGAGAGAGAGAGAGAGAGAGAGAGAAGAAGAAGAAGAAGAAGAAGAAGAAGAAGAAGAAGAAGAAAAAGAAGAAGAAGAAGGGGGAGGGGTAAGGGGAGGGGGAGGAGAGAGAAGGAGACACAGAATCCAAAGCAGGCTCCAGGCTCTGAGCTGTCAGCACAGAGCCCAACGCAGGGCTTGAACCCACAAACTGTGAGATCATGACCTGAGCTGAAGTTGGATGCTTAACCGACTGAGCCACCCAGGTGCCCCTCATGTATAATTCTTGAGGCAAGAAATCAGATGATGATGAAGCAGCTTTACTATATTTAAGTCTTTTGGGACCTGAGCTCTTTCTAGCTCTATGCTTTGCCACCCGCATGGTGTGGCGTCCATCCTCATAATCCAAATGAATCTCAAGTGTTGATATCTATGCTCTAAGCAGAATGTAGGTAGGGGAAGGAGGAAAAAAGAAGACATGTCATACAACATTTCTACTTCTGTGTCTTTAGCTGTATCTCAGGCTTGAGAACATACTGTATTCAAAGGGAACTTAGAAACTGAGTCTCCATTCCATGTGTCCACAGACCATTCTGTATGTAAGTCAATGACTTATGAAAGGGACCATGAATATCAGGTGAGAAACATACACAACTACTCCACACTGTCCTGTCTCTGCTATGTTTTCTTGACTCTATGTCTGTACATGCTAACTCTTATAGGTGGAGGTAGTTTTCCTGCAGAGTGTCAAAGTTAAGGCCAAATATATAGGCAGCAAATTACCAATCCTTCTGTAATACAAACATTCATAAAAACTTAACTTGCTTTTGGTCCAGGGTTTTATCCAAGTATCATTGTTCCCTGGTAGAGTAGATAAGATCAAGTGGTTTATGAAATCTCTTTTAAAACATACCTATAGGAAATAGAACACATTTGCAGTACTTAGGGTGTCTCAAGAGTACAGTCTTTTCACCCTTTTATTCATAGGTAGGCATTCCTCACATGATTTCAACAAAGCCCTCCACTTAAATCCTTCAGAAATTCTACCTCAAAACCCTCACTCAGGTAGAGTTAGCTGAAATGAATATAGATCTAGACTATTTCTTTTTTGTAGTCACTTAATTTGCATGTAGCTTTTATTAACAGGAAAATGAAGCCCCTAGGTTGGAACTGAGATCTTAGCTCACCTTGCTCTTCTAATCATAAGAATAAAAATTGTCAGCAGCCTTTTCCTCTTGTTGGTGCTTGGACCTCCGAATATCTTCCTGAATGCTATGCAGTGCTCAGATTTGGCATACTCCCATGTCTACTCACACGGTGAATAGCATGCAGATCCACATTCCCATACAGTAACCAACTTTCTGAGGAAATATATTTTATGTACCCATTATTTATTAATGTACTGTAACAATTTACATTATTATTATGGATTAACTTTCTAATCATTATTATCAAATACGGTATAGTTATTTTGTTTCTGCTCAATGTAAACATGTTCCTTATTTCTTAGTCTTGTTTTCATTGCACTCATGAGTTAGTAAAGTTAGTTAGGAGTGGGGCAATGTAGTGAGACTTCCCAGGTTCCCCCATACTATGTAGAGTTTGGATGTTACTGAAACATCTCTACCTTGCAGTTTCCTCATCTCTAAAATAGAGACTTTAGTAATATCTATATATAGCATTGCTAAGAATATTCAGTAAGTCCTTAGAACCTGAACACTTGATAAATCTGTTTAAAATTATCTTACCCCAGCTCACTAACCACATATATCTCCATTTAGAGTTAATTTCTTCCTTATCTTTTCTCAAATAGGGCTTAACCAAAGTCCTCTTAAGGGACTTATCAGAGTCTGCCTTTAATCAGGGGGCTGTGTAATTTATCTGTTGTCTTAATGAGGTTTTGAGCTCTTACAGAGCAGGCTTTATGTCTCCTTTGTGATTTACCAATAATACTTTGCAGTCATAGTAATTATTTAATATGTATTTGTTTAGTTACACTCAACTTTTTAGAAGAAAGGAGTATAGGTGTAACACCTACAGTATTGCTTAGCTTTTCAAAATTTTTTCTTGATTCAGAATTTTCAGACCTGGGGCAATTACTTATATATTTTTTTATCAGTATGCTTTACCTTTGTTGCAGTAGCAAACTCTTAACAGGTATCTGTTGATCAACTTATGGAGATTTCATTTTAAATTATCCTATATGTTCTGCAGACTTTGGGACATAGTCATCATTTTATACTCAGCTCAAATGTGCCTTCTCTGTGGAGCCTTATGTCATCAGCCTCCAGATATTCTTTTGTTTTATTCTTGGTTCTCTCATATCTTGTTTATCCTCTACCATTTTCTGAGTCATAATTTTGTAGTGATACATTCACATGTTTGTCTTCATAAAATGTATACTTTTGAGATGCAGTACTACATTTTTGTTATTTCATATCCTGTCATTCTACATGATGTAACTGAAACTTTATATAGAATATAAGCGTGTGTTCAATATCCCATATATTCTTTCCAGCATTATTGAATTATATAATGAGGATTCATCGTCAGCCTAATGATTCCCAAATACTGCATAATTATCAAGGTAGTTGAATAGAATTAAACAATCCATTGATTCACCATAGCAGTAAATAAACAAATACTTGAGAAATATGTTTAGTGAGACTGAGAGGCATTGGGATTCATATATTCAGGAGCCCAACTTCTGCAACCAAATTGTCTGCATTTATATCTTGCCTCTACCTTTTTCCAGATATGACCTTATATAGGTTATTAACCTCTCTGTTTCTTGAAGTTCTCCATCTGCAAAATAGAGATAATTGTCCTCAATTCGTAGGGTTGTTGGGAGGATCAAATGAGTTAATAAACATAAAGCTCTTAACAGTCATGTCTGACACATGGTAAGCACTATGTAAGTATTTTCTGTAGAATAGTAATAAGGCTTTTTCAATAAATCATGGTGCCCCATTTCCTGAGCATTTCAGTTAGTGAATATTTAACCACACAGAGTTGTTCACCTGCATTCTCTGTGTTGGCTTGTATGTACTGTTGGCATTAGAAAGAGAATTTTAATGGATATTCAAGTCACTAGAAAGGAAGAATGAGGACAGTGAGCCCAAGGATAGAATAGAAAATGTGGGTCAGCAGAAGAACTGGATCTGCAGGACAAAAACTGTCTCATACACAACTATCCAGATCTGGGATGGAATCAAAGCCAGGTGGCAGCTGATGTGGCATTTGGAATGTGATAGCAGAACTCAGTTGCAGTTGACTAGTCTCTTCCTCTTAAATAACATCATGCATTTTAATGGTTTCATACTGAATGTTTAATGGCACATTTTATAAGTTGAAACTGCCATCTTCTCAATTTCATTTGTCATTTGGATGCCAGAAGCCCAAAGCTTCCTTTCACATAATTCCCCTGAGAAAGCAGCCTTATTGGAAACTACTTGTTTTCATCTGTTCACATGAACTTATACATTAAAATTCAAAGGGATAATTTTCCTTGCCTCCATATTGTTAAGTTCCATCTCTATGATTCCAACGACTGGATTTTATATTAGTTTGATATTTTACTTTTTCTAGATGCTGAATTTGAAAGCCTTCCTATTTCTTCCTTTCTGATTCTTAAAATTTTTATTATATTTTATATCATTTTTTCTCTTTCCTTGCTTTCTCTTAAATAATGTGATTAAAGGTTAAAGAGAAGTACCTTGTTTTCTTGTGTTTTTTTTTTCTGCTTTAGATTGGCCTTTTACAGCAAAAAGTGTTAATTCTAATGTCATTTTGGTATTTGACTTTGCATTTTTCCTTGCTACATTCCTAGTACTCTGTATTTTTTCTTTAAATATTGACATCAAAAGTATAGTAGACAGAATAAAAATATTAGATTATTTTTACCAAGCTAGTTTACATTGCACACGTAACAACTAAAAATTAGAGCATTTAGTTGCTTGTCTCTCCAAAGAGAACTCAAATAAGACCACAATTTATCATGTATTGTTTTGTAACTGTCATGAAATTGTACTACATAGTCACTTCTATACCATTAAATAAGAACTATGGACTAGAGGTCTACTTGCAACATGGATGGTTTCTTGGATTTTCTGTTAATTACTACTATTAATTATAATAATAGTATACTATATTTATACTACTATAATTAATTATTTTTAGCATCCTTAATTCCAGCAGTTGGAAAGTTGAGATGGAAAAATAAGGTGTGTCGTGTATTGGAACATGTAAAAACAATACCAGAGTCCAAGTAAATTAAAATGGAAGAAAATTAATTTTATCTTTGTTGCCCAATCACATGCTTTTTTATTGTCCCTTTACATAAATGTTTCAGGAGACCATTGCTCTTCGTTTTTGCCTTTCTTCAGAAAATGGCTCCCTATTCCTGTCACAGTTTTGCAGTTCTTATCAATAGTGACAAGGTCAAGATTTGACCTGAGCCTAAGTCCCCCATAGCTACTCTGCCAGTTAAACTAGTAGATACAGTGGCTGAACATGACTTAAAGTAAAAAGAGATGCATTTTTAAATATTCAATTACTTTAATTACTCAAAGAAATACAGACCCTCTGCTTTGTTTTCTCTAGATTGAGTATAAATTTTCTAGACTCTTTGGAGGATTTTCTGAAACTCTTTGTAAAAGTGCTTCATATGCAGTAAATTTATAAGAACTACAATTTAACTGATGTATTTCATAGCCTGAACTTAATGAGGGGAAAAAATAATCAACATTGTTGTCTTATTTAAATTAGTGCTGCTGTGCCTTCCCTCAAGGAGATTCATTGTGTTTTACGCATCCAAAAGTAGCTTCTATTGTGTTTCACACATTTGACTAGTTTAGAAGTATTCAGCCATATTCTGCTGGAGTCCCAAATTCTCATTGCTTCAAATCTTCTTGCTGCTTAGTAGTCCTCTTGGCAGGCTACCAGCAAGCCAACCTTCTTTGTTACCACAGTATCCACTGAGCTCACAGGAAATCACAGGAGAAAACAGCCTACCTCACCACAGACTGTTCTCACAGTCTGCATACTTCTTTTAGTAATTTTATTCAGTTTCCCCCTGCTCAAATAAAAACAGAGTATATAACAGTGACGTCTAACTCTAAAATGAGATAAATGATGCCAGTGTCCCGTTCCAGCAAGTGGCCCCAATTTCTATAACTGCTTCCCATGGATTTCTTCTTCCCTCAGGTTTTTCTCCTATCTGGTTCTTGGCTCCACCCCTTTAGAAATATCTTCCCCATTAGCTCAGTATTTTCCGCAGATCTCTCAAAAAGGAAGAGAAAACCCTTACCACTCACTGTCTATGAATGTCTCAACATTTCTTCATGTTTCTCAAGTCTCTGCTCATACAGATCATCAGGTGGGTGTGTTGATGTTGGTACAGTGAGCTGAATCACATCTTACCAAACCTTGCAGGGGGTGTCTTTCTTCCCTTCCTCTTTAAAACGTGGGGATATACCTAGCACTTGTTGTTTTCAGCTTTGGAGGGATATAGTAACAATTCTGAGGAATCAGAAAATGTCCCGTCAAAAATCTTGCTATTATTATTGAAGCAATTTCAAGCAAGAATGTAAATTAAGACAGGGGAGTTTGTGGGAGTACTTCAAGCAGGCTTCTGAGAAAAATGACAACTCTCCATGAGTGAAGGTGACGATGGCTGTGATTTACATATACAAATAATAATAATTACAATAATGCTCATAATAATAATAATGATATAATATATACAGGAATCTTCTGCTTTTCTAGAAACTGTTAAGTGTTTTGAAGGCACTTGTTTAATGCCTATAGTAACTCTGTAAAGAAGTACTATTAAAATTATTTTATTTTAGAGAAAGTGAGGCCACAAAATGTTACAGCTGAGAAGCAGTGAAATCAGTCTTTTAACCCAGGAAATCTGGCCTTAAAACTTTCTTTTTTTAACAAATCTGTTATTATCTCTTACTAAATAACATATAATTAAAATAATGACACCTTTATATTGATCAAAATGTCCACTTAGTTTTTTAATTTGAGTAGAGTTGAATCATGATGTTACATTAGTTACAGGTGTACAACATAGTGATTCAACATCTCCACATGTTAAACTATGCTCACTGAAAGTGTAGATACCATCTGTCACCATACAATGGTATTAAATATCAATGACTATATTCCCTGTGCTGTACCTTTTATTCCCATGATTTACTCATTCCAAACTAGAAGCCTGTATCTCCCACAGTCCTTTACCTATTTTGCCCATCCCCTCATCCCCTTTCCCTCTGGCAACCACCAGTTTGTTCTCTGTATTTATAGGTCTGATTCACCTTTTTGTTTGTTTATTTATTCATCTGTTTTATTTTTTTGATTACACATGTAAGTGAAATTATATGGTATTTGTCTTTCTCAATCTGACTTATTTCACATAACATTATACTCTCTAGGTCAATCTATGCTGTTGCAAATGGCAGAGTCTCATTAATTTTCGTGACCGCAATATATTCCTGTGTGTGTGTGTGCGTGTGTGTGTGTGTGTGTGCGCGTGTGCGTGCCACATCTTCTTTTTCCATTATCTATCCGTGGACACTTAGGTTGCTTCTGTATCATGGCTACTATAAATAATACTGTAGTAAACTTAGGGATGTATATTCTCTTTTCAAATTAGTGTTTTCATTCCCTTTGGGTACATACTTAGTAGTGGAATGATTGGATCATATGATATTTCTATTTTTAATTTTTTGAGGAAAAGAAGATAAAAAATAACAAGTGTTGGTAAACATGTGGGGGAAAAGGAACCCCCATACACTGTTTGTCGGAATGTAAATTGGGGCAGCCACTTACAGAAAACAGCATGGAGATTCCTCAGAAAATAGGTCCAATTTTTAATTAAATAATCCAGATTATTGGTTGTTGATAAAAATGTAGTTTTATTAATCCATATGTTTTTGTATCAAATATTTAGATAGCAGTTGCTAGTTACCTTTTGTAACTGTACTTATCATAAATTTATAAAATTAAACCTTAATCACGAAGGATAGTTGAAAAAATGTTGCACTTTAGGGCAACTTCAGTAGTGATTATTGAATGAGTTAAATTAGGTATGCAGAGTTTAGCAAAAGATCACATGTATGGGTTTTATCTTATGACATCTGACATCTTCATTTTACTTAATAACTATGTTACTAGTGTTACTCCTCTACCAAGCTAAAACATTTTGTCTTCTTTTCTACTCAATAATTGAAAAAAAAAACTCTAGTATATTTTCAGATTGCAAATCCTTAAGACAAAAATACTTGTTGATATATTCTTCAATTTTATTTCTTTCTCTCTAATGTTTTTAATCCATTTATAAATACAGTATACATGCAACTAATGTGATGGCAAACTGAAAATTAATCATTGGGCAATTCTTTGAAATAAATATTTCATCAAGCACAAATATTCTAAATTAATAAAACTACTGTGATCATCTATGCCCACAGCATCCTAGAGACCCATATCCATCCCTATAATCCTTCTCAAAATATGTATTATTGGTAATAGCCCATTCCATTAAAAAATGTAATTCATTATAAAAGATTAAGCAAAATTAAGCTAAAGAACAGGAGAATTTTATTAGTTTTTCCTGAAATATGGACAATTTTTTTAGGCTTTTGCTTTTTAAAGCCTGAGAAGATATGTATAAAGTAATTTTCCTAACTAGTAAAAATCATCACCTAGGAATAAGTTGCTAGCATAAATGCCAATATTGCATGATTTATTTATTGAGTGCCAAACCGTTTGTATGACTTTGGATGTCTTGCTGTAATTAGTGACTCTTACTAAAAACAACAAAAAGACGCATCAGTCTGGAGGGATAAAAAAATAACTTTGGTACATTGCTGGGGTTTTTAATAAGTTCAAATTTGTAGACACGGAAGATTCTCATGTCTTGGTTATCTGTAGCTTTGTAACAAACAAACACTGAAACCACATGGCTGAAACAACCATTTCATTTTGCTAGTAACTTTCTGGATCAGAAACTGTGAAGGATTTGGCTGGATGCTTTGTCTTTGATAGTTGTAGCTCATTTGAGGTGTCTGGTCCTAGAGAATGTATTTCTAAGTCTGGCTCTCCTAAGATCTTTTTCTCTCATTCTCTACAAAATAAATCATTCTTTAAGGCTCCCCTGGAGATTAGACTTCTTAAGCGTAACAACCTCAGGATATTTGGATTTCTTCCAGTGTGGCTCAAGGCCCCTGGACACAAAGGTGAAATCTGCCAGGATTTCCTAAACCAGGATATGGCATGTACCCTTGTGCCACTGTCTGTTGGTTAAGGCCGTCTCAATCCAGTACAGATTCAAGGAATTGGGGAAAAAAGACCTCCACCTCTCTTTGGGGATAGAGTCAAAGGATTTGTGGTGATATGTAGTTTGAGGTATGTAATTATTAAAAAGACACTTTAGAAATACTGCTTTACTTCGTAGTTTTGATTTCCTTATTTCAGGCCAGTGCTGCATTGGTTAACATATGGCTCACCATACACTTTCTAATGAGAAAGCTTCAAAAAGCTCAATCCCCAAATGCCAGTACAAACACTAGCCTGGCAAAAAGTCACCTGAATTCCTCTCTTTGATACACAGAACCTAAGCTGCATGGACTTGTTTTCCCAACACAGAAAACATTATAGTAAACAAGGGATTTGAATTTAGATATTTACCCAGCTTCTCTGAATCCTGGGCTCATTTTTGCCTCAATCCTCTGCCAGGAGTTCTGCTGTTTTTCTTACACTTTGGCTCCCCACCTCCCCTGAGCTAATATGCACTTCCTGGCAAATTAGAAGCATTCTGGACTGGAGCAGAGATTGTGGCTTGAGGGTAAAATTAACTCTACCAACTGAATAGTTTCCCTGTTAATCAAAATGTGCAGTTGGAGGCTTAAAAATGTATGTATATATATGTATGTATGTATGTATGTATGTATGTATGTATGTGTGTAAACTTGGCTGTCAGTTAAAAAGGAAATACAAGCTAAACAGAGAGTAAAGTTTTCACGTATGAAAGGCCCCACTCATAATTTTATGTACCACTTAGTCTGTGGTCATTCATGCTTTGTGCTTTTGGTAGCACTATTTGAAATGCATACTCTCTGTTCTCATTTTTCATCTCTTACATATGTTGAACATTCTTACTGAGGGCTATAGTAAGTTATCATTATTCTTTTTGTGTTTAAATATTCAGTTCTTTAGTCTCAACTGCTCAAATATCATTGATGTTGCTCATGATCCATCTAAGGGTAATAGCAAAATGATAGTGTACTAGTGAATATCCATCCCATCCTTCAGAAGGTTCTTGAAAGCTACATGAGAAAGAACGTGGTTCTCTCTCTCTCTCTCTCTCTCTCTCTCTCTCTCTCTCTCCTCTCTCTCTCTCTCTCTCTCTCTCTCTATATATATATATATATATACTTATTTATATTTATATATATACAAATCCATTATGTTTACATAGATTGTTGTTCTACATTACAAAATTGCATTCTTTATGATTTGCTTGGCCACGCACACTTTTCTATCCTGTGGCATTGGTGTGCTGTGTCTTTATGGATATCGTCAACCTGTGCTAATTGAAATGTTTATAAAATGCTGATTCTGAAATATTGCAGCTTAACAGTTCAATAGTTCTTTAATGGGCCCTCTGTTTTATTAATGAAATGATTTATAGAAATATTTAATCTCACTGATTTACCATTAGCATTAATGAGTCTAGTTATTAAGCACTCTATTTCCAAAGGCTGTGAAAACAGGTCTGGCAAGTGTGTGTAGTATTTTGCGATGAGTTATTTGTGCTGAGATAGAATCAATGCTGTGGGAAGCTTATTTCTCAAGTGGAACAGTGTTATTTATGAACATGTAACTTGATGACTCTTTTTGTAATTTTCATACCATTGCTTTCTTATTTACAAGAAATTTAAAACCAATTATGAAAACCATCCCACAGATCTGTTAAAGACATTTAGATGATATATAAATATATTTTTTATATTAATCAAACTAGAATCTGGCAGTAAACCATTTGAAAATACTTAAACTGATCCTTGCAGAATACACAGATTTATTCTTTGTAGAAACCACATTTGTTGTTCCTGTTCTTAATCTGTATGGTAAATTTTTGAGATGACCATTCCTATTTATACAATCATCTTTAAATAGCAACAGAACCCCACAAAACACATTTGTGTCACTTAAGACCATTTTTTTCTGTTTTCATATTTAATATTTCATATTTTATGGACAGAATTTAGTTAGAAGATCTTAAGTATATTTATGTGACATCTCTTCAATATATGATGTCACATTGTAGGTCCTTAAAATAAATGGATGTTTGAAGGTTTTTCCCCCCTGCCAATATGAAACAAAACTATTTTAATTACCAATTGGATATCAAAGAAAGTGATTTTTTAGGTTTCACCTTAAGCCTTTGATGCTCCTAGCAATGTTTTTGCCTCTTTGATATTTCAGTGGCTATTTTGATAACAAATTCACTGAAATAAATGAAATTGGGAGGAGGAATAAGAATATGTCTTGAGGGAAAAAAAAGAATATGTCTGGAGGTATAGGCCATCAAAAACGAGGTCCCGAACTGTTCAATAGCTTGAAATGGCATCAAATGACTCTGCTACTGTTATTCGCTCCTTCTAGCTTGTAATGTTGATTTTGATATCAACATTAGTTCATAATTAGGAACTGGCATGATCCAGTGATGTAAAATAACAGCATTATGTGTGTTAGCCCAATGAAATGGTGTATTTCCCCCTTTCTCTTGTTCTATTTTCTACTTGGAGCAGAATTTGTCTTTGTATTATTTGGCAGCATGTGGATATGATTTATGGTGAAGAGTTCGATGGATAACAAGAAACTGGGGGAATTTCTGAAAATCCCTCTTCTATCAGCTAGGCAAAACGTCCTTAACTTTTCTCCTACAAGTAAATTAATGGCAACCCATGATTTTATGGCACATTATAATTTCAAAGTTTTTATTTCTATTTATAAAGGAATTTAGAAGAAAGATCTGTCTGATTCTTTGACTACACTTGGATGAATTGAGATATGATTCGGGTAATTTCAAGAGAAGACACCTGTACATTTTCAAATTTGATTTTGTTTTTTTAGTTATCTAAGCTACTCAAATTAATGGAGTAATATAAATTTAGAATTGATATTTTGATAACATTGTATACTGAATGCTCAAAACAAAGGTGATTGAATATGTGAGTTAAAATCCACCTGAAGCAGGGGTGCCTGGGTGGCTCAGTTGGTTAAGCATACGACTTTGGCTCAGGTCATGATCTTGTGGTTTGTGGGTTCTATCCCCACATCGGGCTCTGTGCTTACAACTTGAAACCTGGAGCCTGCTTCAGATTCTGTGTCTCCCTCTCTCGGCCCCTCCTCTGCTTGTGCTGTTTCTCTCTGTCTCTCTCTCAAAAATAAACAAACATCAAGAAAAACAATCTGAAACAATCAAGGCTAAAGACTTTTAAATTGCCAGTAAGTTACTTTGCAAGGGGATCACAATATACTCAAAATTCTTAGAGGCCTTGTGTAATAAAAAATAATAATAATAATAATGAATATAATTCCTTTTCTTAAGATATTTATATTTTTTTAGGAAGCCTTAAAAGAAAATATGAAATCTGAACAAATATAAATTAACATATGGCCTTTAGGAAACCATAAGAGAGAAAGATCTATAATGTAGGATTGATACAAATTAGACTCTGGATAATACCAAGTCAGAATTTTTAGAAAACCTCAAATTATATCAATTAAGGAATGTATTGGTATAAGGTTTTTCAAATGAAATTTTTGACTTCTCTTTTTTCTACTTAAGCAGAGTGTAATCAAGAGTCCATGAAATTTGCTGCATATAAAATAGAGCAAAACTAAAAACTGAAATGAAAATAGAATAAATAGTAGAAATTTAAGATTATATTGCTTGTCTTTTTTTAATAGAAAGGAGTGTAGGTACATGATTTCTTATTCATATCTCTAAAATTTAAAGAGCTTCATAAAGGAAAACTTCTTAATAATTTATTTTGTTACAAATCCTGACCTGAAACAATGTAAGCCTATTTAGAGGTTTTTTTTTTTTAATGCCACTTAATGTAAATGTTTGTAAGTTTTGCTGATGAAACATTAATGTGTTATGTAATAAATGGTATATATACCTTATTATCTTTCTTAAATTTCAGTGAATCCAAATTCTGACACATTTTCCCCAAGAATTTCATGTGAGATAACTTGAATTTAATTCAAGTTTAATGCCTTATGTTGATAAAAACGCCCACCTTGCATCTGTTTGTTCTCAACATTACTTTTTATTACCTGTAAGGGATTGTGATTGTGAATCTGGGCATCACGACAGGGGTTAAAAGCAGTAGAAGACTGATATAGTTAGCTTGTGCCTTTTAAGGGATATGTTTTCTTTTCTTTTATTATTTTTTTTTCTTTTAAAGAAAATAAAATGTAGTGTTTCAGAACATAGACTTTAGAGGCAGAATGACTTGGGTTTGGATACCTCTGCCTTACTTGCTTTTTGACTTTGGACAAGTCATTTTGACTTTCTAAATCTCTACTATCCTTTCTGTGAAACAGGGATGAAAACAAAATTATATACCTGTAGAGTTTATATAAAAACAATGAAGTATTGCATGGAGAGAATTTAGGCCAATGCCTGGTTTATATTGCATTTAATAATTAGCTATCATGATGAAAAATAGATCTGGTCTAATGTTAAAATATGAAGGGAGGAATAAGAAAAAGTTTATTTTAATGCATCCAGCATCAGTAGGATTACTGGACACTGGATACTGGATAATCTCTAAAACTATTTTCTAAAATAGATATTTTTATGATTGTTTTCTGAAACAAAAATCTGATCTCTAACCTTTTAACCTGTGGTAATCATGCTTAAATTTTTAAACATGTCTTAAGTTAGCTCCTTTGGGGAGCACAAAGAGGTGATATGATGAACAACATCTACTATTGAGTAAGATTGCAAGTTGCATAGGATTCAGAACACAGTTGTAGTTTTCAGTCCACAAACTTCAAAGGCCACAAATTCTTCCAAATCTCTGATTGTGTTTAAACTAAGTTACAGTGTAAGTGGCTGATTCTTGTCACAACTTGTCACAACTCTCATTGAGAAAAATCAAGTGAAAATTATGAGAAACAAATCACTTGCAGAGTAATTTATTCATAGATATTTTGAACCTAGGAAGACCATATAGAATTAGATAATGTAATGCAACCATCACTTTATTTTATATAGTGGAGAACAAGAACCAAAGAGGCTAATTTGTTTGTCTAATATGACACAGGTAATAAGTAGCAGAAATAAGACTGGACTTAGTTTTCTAAACCAGTTTTTCACCCTTTTCATAGTAAAACTCAGAAGTGTATCATTTCAAAAAAAGTGTGCAAATTATAGACTCTTCTGTATGAGCAGAAAGACAGTGTGGCATTTTAAGAATAAAATAAATATTATTATGTGATAGATGGGGCAATTTTTTATTGTAGCTCTTGTGATAGCACATATCTTTGCATATAAATATACTTCATCATGCTAGAATCCACTGACAGTGTTTCATGTGGAAACACATTTGGTCAACTTGCTGTATGTCTCAGACAGCTTTTATCAATCAAAAGAACAAAAATAATTTTTTAATGTTTATTTATTTATTTTTGAGAGAGAAAAAAAGAGTGTACGAGCTGGAGTGGGGCAGAGACAGAGGGAGGAAGAGAATCCAGCAGGCTATGCACTGACAATGACATGAGGCCCAAAAGCACAACTGTGAGATCATGACTTGAGCCAAAACCAAGAGCGGATGCTTAAACAACTGAGCCACCCTTGTGCCCCGACAAAAATAATCTATCAACACCAAAATACAGATTCTTAAAAAGGATGAAATTGGAAACATGAAAGGTGTAGGTTTTCAACATACATGACTAATAAAAATTCCAAGGCTAAGACAGTATTAGGAATTATAAAAAAAGTCAAATCTATATTTCCTTATTGGGTAAGAATTTATATTTATTTATGATTCTTTTATAATCTTGTTTGTTTAACTTACTGTGTAAATGGCTATTTTAAAAATAGATTTTATATTTTTTGTCATTAATTTAGTGAATTCCAAGGAAGATCCAATACACACATAAACACACATACACAATTGTAGATACTATTCGACTTGAACTTATTTTTATTTATCTAGTGTTTTAATGTTTATTTATTTTTGAGAGACAGAGAGAGATAGAGTGTGAGTGGGGGAGGAGCAGAGAGAGAGGGAGACACAGAATCTGAAGCAGGATCTGGGCTCTGAGCTGTCAGCACAGAGCCTGATGTGAGGCTCGAACCCAGAGACTGCGAGATCATGACCTAAGCTGAGGTTAGATGCTTAGCTTAACCGACTGAGCCACACAGGTGCCTCAACTTGAACTTATTTTTAACGTTGTTGTTAATATTAGGTTGTTAAATGTGCTCTTATTGTCTTGGGAGTGTTTCAGATGACTCCAAAGGAAACTCAGATGACTTAGGATTATAAAGTATTTATTCCCCTTTCTAGTCATTAGAGCTTGAGAAAGTTAAATGATAAGCCTAAACCATAGTTTTCTTGTCTCAAAAATGGGAATAATACAACATGTATCTCTGATGATTGTTGTGGGGATCAAATGTGACAGGAAATAAAAAAAGTATATGCTCAGTATGTACTAAATATTATCACTGTCCTTATCAACTTAAATGTGTAAGTTCTACAAGTTATGTCAATTAGACTTAAGGATGAATTGAATTTTTGTTGATGAGATGGCAAATTCAACATTTCTGGTGGACAATTTGAGAAAATATATCAAATACCTTAAATATTTTTATGCCATTTACCTTTTAAGAATGTATTAAATTTAAGTTTTTTATATTAAATTTATGAGTATACTCAAAAAGAATTTGTAAAATACTATTCCACAAGTGTTCTTTATAAAAATTAAATAACATATGGTATTTATATTTTGAAGCTACTAAAAACTTCTTAAACTGATTGATGAAAGAACAAAATAACTGATATTTACTGGATCATAATTCTAATTATAGGACTCTACTCCAAATATTTAATAAAAAAACTGTGCTATTATATACTTATATAAAAATGCCCAATGGAGCACTTTTATAATTATTAAAAATGTGGGTTAGTAAAAATTTATATAAAAAACTTCTGAATGCCTTCCTCACAGTCATCACTACAAAATATATAGCAGGAGAAAACATTAACTTGAAGTGCTGAGCCAAACCAAACCAAACCACAGAAATACTATAGCAAATCTGAATGCTGTCATGACTGTGTGTGTGTGTGTGTTTCTGTGTGTGTGTCTGTGTGCATGTGTGTGTAGAAAATGGGTGGTGTCCTACGCATGAGATGGAGTTTAGTCAGAGAACTGGTTACAGGAATTGTTTTTAAGGTGTGATTTTTTTCTTGGTTAACATTGATCACCTGCTTTTTCACAAAGACATTTGCACAGCATAGTTACCTATTGCAATAGTAACTAGGTGACTGATCTACTACCATGGGTGTTCTCTCCTCCACCTCAGCCCCTTCAAAACCTTAGGGCTGGTAGATTACAATGTAGGCAGGCTATTTCTCCAAGGTTGCTATTTTTTGAAGATGTAAAACCCATGTAACTTGATTAGTGTGATTGCCTGGTAGAGCTGTCTGAAAGGAAAAGATCAACAGTGGTTTTTGTCTCAATAATGTTTTTTATCCCTTTGGGGTTCTCCATCTTAGAACACATGGGGATATCCTCATATTCTTTGGCATTTCTTTATTGCACATTACCAGATACAATAGGTGATACCCTCTGGAGAAAATGAGTTTACATGTAAAATAACATATATAAAGGAGGAATGTGAAAGAAAGGAGTGCATACATCATCTTTAAATAGTGCTTTTCCCTGATTGTTGTATTATGGGTGATTTTGTTTCATTGTATTTTTTTAGTGTTTTCTACATTTTCAGCCAAAAGTACAACATGACTGCCTAGTTTATATTATCATACTAAGAAATATATATACTATTTTAAATATTTGATTTATTCATCTAGAGGATTCACAGAATTCCACATTTATGAATAAGTTTTCATCATTGTTTCCTAATCTCCTTTAAAAGTTCTTATTTTTCTTTCCATGTTTGAATGTCATGTTTTAAAAGTAGTAAAAGATGGGTGCCTGGGTGGCTCAATCGGTTGAGTCCAACTCTTGGTTTTGGGTCAGGTCATGATCTCATGGTTTGTGAGTTAGAGTCCCACATAGGGCTCTGTACTGACAGGATGGAACCTGCTTGGGATTCTCTCTCTCTCCCTCTCATTCTGCCCCTCCCCTGCTCACACACTCTCTCCTTCTCTGAAAATAAATGAATAAACTTAAAAAAAAAGAAGTTGTAAAAGATGTCATATTGAATTGAGCAGTCCCCACGATGACCTTCCATTGAATAATTGTCTAAATCTGTTAAGAGTTTTCTTCCTGAAAAAGTAAATCATACCTAGGATATAAGGATGATTCTTTTAATGAATTACCATGTTTAGACATGGATAAGATGAAGGAGTTCTGGAGAAAAATACAGGAATGATTTGCTAGAAGCACTTAAAGAACTCATGGAAGCTGTTAAACTGATGGGTATGATTTATTTCAGTAAAAGGGTCCAGATGAAGATCGCAAAGGTAAAAGGCACATAGGGCAGAGTCCAGAGGGAACAGATGCAGGCTTCCAGTTATCTTCCCTCAATTGGAGTCTTACAGATAAGGCTTAATTCTTTTAGTGACAGTGTGTGACAATACACACAGAGTATTGAGGTTGAGCTTCCCATCAACTGAGAACCTTAGTGTCCAGGATTTTTACTGGGCATTGTTCAATAGACAGGACTGACTGCCCACCTGGCTGATCTTAGTTACTTAATGTCTAACCCCTCTAGATAGAACACTAATAGTGCAAGGTCCATGGCTGCCACAATAAATCACATTGTTAGTATAAAATATCTGGATGGCCCAAGTACTCAGGTAAACAAAGGCATCTTGTTACAAAGGATATTCTAAGAGCTAAGATTATCTCCCAGGAGCTAAGCAAGGTTAAACCTTTCTGTGAATATTCAGGGTTTGCACAAGTAAATTTTCCTTCCTTTGACTTGTGTTTCCAGTAGGGATGAACGAAGGAGTGGGAAGTTACATTCAAAGTCAGTGGGATTGTTTGTACCAATAAATAAAATCTAAAAGGTTTAACTTTTAATATTACATGAGAGACAGTATGTAATAAAAAGAGGACTGGTTTTGGATACACAGTGCCTAGGTTTATACATGTGCTCTACTATCCAACTAGTCATGTGACTTTTTTTTTCAATATATGAAATATATTGTCAAACTAGTTTCCATACAACACCCAGTGCTCATCCCAAAAGGTGCCCTCCTCAATACCCATCAGCCACCCTCCCCTCCCTCTCACCCCGGATCAACCCTCAGTTTGTTCTCAGTTTTTAAGAGTCTCTTATGCTTTGGCTCTCTCCCACTCTAACCTCTTTTTTTTTGTTCCTTCCCCTCCCCCATGGGTTTCTGTTAAGTTTCTCAGGATCCACATAAGAGTGAAAACATATGGTATCTGTCTTTCTCTGTATGGCTTATTTCACTTAGCGTCACACTCTCCACTTCCATCCACGTTGCTACAAAGGGCCATATTTCGTTCTTTCTCATTGCCACATAGTACTCCATTGTGTATATAAACCACAATTTCTTTATCCATTCATCAGTTGATGGACATTTAGGCTCTTTCCATAATTTGGCTATTGTTGAGAGTGCTGCTATAAACGTTGGGGTACAAGTGCCCCTATGCATCAGTACTCCTGTATCCCTTGGGTAAATTCCTAGCAGTGCTATTGCTGGGTCATAGGGTAGATCTATTTTTAATTTTTTGAAGAACCTCCACACTGTTTTCCAGAGCGGCTGCACCAATTTGCATTCCCAGCAACAGTGCAAGAGGGTTCCCGTTTCTCCACATCCTCTCCAGCATCTATAGTCTCCTGATTTGTTCCTTTTGGCCACTCTGACTGGCGTGAGGTGATATCTGAGTGTGGTTTTGATTTGTATTTCCCTGATAAGGAGCGACGTTGAGCATCTTTTCACGTGCCTGTTGGCCATCCAGATGTCTTCTTTAGAGAAGTGTCTATTCATGTTTTCTGCCCACTTCTTCACTGGGTTATTTGTTTTTTGGGTGTGGAGTTTGGTGAGCTTTTTACAGACTTTGGATACTAGCCCTTTGTCCGATATGTCATTTGCAGATATCTTTTCCCATTCCATTGGTTGCCTTTTAGTTTTGTTGGTTGTTTCCTTTGCTGTGCAGAAACTTTTTATCTTCATAAGGTCCCAGTAATTCATTTTTGCTTTTAATTCCTTTGCCTTTGGGGATGTGTCGAGTAAGAGATTGCGACGGCTGAGGTCAGAGAGGTCTTTTCCTGCTTTCTCCTCTAAGGTTTTGATGGTTTCCTGTCTCACATTCAGGTCCTTTATCCATTTTGAGTTTATTTTTGTAAATGGTGTGAGAAAATGGTCTAGTTTCAACCTTCTGCATGTTGCTGTCCAGTTCTCCCAGCACCATTTGTTAAAGAGGCTGTCTTTTTTCCATTGGATGTTCTTTCCTGCTTTGTCAAAGATGAGTTGGCCATACGTTTGTGAGTCTAGTTCTGGGGTTTCTATTCTATTCCATTGGTCTATGTGTCTGTTTTTGTGCCAATACCATGCTGTCTTGATGATGACAGCTTTGTAGTAGAGGCTAAAGTCTAGGATTGTGATGCCTCCTGCTATGGGCTTCTTCTTCAAAATTACTTTGGCTATTCAGGGCCTTTTGTGGTTCCATAGGAATTTTAGGATTGCTTGTTCTAGTTTCGAGAAGAATGCTGGTGCAATTTTGATTGGGATTGCATTGAATGTGTAGATAGCTTTGGGTAGTATTGACATTTTGACAATATTTATTCTTCCAATCCATGAGCAGGGAATGTCTTTCCATTTCTTTATATCTTCTTCATTTACCTTCATAAGCTTTCTATAGTTTTCAGCATACAGATCTTTTACATCTTTGGTTAGATTTATTCCTAGGTATGTTATGGTTCTTGGTGCAATTGTGAATGGGATCAGTTTCTTTATTTGTCTTTCTGTTGCTTCATTGTTAGTGTCTAAGAATGCAACTGATTTGTGTACATTGATTTTGTATCCTGCAACTTTGCTGAATTCATGTATCCGTTCTGGCAGACTTTTGGTGGAGTCTATCGGATTTTCCATGTACAGTATCATGTCATCTGCAAAAAGTGAAAGCTTGACTTCATCTTTGCCAATTTTGATGCCTTTGATTTCCTTTTGTTGTCTGAGTGCTGATGCTAGACCATCCAGCACTATGTTAAACAACAGCGGTGAGAGTGGGCATCCCTGTCGTGTTCCTGATCTCAGGGAAAAAGCTCTCAGTTTTTCCCCGTTGAGGATGATGTTAGCTGTGGGCTTTTCATAAATGGCTTTTATGATGTTTAAGTATGTTCCTTCTATCCCGACTTTCTCAAGCGTTTTTATTAAGAAAGGGTGCTGGATTTTGTCAAAGGCCTTTTCTGCATCGATTGACAGGATTATATGGTTCTTGTATTTTCTTTTATTAATGTGATGTATCATATTGATTGATTTGCAAATGTTGAACCAGCCTTGCATCCCAGGAATGAATCCTACTTGATCATGGTGAATAATTCTTTTTATATGCCGTTGAATTCGATTTGCTAGTATCTTATTGAGAATTTTTGCATCCATATTCATCAGGGATATTGGCCTGTAGTTCTCTTTTTTTACTGGGTCTCTGTCTGGTTTAGGAATCAAAGTAATACTGGCTTCATAGAATGAGTCTGGAAGTTTTCCTTCCCTTTCTATTTCTTGGAATAGCTTGAGAAGGATAGGTATTATCTCTGCTTTAAATGTCTGGTAGAACTCCCCTGGGAAGCCATCTGGTCCTGGACTCTTATTTGTTGGGAGATTTTTGATAACCGATTCAATTTCTTCACTGGTTATGGGTGTGTTCAAGCTTTCTATTTCCTCCTGATTGAGTTTTGGAAGCGTGTGGGTGTTTAGGAATTTGTCCATTTCTTCCAGGTTGTCCAATTTGTTGGCATATAATTTTTCATAGTATTCCCTGACAATTGTTTGTATCTCTGAGGGATTGGTTGTAATAATTCCATTTTCATTCATGATTTTATCTATTTGGGTCATCTCCCTTTTCTTTTTGAGAAGCCTGGCTAGAGGTTTGTCAATTTTGTTTATTTTTTCAAAAAACCAACTCTTGGTTTCGTTGATCTGCTCTACAGTTTTTTTAGATTCTATATTGTTTATTTCTGCTCTGATCTTTATTATTTCTCTTCTTCTGCTGGGTTTAGGCTGCCTTTGCTGTTCTGCTTCTATTTCCTTTAGGTGTGCTGTTAGATTTTGTATTTGGGATTTTTCTTGTTTCTTGAGATAGGCCTGGATTGCAATGTATTTTCCTCTCAGGACTGCCTTCGCTGCGTCCCAAAGCGTTTGGATTGTTGTATTTTCATTTTCGTTTGTTTCCATATATTTTTTGATTTCTTCTCTAATTGCCTGGTTGACCCACTCATTCGTTAGTAGGGGTGTTCTTTAACCTCCATGCTTTTGGAGGTTTTCCAGACTTTTTCCTGTGGTTGATTTCAAGCTTCATAGCATTGTGGTCTGAAAGTATGCATGGTATGATTTCAATTCTTGTATACTTATGAAGGGCTGTTTTGTGACCCAGTATATGATCTATCTTGGAGAATGTTCCATGTGCACTCGAGAAGAAAGTATATTCTGTTGCTTTGGGATGCAGAGTTCTAAATATATCTGTCAAGTCCATCTGATCCAATGTCTCATTCAGGGCCCTTGTTTCTTTATTGACCGTGTGTCTAGATGATCTATCCATTTCTGAAAGTGGAGTGTTAAAGTCCCCTGCAATTACCACATTCTTATCAATAAGGTTGGTTCTGTTTATGAGTAATTGTTTTATATATTTGGGGGCTCCGGTATTCGGCGCATAGACATTTATAATTGTTAGCTCTTCCTGATGGATAGACCCTGTGATTATTATATAATGCCCTTCTTCATCTCTTGTTACAGCCTTTAATTTAAAGTCTAGTTTGTCTGATATAAGTATGGCTACTCCAGCTTTCTTTTGGCTTCCAGTAGCATGATAAATAGTTCTCCATCCCCTCACTCTGAATCTAAAGGTGTCCTCAGGTCTAAAATGAGTCTCTTGTAGACCGCAAATAGATGGGTCTTGTTTTTTTATCCATTCTGATACACTATGTCTTTTGGTCGGCACATTTAATCCATTTACATTCAGTGTTGTTATAGAAAGATACGGGTTTAGAGTCATTGTGATGTCTTATGTTTTATGCTTGTAGTGATGTCTCTGGTACTTTGTCTCACAGGATCCCCCTTAGGATCTCTTGTAGGGCTGGTTTAGTGGTGACACATTCCTTCAGTTTTTGTTTGTTTGGGAAGACCTTTATCTCTCCTTCTATTCTAAATGACAGACTTGCTGGATAAAGGATTCTCGGCTGCATATTTTTTCTGTCTAGCACACTGAAAATCTCGTGCCAATTCTTTCTGGCCTGCCAAGTTTCAAAAGAGAGATCCGTCACGAGTCTTATAGGTCTCCCTTTATATGTTAGGGCACGTTTATCCCTTGCTGCTTTCAGAATTTTCTCTTTATCCTTGTATTTTGCCAGTTTCACTATGATATGTCGTGCAGAAGATCGATTCAAGTTACGTCTGAAGGGAGTTCTCTGTGCCTCTTGGATTTCAATGCCTTTTTCCCTCCCCAGTTCAGGGAAGTTCTCAGCTATTATTTCTTCAAGTACCCCTTCAGCACCTTTCCCTCTCTCTTCCTCCTCTGGGATACCAATTATGCGTATATTATTTCTTTTTAGTGTATCACTTAGTTCTCTAATTTTCCCCTCATACTCCTGGATTTTTTTTATCTCTCTTTCTCTCAGCTTCCTCTTTTTCCATAACTTTATCTTCTAGTTCACCTATTCTCTCCTCTGCCTCTTCAATCCGAGCTGTCATCGTTTCCATTTTGTTTTGCATTTCGTTTAAAGCGCTTTTCAGCTCCTCGTGACTGTTCCTTAGTCCCTTGATCTCTGTAGCAAGAGTTTCTCTGCTGTCCTGTATACTGTTTTCAAGCCCAGTGATTAATTTTATGACTATTATTCTAAATTCACTTTCTGTTATATTATTTAAATCCTTTTTGATCAGCTCATTAGCTGTTGTTATTTCCTGGAGATTCTTCTGAGGGGAATTCTTCTGCTTGGTCATTTTGGATAGTCCCTGGTGTGGTGAGGACCTGCAGGGCACTTCCCCTGTGCTGTGGTGTATAACTGGAGTTGGTGGGCGGGGCCGCAGTCCGACCTGATGTCTGCCCCCAGCCCACCGCTGGGGCCACAGTCAGACTGGTGTGTGCCTTCTCTTCCCCTCTCCTAGGGGCGGGATTCACTGTGGGGTGGCGTGGCCCGTCTGGGCTACTTGCACACTGCCAGGCTTGTGATGCTGGGGATCTGGCGTATTAGCTGGGGTGGGTAGGCAAGGTGCACGGGGGCGGGAGGGGCAGGCTTAGCTCGCTTCTCCTTAGGTGATCCACTTCAGGAGGGGCCCTGTGGCAGTGCAAGGGAGTCAGACCCGCTGCCGGATGGTTGGCTCCACAGAAGCACAGAGTTGGGTGTTTGTGCTGAGCGAGCAAGTTCCCTGGCAGGAACTGGTTCCCTTTGGGATTTTGGCTGGGGGATGGGCAGGGGAGATGGTGCTGGCGAGTGCCTTTGTTCCCCACCAAACTGAGCTCTGTCATCCAGGGGCTCAGCAACTCTCCCTCCCTTTGTCCTCCAGCCTTCCCGCTTTCCGAGCAGAGCTGTTCACTTATGACCTCCCAGATGCTAAGTCACGCTTGCTGTGAGAATACACTCCATATGTCCCCTCTGCTTTTGCAAGCCAGACTCGGGGGCTCTGCTTGGGCGGCAGGCTGCCCCTCCGCCCCGGCCCTCTCCTGCCAGTCCATGCAGCGCGCACCGCCTCTCCGCCCTTCCTACCCTCTTCCGTTGGCCTCTCGTCTGCGCTTGGCTCCGGAGACTCTGTTCTGTTAGTCTTCTGGTGGTTTTCTAGGTTATTTAGGCAGGTGTAGGTGGAATGTAAGTGATCAGCAGGACACGCGGTTAGCCCAGCGTCCTCCTACGCTGCCATCTTCTCTTATTTTTGGAAAATCTCTATTTTTAAGGGTGTCTCCCTCACTGTACCAAGAAGAAGACAGTACCTAAATCTCTAGAATGTTATCCCTGGTCATGTGACCTTTTATAACTATCATAATTAGTTGCCTCAGTTTCATCATGTATAAAATCACTATTTTATTATAGCTAATTCTCAGGCTTATTATTAAGAGAATCAACTGACTTAATATATATACAAAACTTCAAATTGTGTTTGGCAAGTAGCAATAATGTGATAAATGTCAGCGTATTATATCATTAACCAAATGCTGGTACATACTTAGGTCTTTTGAAAGAGCCCAATACATACTACTATTGATTTATTTTACTTGTCATCTTATTCAGTTGACAAAGAAGTGATGGAAATGAATATATGGACTTCTATACTTCTGTGAAATTTTGTCTCCTGGGAAAATTTGACCCTTTTCTCATTTACTGGCATCAAGTTCTGACCTTCCATTCTAACTGAAAAAGAAATAATTTTGGGGTGCCTGGGTGGTTCAGTTGGTTAAGCATTTAACTAACTTGGTTGGTTTCAGCTCAGGTCATGATCTCATGCTTTGTGAGTTTGAGCCCTGCATTGGGCTCCTCGCTGAAGGTGTCCCTCTCTTTGCCCCTCCTGCATTCACTCTGTCTCTCTGTCAAAATAAACAAATAAAATCAAAAAATTAAAAAAAATATATCTTATTATCAAATAAAGATAAAATGAGTTTATTGTATGTATAGAGCAAGTACACTGAATGAAAGCATTATTGGGTTAGCTCTACTGGAGTTAAAGCTCTGGATGGGCTAGCTGCAGGTATGTTCAGACATTGTTATTTTTTCTGTTTATGGCTTATATTCACAAGGGAGAGGGAGTCTGATTAATATTGGTCATGTGCCCACACTTTACCCCGGAAAAGGCAAGAAAACTTGAAGGACAGCCCCACCAATTCTCATTTTATCACAATACTGTGAACCCTTTGTAGAAAATGTAGGCACAATTAAGCACACTGGGAGATGGGATGCTATGTTTGTATATAGTGTTCCTTCACTGTTGTAAATAGTATTATCCAAAAGCAAAGTCTCTGAAAAGCATAATGTGTGGTCAGATACTCAAGTACTCAATGGCCTAGTTTAAACCATGATTTAAAGTACTAGAGCAGATGATTTCAAGCTCTTTTTATAATATATTTTTTTCACTAAGAATATGATACCTAGAGTGGTATTCACTAAGAATATGATACCTAGAATATGATACCTGTCATATTCACTAAGAACATGATCCCTAGATTATGATACCCAAGAATATGATACCTCAACTCAATATTATGTGTATTAAACTTGAGAAATTTATATACATGTATAACTACTGATAATTTTAAATTATAAGTCATGCAAAAATATAAATTAAGGATGAGATATAAAAAATAGAAATAGAAATTCAAATATTTTCTTCCTCTCTTATCTTGGGTGACTCTTTTGTGCTGGAGACTGATAAAATTGATTGAATGTACAGCATGTTAGGTATCCTATGTAAATGATATTTTTTTCTCTCCATCAAGATTGGATAGCATTAGAAAGCCACAAACCAGAGACCTGCCCAAAAAGCAAGTACTTTTCATTGTAGTTTGATAGCAGATGCATGTGTGTTGGTGATGGAGCATCCATGAAGCTTACCATATCATTGTCATACAGAGGGATCCCGCTAGAGCACTTTGTCCTTAGACTAGGAGCTGCTCCCTAGTACCTTTCTTGTGATCCCTTTGGTGATTCTCTAAAATCTTCCTTAAGAGTGTGAGGACCTTTCTTTCCTAGAATTCAAAATCATTTGATGAGGCTTCTGCCTCTTCTAAATAACCTTCTTTTGCATTATTAACAGGTCCATGAGTCACCATTATCAACAGAAATAATGTTATCTTTCCTTTAGACAGGGAAATTAAATAGTACCTGTGTATCACATATAATCACTCCCGTTTAGCAGTTAGCAGTGACAACTGTGCTTTTGAAAAGACTACAAATTTTGCATAGCTTCAGGTTCCTAAATTTCTCAGTGGTCTGACCTCTGAATAAATTTTATTATATGTAATACGAAATGCTATCTTTGCTGTTAGAGATTAGTGAGAAGTTAAGTGGGTGATTGTGGATTTGCAGGTTTTTGAACTGTTAGCAATAGTTATTTAGCTTTGATGTGGTATGTTGTGGCAAAGAGAGGGACACCTTCAGCGAGGAGCCCAATTCAGGGCTCAAACTCACAAACCATGAGATCATGACCTGAGCTGAAACCAAGGGTTAGATGCTTAACCAACTAAGCCACCCAGGCACCCCCAAAAATATATATTATATTCATAATATAATCAAAACTCTTTTCGGTAGATCTATTTCCAATATGTCCAGAGAGATGGGATTTTCTACATCTAGTAGGAGTTACTTTTAATAAACCAAAAAGTTACCACAAATTCCAAGCATTAAATTCCCTTTTGTTTTTTAAAGATGTTAATAGAATATTCAGATATTAAAATATTTTGAATTACATAATGTACCAAAAAATCAAAACAACTTATTTCTTCATTAAATAGATATAAAGGTATATATGCTTTTTAGCATCCAGTACAATATAGCTTCACCAATATATTAGGGAAAGTGCTAATATTTTTTTGTTATTTTTTAACCTACAAACAGTGCTTTCACATGGTTCAAATATGTTAACAAAGCTTTGTCAGTAATAAACCTTTCTTCACTTCTAAATCATCTTTTTGTATCATATTTGATATTATGAAATTATTTGATAAAATTGACTTCAAGTTTCTTAATTTATATTGACAAAAGTTTTGAAGGCAAAAAAGAATCAATTATGTGTATGCTTAAAAATAACTTTAATATGTACAAAGATAATACAAACTTACTGTTTAAGAGTTTTTAAAGAATAAAACGGTTCTTCAGATTTTACCTAAATTACCATAAATTCTAAATTGATACAGTTAAGTATAATGGAAAAATGTCCTTATCTGATGTAATAAAAAGATAGTTATACTTTTTTTGGCAATATGTTAAGTCAGCATTAAGACTATATGTAGTTCATCTTCTTTTTTAAAAAATATAAAATAAGGATATTTGTCATATGAGAAAAATAATAGAAACCTACTTTGCCTCAGCAAGAATATGCAGTAAGTTCTTGAGATCGTGTTGGCACGTCACTGGCTGTCCAAAATGACAATGGATAAGATCATATAAAATCGATGTACATGTTGCTATTCTTGTATTTTCTGTGTAGATTTCATAGCTTCCACCACTCTTGCTTTATAATCCTGAGATAAGGGATTGAGTTGTTACTAAAAGGATTTTTGTGACTTTCTGGAGATGAAATATGTGGCCTACAGATTCATGAGAATTATAGCAGCACGAGCATGAGGGGACTTAACAGTGTTGGGTGTGTTCCAGTAATAATCTTTTAAGGAATTCCTTAGGGGTAGTTTCCTCAAAAGAAAAATTGCAAAAAGAAAAATAGACAAGAGTTTTATTATAGCTTTTATATATGATCTTTAAACAGTAAATAGTAAAGATTTTTAAACCAAATTGAAAATGTAAAATAAATTGTGGCAGTTTAAAATATTCTCCCAGAAATCTTCTTTGAATTAATTAAATGTCTGATTTTATCATATAATTTATCACAATGGTCAATAATCTCTAATTCATTTATCTGTCTTCCCTGCTGAAGTATTAGCATACACAGACCAGTTTTCATCTCTAATTCAACACTGTATATACTCAATCCCAATCACAGTACCTGGGTACTTATTAAATATTTATAGAATGAATTGAATGAGTAAATATGCTAGTGTTATATTTAAACAAGGGCATATGTGTGTAAATTTGAGTGTATGAGTCCCTTTTTTTTCACTAGAATTAATTCTTTTAGGAAATTAGGCTCTGGCTTTTTTGGTGTGATTTATTGATTTGTTTTTTTGCTTAACATATGAAAAGTAGGTTTGAAACTATCAACAGTAAAAGCCATTCTTTATGTTATAAATGGAAAGGAATATATTTGCCTTTTTTTTTCCTTGATGATGAAGCTGCGACTCCTCATTCCTAAGTTTTACATGTAGTGAACTGGCAAAACAAAAACAAACAAAAAACAAAGCAAAGGAACATTTAAAAAGTCAGGCGATTTGATAATTACATAGGAAAAGTTTTCAGTAATATATTAGAAATCTATTGGCCTTTTGTACATTGTGGCTTATACTTTAAATATAAATTTTCATGTGGGAATTCAAAATTATATTCACAAAAATGTCAGTGAATAAATGTATAAGAATGAGAGGACTTATACAATTTATTATTTTAGTTTTTAGAAAGAGTGAAAGAGAGCATGTGAGTGAGGGAGAGGGACAGAGGGGTAGAGAGAGAGAGACAGAGAGAATCACAAGCAGGCTTCAGGCTCAGCGCAGAACCTGATGCAGGGCTTGATTTCATGACCCTGGAATCATGACCTGAGCAGAAATCAAGAGTTAAATGCTCAACCAACTGGGCCACCCAGGCACCCCAGACAGGACTTATACAATTATGTAGCAGTATTAGGATGCAATGAAAAATTATTTTTGACCATCTTGCTTAAAATGATTTCAGAACATTATCTAGTATATTTTAACAATTTTTAAATATTGTTTAATTTTATTAGTATTTGCACTTATTTACAAATGATTTTCCACCCTGTATCAAACTTCATAAATACTACACAAAGTATGTGCACCCTCATATTAATTGGATTATTACTTCTGAAAGTAAATGACAAAATGAATTTTAAAATCTGTAATCAGAGAAAACAGCAGGAAGATGGCGGCGTAGGAGGACGCTGGGCTCACCGCTCGTCCTGCTGATCACTTAGATTCCACCTACACCTGCCTAAATAACCCAGAAAACCGACAGAGGATTAGCAGAACGGAGTCACCGGACCCAAGTGCAGACCAGAGGCCCACGGAAGAGGGTAGGAAGGGCGGCGAGGCGGTGCGCGCTCCACGGACCGGCGGGAGGGAGCCGGGGCAGAGGGGCGGCTCGCCAGCCAAGCAGAGCCCCCGAGTCCGGCTTGCAAAAGCGGAGGGGCCTGACGGACTGTGTTCCGACAGCAAGCGCGACTTAGCGTCTGGGAGGTCATAAGTTAACAGCTCTGCTCGGAAAGCAGGAAGGCTGGAGGACAAAGGGAGGGTGAGCTGCGGAGCCCCCGGACGACAGAGCTCAGTTTGGCGGGGAACAAAGGCGCTCGCCAGCGCCATCTCCCCCGCCCATCCCCCAGCCAAAATCCCAAAGGGAACAGGTTCCCGCCAGGGAAATTGCTCGCTCAGTGCAAACACCCAACTCTGTGCTTCTGCGGAGCCAAACCTCCGGCAGCGGATCTGACTCCCTCCGGCTGCCACAGGGCCCCTCCTGAAGTGGATCACCTAAGGAGAAGCGAGCTAAGCCTGCCCCCCCTGCCCCTGTGCACCTTGCCTTCCCACCCCAGCTAATACGCCAGATCCCCAGCATCACAAGCCTGGCAGTGTGCAAGTAGCCCAGACGGGCCACGCCACCCCACAGTGAATCCCGCCCCTAGGAGAGGGGAAGAGAAGGCACACACCAGTCTGACTGTGGCCCCAGCGGTGGGCTGGGGGCAGACATCAGGACTGACTGCAGCCCCGCCCACCAACTCCAGTTATACACCACAGCACAGGGGAAGTGCCCTGCAGGTCCTCACCACACCAGGGACTATCCAAAATGACCAAGCAGGAAGAATTCCCCTCAGAAGAATCTCCAGGAAATAACAACAGCTAATGAGCTGATCAAAAAGGATTTAAATAATATAACAGAAAGTGAATTTAGAATAATAGTCATAAAATTAATCGCTGGGCTGGAAAACAGTATACAGGACAGCAGAGAATCTCTTGCTACAGAGATCAAGGGACTAAGGAACAGTCACGAGGAGCTGAAAAACGCTTTAAATGAAATGCAAAACAAAATGCAAACCACCACAGCTCGGATGGAAGAGGCAGAGGAGAGAATAGGTGAACTAGAAGATAAAGTTATGGAAAAAGAGGAAGCTGAGAAAAAGAGAGATAAAAAAATCCAGGAGTATGAGGGGAAAATTAGAGAACTAAGTGATACACTAAAAAGAAATAATATACGCATAATTGGTATCCCAGAGGAGGAAGAGAGAGGGAAAGGTGCTGAAGGGGTACTTGAAGAAATAATAGCTGAGAACTTCCCTGAACTGGGGAAGGAAAAAGGCATTGAAATCCAAGAGGCACAGAGAACTCCCTTCAGACGTAACTTGAATCGATCTTCTGCACGACATATCATAGTGAAACTGGCAAAATACAAGGATAAAGAGAAAATTCTGAAAGCAGCAAGGGGTAAACGTGCCCTCACATATAAAGGGAGACCTATAAGACTCGTGACTGATCTCTCTTTTGAAACTTGGCAGGCCAGAAAGAATTGGCACGAGATTTTCAGGGTGCTAGACAGCAAAAATATGCAGCCGAGAATCCTTTATCCAGCAAGTCTGTCATTTAGAATAGAAGGAGAGATAAAGGTCTTCCCAAACAAACAAAAACTGAAGGAATTTGTCACCACTAAACCAGCCCTACAAGAGATCCTAAGGGGGACCCTGTGAGACAAAGTACCAGAGACATCACTACAAGCATAAAACATACAGACATCACAATGACTCTAAACCCGTATCTTTCTATAATAACACTGAATGTAAACGGATTAAATGCGCCAACCAAAAGACATAGGGTATCAGAATGGATAAAAAAACAAGACCCATCTATTTGCTGTCTACAAGAGACTCATTTTAGACCTGAGGACACCTTTAGATTCAGAGTGAGGGGATGGAGAACTATTTATCATGCTACTGGAAGCCAAAAGAAAGCTGGAGTAGCCATACTTATATCAGACAAACTAGACTTTAAATTAAAGGCTGTAACAAGAGATGAAGAAGGACATTATATAATAGTTACAGGGTCTATCCATCAGGAAGAGCTAACAATTATAAATGTCTATGCGTCGAATACCGGAGCCCCCAAGTATATAAAACAATTACTCATAAACAGAAGCAACCTTATTGATAAGAATGTGGTAATTGCAGGGGACTTTAACACCCCACTTACAGAAATGGATAGATCATCTAGACACACAGTCAATAAAGAAACAAGGGCCCTGAATGAGACATTGGATCAGATGGACTTGACAGATATATTTAGAACTCTGCATCCCAAAGCAACAGAATATACTTTCTTCTTGAGTGCACATGGAACATTCTCCAAGATAGATCATATACTGGGTCACAAAACAGCCCTTCATAAGTTTACAAGAATTGAAATTATACCATGCATACTTTCAGACCACAATGCTATGAAGCTTGAAATCAACCACAGGAAAAAGTCTGGAAAACCTCCAAAAGCATGGAGGTTAAAGAACACCCTACTAACGAATGAGTGGGTCAACCAGGCAATTAGAGAAGAAATCAAAAAATATATGGAAACAAACGAAAATGAAAATACAACAATCCAAACGCTTTGGGACGCAGCGAAGGCAGTCCTGAGAGGAAAATACATTGCAATCCAGGCCTATCTCCAGAAACAAGAAAAATCCCAAATACAAAATCTAACAGCACACCTAAAGGAACTAGAAGCAGAACAGCAAAGGCAGCCTAAACCCAGCAGAAGAAGAGAAATAATAAAGATCAGAGCAGAAATAAACAAAATAGAATCTAAAAAAACTGTAGAGCAGATCAATGAAACCAAGAGTTGGTTTTTTGAAAAAATAAACAAAATTGACAAACCTCTAGCCAGGCTTCTCAAAAAGAAAAGGGAGATGACCCAAATAGATAAAATCATGAATGAAAATGGAATTATTACAACCAATCCCTCAGAGATACAAACTATTATCAGGGAATAGTATGAAATATTATATGCCAACAAATTGGACAACCTGGAAGAAATGGACACATTCCTGAACACCCACACTCTTCCAAAACTCAATCAGGAGGAAATAGAAAGCTTGAACAGACCCATAACCAGCGAAGAAATTGAATCGGTTATCAAAAATCTCCCAACAAATAAGAGTCCAGGACCAGATGGCTTCCCAGGGGAGTTCTACCAGACATTTAAAGCAGAGATAATACCTATCCTTCTCAAGCTGTTCCAAGAAATAGAAAGGGAAGGAACACATCCAGACTCATTCTATGAAGCCAGTATTACTTTGATTCCTAAACCAGACAGAGACCCAGTAAAAAAAGAGAACTACAGGCCAATATCCCTGATGAATATGGATGCAAAAATTCTCAATAAGATACTAGCAAATCGAATTCAACAGCATATAAAAAGAATTATTCACCATGATCAAGTGGGATTCATTCCTGGGATGCAGGGCTGGTTCAACATTCGCAAATCAATCAACGTGATACATCACATTAACAAAAAAAAAAGAGAAGAACCATATGATTCTGTCAATCGATGCAGAAAAGGCCTTTGACAAAATCCAGCACCCTTTCTTAATAAAAACCCTTGAGAAAGTCGGGATAGAAGGAACATACTTAAAGATCATAAAAGCCTTTTATGAAAAGCCCACAGCTAACATCATCCTCAACGGGGAAAAACTGAGAGCTTTTTCCCTGAGATCAGGAACACGACAGGGATGCCCACTCTCACCGCTGTTGTTTAACATAGTGCTGGAAGTTCTAGCATCAGCAATCAGACAACAAAAGGAAATCAAAGGCATCAAAATTGGCAAAGATGAAGTCAAGCTTTCGCTTTTTGCAGATGACATGATATTATACATGGAAAATCCGATAGACTCCACCAAAAGTCTGCTAGAACTGATACATGAATTCAGCAAAGTTGCAGGATACAAAATCAATGTCCAGAAATCAGTTGCATTCTTATACACTAACAATGAAGCAACAGAAAGACAAATAAAGAAAATGATCCCATTCACAATTGCACCAAGAAGCATAAAATACCTAGGAATAAATCTAACCAAAGATGTAAAGGATCTGTATGCTGAAAACTATAGAAAGCTTATGAAGGTAATTGAAGAAGACTTAAAGAAATGGAAAGACATTCCCTGCTCATGGATTGGAAGAATAAATATTGTCAAAATGTCAATACTACCCAAAGCTATCTACACATTCAATGCAATCCCAATCAAAATTGCACCAGCATTCTTCTCGAAATTAGAACAAGCAATCCTAAAATTCCTATGGAACCACAAAAGGCCCTGAATAGCCAAAGGAGTTTTGAAGAAGAAGACCAAAGCAGGAGGCATCACAATCCCAGACTTTAGCCTCTACTACAAAGCTGTCATCATCAAGACAGCATGGTATTGGCACAAAAACAGACACACAGACCAATGGAATAGAATAGAAACCCCAGAACTAGACCCACAAACGTATGGCCAACTCATCTTTGACAAAGCAGGAAAGAACATCCAATGGAAAAAAGACAGCCTCTTTAACAAATGGTGCTGGGAGAACTGGACAGCAACATGCAGAAGGTTGAAACTAGACCACTTTCTCACACCATTTACAAAAATAAACTCAAAATGGATAAAGGACCTAAATGTGAGACAGGAAACCATCAAAACCTTAGAGGAGAAAGCAGGAAAAGACCTCTCTGACCTCAGCCGTAGCAATCTCTTCCTCGACACATCCCCAAAGGCAAGGGAATTAAAAGCAAAAGTGAATTACTGGGACCTTATGAAGATAAAAAGCTTCTGCACAGCAAAGGAAACAACCAACAAAACTAAAAGGCAACCAACGGAATGGGAAAAGATATTTGCAAATGACATATCGGACAAAGGGCTAGTATCTAAAATCTATAAAGAGCTCACCAAACTCCACACCCGAAAAACAAATAACCCAGTGAAGAAATGGGCAGAAAACATGAATAGACACTTCTCTAAAGAAGACATCCAGATGGCCAACAGGCACATGAAAAGATGTTCAGCGTCGCTCCTTATCAGGGAAATACAAATCAAAACCACACTCAGGTATCACCTCACGCCAGTCAGAGTGGCCAAAAGGAACAAATCAGGAGACTATAGATGCTGGAGAGGATGTGGAGAAACGGGAACCCTCTTGCACTGTTGGTGGGAATGCAAATTGGTGCAGCCGCTCTGGAAAGCAGTGTGGAGGTTCCTCAGAAAATTAAAAATAGGCCTACCCTATGACCCAGCAATAGCACTGCTAGGAATTTATCCAAGGGATACAGGAGTACTGATGCATAGGGGCACTTGTACCCCAATGTTCATAGCAGCACTGTCAACAATAGCCAAATTATGGAAAGAGCCTAAATGTCCATCAACTGATGAATGGATAAAGAAATTGTGGTTTATATACACAATGGAATACTATGTGGCAATGAGAAAAAATGAAATATGGCCCTTTGTAGCAACGTGGATGGAACTGGAGAGTGTGATGCTAAGTGAAATAAGCCATACAGAGAAAGACAGATACCATATGGTTTCACTCTTATGTGGATCCTGAGAAACTTAACAGGAACCCATGGGGGAGGGGAAGGAAAAAAAAAAAAAAGAGGTTAGAGTGGGAGAGAGCCAAAGCATAAGAGACTGTTAAAAACTGAGAACAAACTGAGGGTTGATGGGGGGTGGGAGGGAGGGGAGGGTGGGTGATGGGTATTGAGGAGGGCACCTTTTGGGATGAGCACTGGGTGTTGTATGGAAACCAATTTGTCAATAAATTTCATAAAAAAAAAATTAAAAAATAAGTAAATAAATAAATAAACATTTAAAAATTAAAAAAAAAAAGAGTCAACTGTAATTTAATCAACTATTCCAATTTTATGTTAAATTACTACTTTAAGAGTTAAAGTAGTAACTGCTGAGTAGTAGTCATTTTACAACAGGTACCTAGGTCCAAGGAAATATAGATGGGTGCTACAAATCAAAATATGTTTTCCCAATACTTTCATTGTAATATTCACTATGGTTTTAGCAGTAATGTACACAATTCCTAAATTAGAGTACATCTAGATTTCTGACAGGGTCCATTAAAATTTTCCATGGGTAAACAGGTCCATCTGATAAGTATGACCAGGATATTGTCCTCAAAGCAATCATTATATGGCAAGTTTCAATAAATCTGTTACATTTGCATTCTGAAAAGTCTTTTGTAACCATTGTTGTTCAGCTAGTACATATTATTAGATACATATTAATAAATAATTACTTTGGTGATTACTGCAAAAAAAAAATAAAATCTGTAATCAAATGAAATATCTTTAAATCTACATTCTGTTTGGATTATGTAATTTTTTAAAATTCTATAGAGTATTAAATGCTAATACAGGCTCAAGTCATTTGTTCTTCATTTCCATTTTTGAGCTTTCATAACTATTAGCAGTAAAATTTTATTTTTAGTTTGAAAAAGTGATATAAAACAAGGAAAGAAATCTTATTAGTGAGATGATGTACACATTTTTTTTTATTTTAAACATGTAAAATTTGGGATAGTTTTATCTTGTCCTAATAGTTTCTTAGAAAACTGCTACATTCTTGTACAAATTTGGACCCATAATAGGTAATGTGAGTGAAGTGTTTCCCAAAACTTAATATATCAATAACTCACCATTTAAAATACTTAAATTCAAATGTAATTTATTTCCCAAAACTTGTTCCAACTTGTTCTTTCTTTTCCTTAATTAAGTTAATTTTGATGATACCTCTACAGACTTTGGTTCAACAATAATTTGAACTGACTTCTATAACTCTCTTGGCAAAGACATTAATTTTTAAATATTTGCTCCCTCAAGCAGTAATTTCACAGATATAATTGCAGCGAACCACACCTATGCTATTATTATATTAAAGTTAATTTTATATCATTAGTCCAACTAAAATGGTTCAAGTTAAAGAGCTTAAAGATTGGTATAAAACAGAATATTATTGATACATAGCCATAGAGATCTGCATTGCCATAGAGTTCTAAAGGTGGAAATACCTCAGTGATTGTCTAATCTAAAAATTTGCTCTCGTAGTTGAAAAAAAATAGTGGTGCAGGGCACCTGGGTGGCTCATTTGGTTGAACGTGCCACTTCGGTTCAGGTCATGATCTTGTGGTTTATGAATTTGAGCCTCACATCAGGCTCATGCTGTCAGCCTGTCAGCACAGAGCCCACTTTAGATCCTCTGTCCCCCTTTCTTCCTCTCCCCAACTTGTACTCTCCCAAAAGTAAATAAATATTTTTAAAAAATTGTGGTTCAAGAATAAATGTCCAACAAACCAGAACTATGTCTCATTTTTAATAAAGTGCTTGTTCTTCCATTATACAAGTGTTTAATATGCTACAATGTTTCTGATACTATATTTTCAGCTAAGCTTTGATTTTCAATCTCCAATTGAATCTCAGTAGATTCTACTTAGATGCTCCACTGTTAACATTCACTAAGACCAAAAAAACTAAATATATCTTCTTACACTTCCAAATCTGGGTTATCGGCATTAATACTTGAAATACTGAAATCAACATTTACTCTCCTCTCCTATAGAATCGCTCATCAAGTAATAAAATAGCTAGCAATATATAATAGATATAGGTCTGAGTACATTATGTGGATCATCTGATTACCTCTCAAAGGAATCTATAAATGAATTATAAAATGTAAATGAATCTATACTTCCTGCTTAAAAAGGGTAAATGATCTTATATAATGGAACTTGCTCATAGACACAATGTTATTGGTTCACCCAGGTTTTACTGGAGATCATCTGAGTCACAGCTCTCTCCAATGACTACTGTAATACTTGTCCCACTAGAAATTTCCCTTAAAATTTCCTGCTTTATTTTTCTTTCCTTTCATTCTGCTATGATGACTTTATTCCACAATTATGTATTAACAGATGCCTGTGGGGTGAGATGGCTGAAAAAGGTATTTATAGTAAAGAGATAGTTGATATAATAAAAGTTTTTTCAGGATAATAGATGTATAGAGAGTGGAAGTGGGTTACATGTTTTAAAAGCTGGCAATCTCAAATTTAAATTTGAGTGAAATTAAATAAATGTGGATTTTACTAACAAGATGTAGTCTTTTCTGGAATATCACTTTTCACAGCTTCCAAGACTTGGCTGTTACCCTTTACAATTATTTGCCCCTATACAGGGGTGTGTGTGTGTGTGTGTGTGTGTGTATATATATATAAAGGGGTGCATATATTCCTTTGAATATTGAATATATATTGAATATGTGTGTGTGTGTATATATATATATATATATATATATATATACACACATATATATATATGAATTAGTCACTGACCTTATTTATTTATTTTTTCTCTGAAATACTCCTCTCAGCTAGTTCAGTGACTATTTCATTCAATAGTTCCATTAGTCAGGTAACTTAACTTTTTACATCCAATCAAAGTTCTGGGTAAGACCGTAGGACACTTACTTTTTGGGGGATTGTAAACATAGATTATTGGACAAATCTAAAAGTAGATAAACTAACATGTTGATTTCCAACATCATCTAGTAGTGGTGTGCAATGTAAGAATTAAAATTTATCTTACAAAAAGTGCTAGCATTAAGCCAAAACTAAAATATAAATGTTCCTGGGAGGTTAATGCTTTGATATTATTAGACTATACCTTATTGAAGAAGGATTTTTGAGATAAATTTTTGTTTAATAAAGGCTACCATTATTGTTGTTGTTGTTGTTGTTGTTGTTGTTAAACAAATCCCCAAGTTCCCCAACTTGGTAGCTGCACCAATTATAGTTTTTCTCAGACCCTGTAGCAGGAGGCTTAAGGAGAGTTTAACATGGGTACGAATGACAATGGAAGTCTCCCAGGGGTAATACCTTCCATGGAGAATACTTTGAGCAATAGACAAGTTTATCGACTAAAAACAGAAGGTTATTTTGCCCAAGGAGGAGATGCTATGATAGTTTTTAACCATTATATTTTATGTAACCTATATTTTGGCTACATTATGTTTTAAGTTGGATCTTATGAATAGTGTTAGTAGTTCTTAGTGAGTTATAAATCATATTTTGCATCTGTTCCTGATTTGGAGGCTTTTTATATTTGGAGTATTAATACTAATTACAATAATTTTATATATAACATCTGTCCTAGTCTCAAAGAATTCATGAAGTCATAACCTAAGCATACATAAAAAAGGAGTTTATATTACTGAATTAAAATGAGACCACTTATTCAAATTCAGATTTTTTTACCCAAATTTATTGTTAAAAATATGTAGTATGAAGATTATTGAATGAACATAATTGCATAATACAGTGGTAATATACTTTTCATATACATGGGTTTTGCAAATATAGAACATGGGTTTCTATAGAATTAAAAATACCTAATGGGCCTATTATATCTACAAACTATAATTAATCATTTAATATTTACTTCATATCTTTTAAGATTATTATAATCATACTAGATATTATTTACTGTTTTAAAGTTTTTGTTTTAATTCCAGTTAGTTAACTTACAGTCTTATATTAGTTTTAGGTGCACAATATAGTAATTTAACACTTGCATATAACACCTTGTGCTGATCACAAGTGCCCTCCTTAATCAACCCAACCCCCCACCCAATTCCTTTTTGGTAATCATCAGTTTGTTCTCTGTAGTTCAGAATCTGTTTCTTGATTTTCCTTTCTCTTTTTTCCCCCTTTTCTTGTTTATTTATTTCTTAAATTCCACATGTGAGTGAAATCATATATTTGTCTTTCTCTGACTGACTGACTTCGCTTAGCGTATTACTCTGTAACTCTATCCACGTCATTGCAAATGGCAAGATTTCATTCTTTTTTATGACTGAGTAGTATTGCATTGTGTATATATGCTACTCTTCTTTGTTCATCAGTCAGTGGACACTTGGGCTGTTTCCATACTTTAGCTGTTGTAGATGCTGCTGCTATAAACATTGGGGTGCATTTATCCCTTTGAATTAGTTTTTTTTTTTTTTTTAATTTTTGGATAAGTACCTAGTGGTGCAATTATTGGACTGTAGGGAAGTTCTATTTTTTAACATTTTGAACAACCTCCATACTAATTTCCAGAGTGGCTGCACAAGTTTGCATTCTCACCATCAGTGCAAGAGGGTTCCTCTTTCTCTGCATTCTTGCCAGTAGCTGATGTTTCCTGTGTTGTTGATTTTAGCAATTCTGACAGGTGTGAGGTGATCTCTCATTGTAGTTTTGATTTGTATTTCCCTGATGATGAGTGATGTTGAGCATCTATCTTTTCATGTATCTTTTGGCCATCTGTATGTCTTATTTGGAAAAATGTCTATTCATGTCTTCTGCCCGTTTTTTAATTGGATTATTTGTCTTTTGGGTGTAGAGTTTCATCATTTCTTTATATATTTTGGATAACAACCCTTTATCAGATATGTTATTTGCAAACACCTTTTCTCATTCTGTAGGTTGACTTTTAGTTTTGTTGATCATTTCCTTTGCTGTGCACAGCTTTTTATTTTGGTGAAGTCCCAATAGTTTATTTTTGTTTTTGTTTCCCTTGCCTCAGGAGACATATCTAGAAAAAAGTTGCTATGGCTGATGTTAAAGAGGTTACTGCCAATGTTCTCCTCTAGTGTTTTCATGGTTTCAGGTCTCAGATTTAGGTCTTTAATCCATTTTGAATTTGTTTTTGTGTATAGTGTAAGACAGTGGCCCAGTTTGATTCTTTTGCATGTTGCTGCCCAGTTTTCCCAACACCATTTGTTGAAGAGACATTCTTTCTCCCATTAGATATTCTTTCATTCTTTGTTGAAGATTAATTGATTGTGTAGTTGTGGGTTCCTTTCTGGATTTTCTATTCTGTTTCATCAATCTATGTGTGTATTTCTGTGCCAGTACCATACTCTTTTGATCACTACAGCTTTGTAATATGACTTTGAAGCATGAAACTGTGATGCCTCCAGCTTTGCTTTTTCTTTTTCAAGGTTTCATTGCCTATTTGGTATCTTTTATGGTTTGATACAAAATTTAGAATTGTTTGTTCTAGTTCTGTGAAAAATGTTGGTGGTATTTTCATCAATATGGCATTAAATATTTAGATGGTGTTGGATAGTATAGGCCTCTTAATGATATTTGTTCTTCCAGTGCATGAGTATGCAATGTCTTTCCATTTGTTTGTGTCATCTTCAGTTTCTTTCGTCAGTGTTTTATAGTTTTCAGAGTGTAGATCTTTTACCTCTTTGGTTAGATTTATTCCTAGGTATCTTATTGTTTTTGGTGCAGTTGTAAATGGGATCAATTCCTTGATTTCTCTTTCTGCTGCTTCGTTATTGGTATATACAAATGCAACAGATTTCTCTATGTTGATTTTGTATCCTGTGGCTTTACTGAATTCGTGTATTAGTTCTAGCAGTTTTTTTGGGTGGAGTCTTGTGGGTTTTCTACATATAATATCATGCCTACTGCAAATCGTGAAGGTTTTGCTTCTTCCTTACTGATTTGGATGCCTTTTATTTTGTTGTTGTTGCTGTTGTTGTCTGACTGCTGTGCTTAAGACTTCCAGTATTATGTTAAATAACAGTGATTAGAGTGATACCTCTGTCTTATTCCTCACTGTAGAGGAAAAGCCCTCAGTTTTTCCCATTGAGGGTTATATTAGCTATTGGCTTTTTGTATATAGACTTATTATGTTGAAGTGTGTTCCCTTTAAACTTACTTTGTTTAGGGTTTTTATCATGAATGAATGTTGTAGTAGTATTTCCCCTTTTAATTAAAGAATGTAGTAAGATCATCTGTCAAGTTTCCTTTGTTATATTCAATTTCAGCATATTAATCACCATCATATCTGTTTAGCTATTTTCCTTTCCTCTTTCACTTAAAAGGTTGTCACACATAATTTTAATACCCATTTTCCTTCCCTGGATCACTTTAGTTTTTCCATTGAGACATCACCATTTTCAGGTGAAGTGTACCCAGGAAGAATGCCAACTTATCTAGAACTTGGATTTCTTAGTCTAAAAAATCAAAGATCCAGCCACTTGATTTGATAGAGACTTTATATTAGCTGTCACTTACATTAAGAGTTTAGTTTTGGGAGGCACCTGGGTGGCTCATTCAGTCAAGCATAGGACTTCGTCTCAGGTCATGATCTCACAGTTCATATGTTCGAGCCCCACATGGGGCTCCATGCTATTGGTGCAGAGCCTGCTTGGGATTCTCTCTCCCTCTCTGCCCCTTTCTCTCTCTCTCTCTCTCTCTCTCTCTCTCTCTCTCTCAAAATAATAAATGAACTTAAAAAAAAGAGTTTAACTTTTTTACTAGACCAACTCCTTGAGGTATTTTCAAAACTGTGGTTCTGTTTTTGCTGGTTTATCAGCACCTGTGAACTAGTGGAGTACAATTGTAGGCTATGATAATTTTTAATATGCTTACAATCAAATATGTCTTCCATTTGAATGAAAAGTATCCCTCTTGAAATAGTATTTAAACTATATATCTTAAAATGAATGAAGATGACTTTGAAATCAATATAAAACATATATCTTTTAACATAGAGAAAAGCATTAATATGTTAAACAAATTAATTTGTGGTCGTTACATACATGATGTCCTTTATGCTGATATGTATTCCTAAGATTCCTAAATTAGGTAATGAAATTGCCATAACATTTTTTTCTTCAGTATTTCTGTTAGTAAATAAGACATGTTTTTCCTGAGTGTAATAAGTTTCCCTGGGCAAACAAAGTATGGCAAACTGATGGTTTAGAAAAATAGTAATTTTTCTATTATAGTTTTCAAAAGGGGAGATATCTGAAATCATGCTTAGCAAGATTGATTCCTTCTGGAGGCTCTGAGTGAGAAGCTGTTCCAGGACTTTCTCTAAAGAAATTATCAGTAACTGCTGGTGGTTCCTGGTAATCTTTGACATTCCTTGCCTTACAGCTTCCTCACTCCAATCTTTTCCTCCATTGTCATGTAGCTGCCTTCTCTGTGTGTCTCCAAGTGTCTGTCTTCTTCTTATAAGGATGCTAGTCCTTGGATTTAGGGCCTGTCCTAATCCATTATAACTTCATTTTAACTGACTGCATCTGCAAAGATCTCATTTCTAAATAAGCTCCACATTCTTGGTTTTGGGGTGGACATAAATTTTGGTGGGGACATGCAAAGACTCTCAGGTTTTCTGAGAGTTTTATAATTATTGGTGGTATAATCCACATGGAACTTTGATGCTCAATTAATTAGTTATTCTTTATCCTGGGATGTACCAGTAATTGACTGAATTTTAGAGCATTATAGTTTCTACTTATATATATGGAAGATAATAATTTCCATTGCATTCTACTTCATGATGAGACCATACAAAACAGGAATTTATAACTCCTAACGAAGTTCAATAACTTAATAATATCATTTGAATAACAATTCTCATCTGTGCTAGTAATCTCTTACGTGATCTTGGATGAGTCCCCTGCCTACCTAAAAATTGCATGATTCATACATAAAGTAAAGAGGTTGAACTAGAATGATAGATGAAAAAGCAATATCTTGTGGGTCAGTTAATCTCTATACATATTTTATTTGGCCAGAAGAATAATGTAAAACAGTGAATTTGATTGCCTTTATGCAAGATTTTGTACTCTCCAGTTATTCACATTCCTTATCCATTTTTAAAATGTCATGTTGGCTACTTCATATTTAGAACCTTGATGACCTCCAAAGGCATCTGAGTTGTGACCCTAGAGTTTTCTAACTCTATAGTCTCATAATTACTAAGTTACAGATTATTTTCAAAATTATAAAGTCACATTCTGTGACTAGTTTATCACATTTGAAAATGTTATAAATTTATTTGACTCCTTAAAGGACATCTATTTAATAGGTATAAAATACTATTATGCTGCAATCTCTTTCTTACTGCTTGAAGTACCACTGTGTATTAAGTGGACATCTGCATTTAGCTTTTCATTATGACTTCTAGATTATTTCTTTGAGAGGTTAAAACTAATTCAGCTCCTATCAGTGGATATGAGTAGTCACAATTGCCTCTGCCCAAGGACACTCATGTAAATCAAATGTTAATTTCATCTCTGCAAGGTGCCATTAAAACAGCAATAAGCTGTCTGCCCACATTTCAGCTTTGTGAAGACAACATGCATTTAAATACTCTTTTATATCCTTGGCCTTATGCTCACTAGAGAAATTTCTATTCAGAATAACTTTTACTGCCAATGTCTGTCCATCTTCTCTCTCTTCAAAGTAATACCCAGTCCTTGGAAAAGTCTTAATTGGTGCTGACATACAGACCAGTAGTTGAATATCTATATTCTAAATGCTAATATAATTAAATATTCTACTTACAAATGGGTTTTACATATAAATTAATATAAGATGTAGAATTCTCCTTTAAGGAGGGAATGAATCATGCATGCCACAAAAGATGCTTGAGGTTTCACAGAAGAGATAAATTGTTATGAAAGTATTTATTAAATTACAGTACTAAGTGCTATGATGAGAAACTGTTATTCATGAGAAGACCTTTTCCAGGTAGAGAGTTCAAAAAAAGCCTCTTTGAAAAAGGACAATTACTTATTTTCTTTATTATTGAAAACACAGTATTACATTAGTTTTAGGTGTGCAGCATAGTGATCGACAACTCTATATGTTATGCTAACCTCACCACAAGTGTAGCTACCATTGGAAGGACGATATGTAACTTTTTTTTCCACGCTTATTTCTTTATTTTGAGAGAAAGCATGAGCGGGGGAGGGGCAGAGAGAGAAGGAGAGAGAGAATCCCAAGCAAGCAGTATACTGTCAGCACAGAGCCAGATGCAAGGCTCCATCTCACAAACTGAGTTCATGACTTGAGCCAAACTCACGAGTCGGACACTTAACTGACTGAATCTCCCAGGCACCCCAGGACAACAATGTTTTAAAAATTTGACTTAAGTGGAGAGTACATGGCCAATGCAGGGATAACAAATCTGGGGAGTTACCCTCAATATCCCAGATCTTTTTCTCTGAACCTCTTGATTGCCTTGATTGCCCATAACCTTGAAAATGCTGGTAAAACTTGACACTAGGTACATAACTGGATAAACTAATCACAATGTCTTTTTGTCTTCTAAATTTCTGATAGAATAAAACCAATACCTTTCTGGAAGAGAATATCATAATTCAGAACCTCTACAATATTGTATACACAGTGTCCAACTTTCAGACACAATGATCAGCCATGGTAAGAGGCAGAAAGACATGACTGACAATAACAAAAGGGGACTGGGTATTGTATGAAAGTGATGAATCACTAAATTCTACACCTTAAGCTAATATTATACTGTATGTTAACCAATTGGAATTTAATAAAAACTTGAAAAAAATAACAAAAGAGGAAATATATAAGGAATTACATATATGCACATTATACAATAATGTCTTTGAAATAAAGACGTTGAATATATTCAAGAAAATATATTACAAGATGAAATATTTTATAAGCAACTGAGAAAATAAAATATTGAAATTCAGTGACCAATATAGGGGCTTTACAACAGAAGAGACAGAGAGAAAGACATGATTAGTGACAAGAATATACATCAGTAAAGGTTATCTAGGATGGAGCAAGGAAGTTGGAGGGATATAGAAACTAGAGACAAGAACAGAAAAAAATATGTAGAATGTATGGACAAAAATACACACACACACACACACACACACACACACACACACACACCTGTATGGGCAGCATTCTTGGTAAATATAAATAAAGAGGGAAGAAAACTAGGTACATCATAGTGAAATGGTTGAAAACTGAAGATAAAGAAGAAATAAAACCCACCAAAGAAAAAACACAAAGATGCAACAGAAGAAATTGGTTAGGTAACTTTTCCACAAAATAAAAGTAGAAGAAAGTGGAATATCTTTTGGAACTATAAAACGAGGTAACCGCTAGAATGGAATTATTTTGTTGAATGCAAAATTCTCTCAAAATTGAGTTAAAAGAGAAGCATTTTCTCATAAGCAAAAACTGAGGGCATTTGTCACAACCAACTAGTAATAAAAGAAATAATAAACAGTATACATCAGAAAGAAGGAAGATGTTCCTGGAAAGAAGCAAGAAAATGCAGAATGAGGTAACACCCTTGTAAGCTGTAAATAGGAAAGTTAGTCAAACAAAAATATTGGCAGAATGAAAGTTGTGGTAAATCTTGTGAAAGTTAAAATGTATGTACAATCAAATCTATCCAATTCCTGCAAAAACAAAACAAAACAAATGCTAAATAGATGTAAAGAGTTCTAAGGTTTGTGCATTATTTTAGAAATGGTAAAAGTTCTGTTTTAGAATAGATACAAGTATGTCAAGGATACAGGTTATAATCTCTTGGCTAACTACTCAAAGAATAATAAACCATAAGATCTGGTAGATGAGAAAGGTGAGCAAAAGATATTAATCCAAAAGAAGTCAAGATAGAAGAAAACAAAACAAAGAACAGCTGGGATAAACAAAAAGCAAATAGTATACTGATAGCAAAAATAAATACTGATAAAATCAGGAATTACCACAAATATAAGTCAGTAAATATGTCAATAAAAAGAGAAATATTGCTAGCTCTCTAAAAACTGGTATGCTATTGAAATAAATTTTAAATTTCATTGAACACTAGAGCTTAACAGAATCTAGATATGTAGAAAATCCACAAAAATTTAGATATTAAGCAATACACTTCCAAGTCATCTGAATCAAAGTAGAAATTATCATGAACATTAAACATACATACATATTATATATGTAATATAATAATATACATGTATATGTTTAACCTAGTGTTCACATATTATCACACAGCAAAATTAGTGAAATGTAGTAATACCATACTTCAAGGGAATTTATATTGTTAAGTGGAATTATTGGAGACAAAAATAGTGAAAATCAATTATCTAAATCTATCCCTTAATAAATTAGAAAAAAAAAGGTAATAAGTCATCCATTAAAAATTAGTGTGAAAATAGGGGCACCTGGGTGGCTCAGTTGGTTAAGCATCCGACTTCGGCCCAGGTCGTGACCTCACGGTTTGTGAGTTCTAGCCCCACGTCGGGCTCTGTGCTGACAGCTCAGAGCCCAGAGCCTGCTTCAGATTCTGTGTCTCCCTCTCTCTGACCCTCCCCTGTTCATGTTCTGTCTCTCCCGGTCTCAAAAATAAATAAACGTTAAAAAAAATTAAAAAAAAATAAGTGTGAAAATAAAACAGAAAATGCACAATGTAGAAAGTCAACAATATCTAAAACTTTTTTTTAATGAATATAACTGATAAACCACTAGAATGATATAGAGGATGTCCCTCTAGAGCCCATAGAAAAATAGATATTATGAAAAAGTTATACTAATTAACTAGAATTTAGGTGAAATGGAAAACTCTTAAACACAACTTCTGAAAACAGACATAAGCAGGAATAGAAACATATGTAGCCCTATATTATTAAAACTGTGCAATACGTAATAGAATACATATATACAAATAAAGATGAAATTTTCAGTGGGGTTTTTCCAATATATGAGTTTAAATTCAGATGATTTTTTCAGTGTATTCATATAAGGAAGAAATAATGCTAATTTAGTAATAAAGTGTTTTATAATTTATTTTGTAAAGCCAGCATAATCTTGATTCCAAATCTTGAAAGTAATATATAAGAACATAAAATTATAGGTCAGTCTTTTTAAACAAGTAGATGTAAAAAGTCTTGAAAATGAAAACACCTCAAATGATTTTAGGTTTATTCCTGAAACACTATATTAATTTACCATTTGAAAAGACAATTTAAGTCTTCACTTTTATAAAATTCAGTGAAAAGTCATATGATCATCTTATTAAAGAAAATTTATTTCATAATATATAGTACCCATTTGTAATAAAACAAGCCAAGCTCCTAGAAACCTAGAAGTAAAAGACAATTTGTGAATGTGATAGAGTAGCTACACTGAATTTGCAGCAAGCATCCTACTCTGTAATCTTTCTCCTTATACTGGGATAGAGACTAGAATGTCTGCAGACCCCAATCCTATTGGAGACCTTCGTGACATTACAGAGAGGGATGAAATTAAAGCCCAAGAAACAAAAGTCTCTAAAGACGATTTTTCCCCAAATCTTAATCTGATTAAATCATTCCCTTGTTCAGAACCTTTTGGTGGATAAAGTTAAGCTCCTTAGCCTGTTTTACAAGGCCTTTGTGATCTGGTAATTGTTTACCTCTCTTGACCCCTAATCGAACCTTGATCCTCTATGATTTAGCTATGCATACTTAGGAGGAAGGTAAAGCAGCTGGAGTATGATCAACTTCTGTGATTATCCAGGGTACATTGCCAGCTGAAAGTAAAGGAGGCAGACAAACCAGTCTAAACTTGTCCACATGATCTCTAGATCTCCAGGTAAATGGTCACATAATATTTATGGAGAGGAGAGCTTTTATCTGTGAAATTCTTCACAGGGTGTTTTTTTTTTAAAACATTGTGTATAGTATTTAAAAACCAGAATCTATGGTTTTATAATTCATGCTGCCTGGATAAGGTCATGTAAACTGGAATATAAAATAAAGATTTTTCATGAACTAATATCTCTCCATGATGTAAGTTAATATCTATGTAACGCACTTAGCGATCCCATCTACACTGGGCGGGAAAGTGCACATCCAATGCAAGGATGGAGAATTTGGGAGGAACCACAATCAGTGTTCCAGTCCTCTTTGCTTGACTGAGTTTCTTTCTTTATTTTCCTTCCTTCCTTCCTTCCTTCCTTCCTTCCTTCCTTCCTTCCTTCCTTCCTTTCATTTAATGTTTATTTATTTTTGAGAGAGAGGGAGAGAGAGAGAGAGCACACATACACATACATACACGTGAGTGAGTGAGGGGCAGCAGGCTCCAGGCTCTGAGCAGTCAGCACAGGGGCTCCAACTCGCAAACTGTAAGATTATATCTGAGCCAAATTCGGATGCTTAACTGACTGAGCCACCCAGGTGCCTCTTGACTATCTTTATAGTTATGTCCTCATAAATATTGATATTGCTTGATAATGAGTAAATTCTCTGATTCAAACAAGAATGGTTTTACAAACCAATCCATTATTTTATTTTACAGACCTTCACTCATTCATTCCAAGGGTTGTTATTATCACTTTGAATGTATTATTGACACAGAAGATAAGACCTTTGCTATTTTTTTAATGGATCTTTAAGTTAGAGGAGATGAAGAATAAACAAGTTAACTAAAAAAATATGATTAAGATAATTTCAAATTCTGTTAAATATTAGAAGACAATTAAATAGAGAGTGCTTGAGGTAAGGAATACATTAGTTAGGGAGGGCAGTGAATGGACATTTTAAATGGTAACTTCTGAGCAAAGATTTCAATAGTTTGTGTTTGAGATACTTAAAATGATCTAAATGAAGAATGGAAGAGATGAGAACAAAGCTTAGTAGGCGGAGAGATAATAAAAGGAGAAGTGGCAAAGCTCTCTGATGAGTTGAATATGGAATGAAAGAGAATTCGAGGCTAACTAAATTCTTGGAATTGAGCAGTTAGGTAAATGGTAAAATTATTATTTGAAATAAATAGACTTAATTAAAGAGGAACAAGTTTGGGAGGTGGGATTGAAGGGAAGAATCACGTTATTTGCCATTAACTTTGAGACACCTAATTGTCATATAAGAGGACCTTGCATAGGAAGTTGGATATCTGTGCTTTGAGTTCAGGGGAGAATTCTGGTCTGAAGTTATTAATTTAAGAGTTATCAGCATGTAGAAACTAAAGAAATCAGACTGGATAGAATTAGCTGGGCAGGGTGTTTAGATAAACAAGAGAAGATGACCAAAGACTGAGTCCTGAGTCATTCAAATATTTAAACTATTGAAGAAAGAAAAAGCTGGCAAAAAAGTCTTGGAAGGACTGTGTGGTGAGATGAGAGAGATTGTGGTATGCTAGAAAATAAATAATAGACATGTTTTAAGAAGGAAGGAGATAAAATATGACAAGCTGCTGAAAATTTTAAATGAGGGCAAGAAATTATTATATTTGGCAAAGTGAATATTGGTGACCTTGCAGAGTGGTCTTAAAAGACTCCTGAAAAATACCTAATTGGAAGGTGATCAAGAGAAAATGGGATGTAAGACTAAGAAGATATTAAATATTCTATTTCCCTTTAACAAGGGCTACAGAAAACGAAGTAGCACCTTCGTTCGGGAGAGCACTTGCATTATCTATGTAAGTTAGTAGAAGTAATCCATCAGAGTGGGAATCTTGATTAGAGAAGATGAACATTAGGAGAACAAAGAACCTTCTGTTATGATTAATTGGAGTGAGAGCCAGGATACAAGTTATAGTTCAGATTTGGAGAGAAACAGGACTATTTTAACCAGAGAAAAATACAACATATTGGACACTATTGGTAGGAAAATTAAGTAGGTATATTCTTACCACCTTCATTTTTTAACATAATTAGGAAACAAAGTCATCATTATTGAGAGGCACAACTAGAGTAGGCATTGAAAGCTTAATGACAAGAAGATATGCCAAAAAATGTTTTCGTTAAACAGAACATTTCCTAGGGAATTCTACTAGTGTTGCCAGCTAGTACTGAGGACTAATTTGAGATTGGGGAGTATAAAATAAAGTGAAAAGTAATTTTATTTTCATGTTCTCTTATATGGCATAGGCAGGGCATCTGAGAAAAATTGGGCTAAACCATAATTGTCTTTTCAAGTAGAGTATAATTAAGGAAAGGGGTAAGAGAGTGAAGTGTATATGAAAAGGAAGGATTGAAATGAAAAGTAACCTAGTTAACAAGGAAATGAGAATGTGAAGGAGGTACTGGACAAGAAATTGGGGGATTGTTACATACTGATGTGGCTGAAGATTGAATACAATCAGGGTACTAAAATGATCTAAAAAAATAAGCTATGGTCAAGGAGTCGGATAATTGTAGTAAAGAATTTGGATCTGGTGCTCCTGTTAGATATAGCAAGGCCTGTGCTCCTGTTAGAGGCAACAGTGCTCTCGCCACTGGTATTTTGGGATGGACAAGTCTCCATTGTGTGTAATTTAGCAGCACATTGTAGTTAGCTTCCCTGGCCCCAGCTTGCTAACTGCTAGGAGCATCCCTCCATTACAATATCTAAATACCCTTAACACGTTTGCCAACCTGTCCTGAGGTACTTCGGAGGTAGACACCACTGGTGCATATATGTATAGCGGATCCATGGATACAGCTCATGGAAATGAAGTCATTTGGAACTACTTTTCTCCTTAACCATATTATATACTATTTTGCATCCATGTCTGTTAAGTATTGGCTTTAAAATGTTAAGGGCCAAATCTGTCTTTTCTGTTCTATGTCTAGCACGATATCTAACCCACAGAAATCATTCAAAGGTATTTTGAATAAATATATAGAATGGTTGAACCTATTTGCCCTGTTTTACTTTAAGTTTTGCTGCAAATTTTGCAAATGCTTTTGTATTTTACTTTCCTAATGAGGAATTAATAATTGTGTAAGTTCCTTTTGGAAGGGAAGTTCTTTCCTGTTTTTTTTTAACCATGTGGGCCTTGAAATATATTGGTCTTAATTCACAGAGTATTTATATGTATATATAAATATATATATATATATATATAATATATATAATATATATAATATATTATATATATATATTTGTATATTTTTTGTAAGATTGAACCCTTTCAGTTGAACACATAACTCTCTTTCACAAATCCTGACCAGTCCCTACAGCTTTTCATCAGTTCTGCTTATTCAATTTCATTATTTATATAATCTAATAATTTCAGTTTAGATGACACTTTATTTGGCCTAACTGAAAAAAAGTATCTGAAAAAAAGTAGTCACAAAATAAATATTAATTACAAATAACATCCATTTGATTTTCTTTATTTTTCTTACAAGTAAGGACAACTCTGGTAGAATATAATTCTACTTGAATTCCAGATGCATAGAGATATGTATGCTTAATTAAAAAAAAAACATATCTTGTACCATAATACACAATGCTTAAGTTCTTGACACATTTTATTTTTAACCTGCAGTTTCTAATTTATATGAATATAACCCCCAATTAAAGACTTTAACATATTAAATATGCATTAAAGATTTATCATTAATCCTAGTTTACTTCTAATAATAACATAGTTTTAAATCCTCTGAATTTACTTAAAATCCCATAAATGATAATAACTTACATTTTCAACATCTATTGTGTTTAGCTTTTCCCAACTTTTTTTATTCTAATGGGCTATAACCAGGTACTTTCTTGCTGATTTCTGCTCTGAGTCCAAAATATTACATATCTAAAATAACCAACAAGAAAATAAAGACAAAAACTAGCCTGTATAATTCAATGTGTAGTGCTATATAGTCATATGTCCTGATAGGCTTATCTAAATAATAGGGTAATTTTTGTAACATCCATCCCAACAGTGTTTTAGACAGTATGCTGATAGAGTAAAAATGCATTTGATAAAGTGAAAGGTGAAAATGAAGATTGAAAAGAAGGCATTAGGTTTTAACTTGACTTCATATGTTTTAAATTGAACTCCATTCTTTTTAAGACATTCTTTTAGGTGCTTTTTATATAGTTAAATAGTTCTGTTTCCAAGCAGCTTTTTAATATATGAAATCAAAGGAATTTTTTTAAGTCATAAAATTATTCTCTAATTAATTGATGGAAAAAATGAATAAAGTGATTTAAACCAATATGAACTTTTACAAAATTTCACTAATTATTACAATAACTTTAGAGTAAAATAAAATTATCCATGCAGTAGGCAATGAATTTATACTTAATATCACCATGACTTCACAGATGTTAAATTAGCCACAAAGGAACTCTTGGGAGCAATCCACACTTAATAAGAATGGACAGGAACACTATTTTAAAAGGGACATGAAGCCAAATATCTGGTATATAACCCTGATTCAGTCCACAATAATGTGTCAGTATATCTCTGCTATTTTTGTAGATAGGGATTATATTTTTGCTTCTATTCTTAGTTCTCTTTCTTTCTCAGAGGAAGCTGAATTTCAGAACTCAGCTACTTTTTTCCCCCCCTCACTCTTTCTCTCTTATAAAAACCAAACTATTTTTAAGCTTCAGGTATTTGTGTCATTAAACCAATGTGACAAGGCATATTTTGAAAGGGAACATGACTAATAAAATTGGTTTCAAACTGTGAGTACGTGGGTATTTCTTTAATTCTGGAATAATACAACAGTCAGGTTTACAGAAACTCTTGAAGTGGCTGCCTGCCAGGCTTCAGCACACAGCCCCTTAAAGATGTCCCTTGATAATCAGGAATGGCTTGTCTGCCATAACATTGGGGCTCTTGGCAAAAGACTTCCTCAATTTATGGGCTTTGGGAGCCACAGCCTTGGGCTCTGTTGGAGTAGCAGTTAAGCATCTGCCATGCCAGAATGCCCAGGATTTCCAATGGCAGCAGTACATCCTTGCCTAGGCAAGCACTGTGGAGTGCTGGAGTTCCAGAAGACTCCCACAAGGCTGTAGGCAAGGATGCCTGTTGCCAGGCTGACAGTTGTGGCTGCCAGCATCAAGCAATTAATGTTAAGCCATGACTGCAAAGATACGTTGTGAAAATCTGTAAGAATATCTGCATTTGAAACATGTTTGTACCATCAAGTAAACTTCTGTGTAACCTCTGGGTCATCAACAGCCAGATGAACTCGAGAGAAATCAAAGTACTCAGAATTAGGGTTGGGGATTAACTAGTCCTATGCTAGAGCACACCTGAATTTCTGTTATATTATTCCTATAATATAGCTATTATTACCAAATATGTATCAAATGTCAGAAACTGTATTAAATGTTTTACATACTTTAGATTTTATATTCTTCATAACAGCTTCCTGCACAGGCAATACAATACTCAATTCCAAAGTTGTGAAATTGACACTAAAATAGGTTAAGACATTTGCTCAGGGTCAAGGCTAGTAGGTAGAAGAGCTGGAATTTGAATACAGGTTTTTCTGATTCCAAAGCTACTATGACATCCTACTTTTCCAGTGGTTTTGCATTTTTTTATTCTGATTCTCAGGACTAATTAGAGCAGAGAATCTAGGTCTATAAGACTTTATATATTGTTCTAGAATTCTAGGTCTAGGTTTATTAAGGAGATTTGAAAAACAGTCAAAATTAGTTTTAACAAAATCTTTAATAAGTCTTTGACTATCAAGGATGATGACCTTGTGTTACTCAGGGTTATTTTCTTAACTTTTTCACTGAGGTTCTGCTTAACTTTACATAAGCCAAACTAGAGCGTATGTGTCATGACTAGACATTAGAAAAATCACTTGAAAGAGGAATTTAAAAGAATATAGTGCAATGAAATATATCTGACCACAGCTTTTAACAATTGACATGAGAAACTATTTGGAATCAACATTATATTTGCATAATACTGTTTACTCATGAAAAATATTTACTACACAAAACACAGGTGTAGTCTTTATCATGAATATATTTAGTATATAATTTTCACACTGTGGATGTCAGCTGTCATGTATTAAGAGAGACACATGGCTGAGAAACCCTGTTATAACGCAGACAGACTAATAGCCTGGGAAAATTTTTTGTCTTGTATTCTGAATACTAAGCTAAATAAAGTAGATATTTTTGAGAAAGTTCACTTTATTGTGGATTATGTATAAGGATACGATAGTTCATCATTTGTTCATTTGTTGGTTTAAATGCTATCTACTGCAGTAAGTCTTTATTTATTAAATTACATGTAAATGAAATATAATGAAGGACATACCCAGGAAACAAAGTGCTATTACCTGTTCACCCAAAAAAGTAGTGTTCTCCTTTTTAAACATTAATTACATCCACATCATGATGCTTTTGGAGAAGGCAAAACACAAGTATAATAAATATTTGCAAATTTTAAGGCCCTGAATAAATCAGGCTTTATGTTCTGCTATCCTCCAGAATCAGTTGTTAATGAAATTACTATAAGAAGCTATAAAATAAAGGCAACAGATGCTTTCTTCAGAAGGTAATTTGTCTAATTTCTTCATCTCTTCATACACAATTGAGAGACCATGTGTATGCCATTGAAATGGGGGGAAACTGGGAAAAGATATAAAATAACATAAAGCAACTCCTCCTTCCTTACTTTTTCATATATGCAATTTTCAATCATTTCTCAGTCCTGTGGCTTGTGCACACATCTTTTATTTGCTTTAAACACTTCTTCCCCTCCAGTTATCTCTTTGATATCCTTACCTGAAACGTCACATCCTTGGGGAAGTTGTGCCTAGTGCCCCCCTTCCCCCTAATCTACACCAGGTTCTCTATTGCGTATTTTCATAGATCTGTGATAATTTCCTTTAGAACCCTTATCTGAGTCTGTAATGTTATTCATTAATATAATTATTTGATTATCTCTGTCACTTGTCTGAGACACTAAAGATCACGTCTTTTTTTTTTATTTTATTCATATTATTAGGACACTCCTTGGCACATAGTTGTCAATTAATCATCCTTGATTGAATTAATAATTCAATGAGTGATTTAAAGTTTTAATTGGATGTCTATTTAAAAACTAAAGAAAAACTACCAAATAATATGAAATTCTTCTTATATTTTTATCTTATAAATATGTTTCTCTCCTTCTGGAATATTATTATTTTTATCTTTTAAGAATAGATTAAGTGTTATCTTTACTATTCCTTTGTGGAATACTTTTATCACTTGCTCAGAAAATTTTTATCACTGCTTGCCAAATAGCTATTGCTTTTGGTCATCTGCCTTAAGAAACAGTTACTCGTCTCAGAATGAGAGACTTGCCAAGAAGACTTGGATCCTACTCCTTTAAGCTGTGCTACCTCAGACAACACAAGAGCAAGGACAGTAACCACATGCTATCATAAAGCCACTGAATGTTTAGGGATGTTTATTAAACATTATTAAAGAAATAGCCGACTAATAGAACTATTCACACCTTAATCCAATCACATCACCCCGGGGTCAAAATAATCATATTTGGTTTATAGTGATACTTACACATGTGAATAATTATTTGCCAGTATCTTAACAATTACAGAAAATGTATTGCTGTATATAATGGGATGTGCTCTGAAGTCATTTTATTTTTTATTTTTTTTAAGTTTATTTATCTGTTTTGAGAGAGAGGGCAAGAGAGGGAGCCCAAGTGGGAGAGGAGCAGAGAAGAGGGAGACAGAGAATCCCAAGCAGGCCAAACAGGCTCTGTGCTATCAGCGCAGAGCCTCACGTTGGGCTCAAACCCACGAACCATGAGATTATGACCTGAGCTGAAACGAAGAATTGGACACTTAACTGACTGAGCCACCTGGTTGCCCCTAAAGTCATTTAAAAATGATTAGCACAAATAAAAAAATACTGGAAACTTTTTGAAAGCTGGCTAAATGGCTTTTCTTTCTCTTTCATGCAACTTCAAAACTAATTATCTAACTCCTCCTAAACCCAAGAGTCAAAAATAAAGAACTGTTTTTATAAGATTACATAGTTTCCTTTTAGTGATATGTTACTCCATGACAGACATTAAGAATTATTAGTCACTGTATTCAAATCTATTTGATATCACATATTATCTAAGGTTCTATATGAACTAGGTTTTGCATGACAACCTGATTTTTGCTGTAACTAATCAAACTAACCCTTTCTCTGCATAGAAAGTATATTGAATCTAAGACAAAAAGGTGCCATATAAAATAGTCTCAATAGTGGGGTGCCTGAGTGGTTTGGTGGGTTAAGTATCTGACTTTGGCTCATGTCATGATCTCGTGATTTATGAGTTTGAGCCTTGTACTGATAGCTCAGAGCCTGGAGCCTGCTTCTGATTCTGTGTCTCCTTCTCTCTCTCCCCCTTCCCCACTCATGCTCTATTTCTCTCTCTCTCTAAAATAAACATTAAAACAATTTTTTTTTACAGTCTCAATAGGTTATAACTACTAAGAAGATTTGGATTTCCATTGATAATAACACTGGGTGTCTCAGTTGGTTGAACTTCAGGCTTTTGATTTTGGCTCAGTTGGTGATCCCAGGTCCTGGGATGGAGCCCCACCTCAGGAATTCTGTCACTCTCTCTCTCTGCCTCTCCTGGACTCCTGTGCATGTGTATGTGTGGGCTCACTCATGCTCTCTCTCTCTCTCCCCTTTGCTCTTTCTCTCTTGCTCTCTCTCTCTCTCTCTCTCTCAAAATACTACTACTACTACTACTAATAATAATAATAATAAATGGTTTTGCTAAGTAAGATATGGGTTCTTTGTGGTTGTTAAAGTAGCCATTATTTGAACAATTATAAGGACACATTGATGTCCTTATAATTGTTGAGATGATGATGTTGAGATGATGTTGAGATGTCCTTATAATTGGTGAGATGGCATTGGAGGGATACCCAAGAAGTGACTACACCCTGAACACTCTGGCTTAATTGGGACAGGGAGTGTTCTTCCATTTCTTTCTGTCCTTGCCTCACTAGCTGGGAGCCTGTGGCCATCAGCACTCAAAAGAATATAGGCTTGTGCTAAGGATCTTTCACCTCAGATATTTATGACTTGTATGTTCTGTCAGGCATAGTTTTTTATTCATTTATTCATTTATTATAGGCCTGGCAAATCAGCAGTTTGATTACTAGCCACTGTATTGTGCCTTATATCTGTCACATTGATATTTCTTCCCAATAGTAGACAGTAGATTTGAAAAGGGATTTTCACTTCTTTAATCAAACTGTGTTTGATAGTATGATAGTCTGATTTTCTTACTACTGTCATCATCCTGAGATGGAGTAAAGACTGAATTGAAGTAATAGTAGCATGTACCTCTAAACGCTCAGGTGGTAGGAAAAGATCTTCAGATTCAAACTGGTATTTAGTATTCCCTTAGTGATTAAGAATGAGGGAATCAGAATATCAAAAGATTAACTCTGGCTGACATTTTTTTATGTTCACTTTTGAGAGGTATGCAGAGCAATGCCTTCATTTCTTGAGTAAAAGAGAAGTATGTGAGAGATGTATGTGAAGGGTGAGTGGAGAAGTAGAAAAATTGAAAAAGAATGGCTTTCTAGGTTCTCTTACATATATTTTTTCATAGCATTTTCAGGAACTGTTTAGGGTAATTACTTTCTTTTCTGTTAGATGGTCTTATACATTTATAAATACTATGTCAAATAAGCAGTAAGTATAAAATCTAAAGATGTCTGAATTCAAGTACTATTTCATTAACTACCCAGTGTCTGTAGGTTCATTCCAAAGCCACCCTGGTTTCAGTCTTCTTACCACATGAGGATGTAGGATCACAAACCTTCTCTAAGCCATTTTTCAGCTCCATCATTCCCCAGAGCCAAATGAACTTTAGCTCAGATTATTTAAATAGAGGCCACATAGCTAAAATACTTGGATTTTATTGGCCTCTTGTGTGGAGTACTTTAAGTTATCTAAATGATCAGGACAGTCATCAGTGTAAACAATTTTACAGTAGTAACCACATCTAATAAAAAATATGGTTGAAATAACCAGACTATTAATTGGGTAATTATATACAGAAATAATAACAGATTTTTAGGGCTCAACTATATTTCAAAAAGTAACATAGTGTGTTCTTATGATTCCGGAGAGACTGATAAACACAAGTAAGGAAATATCTCTTCAGTGTATGTGTTACATAAATGCAGTTTCAGAATAACTGTGTTGGAATTTCTGATATACAGAAATTGTAATTGATGTGAACATTTCAGTGATAAATGGGTTATGGTCCTACAGAGGAATTAGTGACAGAATCATTTTTACCAGTTTGGCTCATACCCCTCAATAGTTAGTTTTAAATCTCTACAGTGATTACATACAGGAACATCCAGTATTGGATAGTATGTAGAATGGGTGACCTAGTAAAACATTTTCCTCCCTTTTCTGTTTACATTATACAGGCTGTGAAAATTATAAGTTTATGCTCAGTGTTTTTGCATAGCATGATGAATTAGTATGCTTTCTTTCAGAAAACTTCAGATTTACACACTCATTAGAAGGCTTGATCTCTTGGAGGAAGCTGGGATGGCTTCCTCTTTCTGGCAGAGTTCCTAAAACTCTTGGAATTTTCTAAGTGATAAGAACCATAAAGGTATCTTTGATTATGTTAATTAGGTAACATTTAGAAAGCACCTAAGGGTGGGGGCTGGCTGCTAGAGGAGCCAACGGCTGAAATTAGAGGGTTGGAACTTTCAGTCCCACACCCTTTACCTCTGGGAAGGGAAGCGGGGCTAAAGGTTGGGTCATTTGCTAAAGTCCAGTAATTTAATCAGCCATGCCTATGAAATGAGGCCTCCATAAAACTCAGACAGACAGGATTATCTGAGAGCTTTCAGGTTGATGAACACATGGTCATGTGGTCGAATGGTATTTCTGGAGAAGACATGAAGCTCCTCAGCGCTTCCCACATACCTTACTCTATAACCTTACTCTACACATCTCTTCCATCTGGCTGTCTCTGAGTTCTAGCTTGTCTAATAAATGGTCATCTCTTTTTTTTTTTATGTTTATTTATTTTTGAGAGAGAGAGAGAGATAGCAGGGAAGGGTCGGGGAAGAGAGAGTTGGGAGACAGAGAATACCAATCAGCCTTCACACTGTCAGCACTGAACCTGACACAGGGCTTGAACTTATGAACCATGAGATCATGACATGAGCCGAAACCTCTTGAGCCACCCAGGCGCCCCTAAACTGGTCATCTCTTAAGTAAAATGTTTCTCTGAGTTCTATGGGATGTTCTAGCAAATTAAACCCAAGGAGGGTGCCTTGTGAGCCTCCAATCTATAACCAGTTGGTCAGAAGCACAGCGACAACCTGGGCTTGTGACTGGTGTCTGAAGTGTCGTGGGAGGAAGGCAGTGTTGTAGGACTGAATCTCCTTAAGCTCTGGAATCTGATGCTATCGCCAGATAAATAGTGTCAGAATTGAGTTAAATTGTAGGACACACAATTGGTGTCTGGAGAATTGTTTGTTGGTGTGTAGGACCCCCTCCCGTACACCCCTACCTCAGAATCCCACATCAGAATGAAGTGGGCAGAATGCAAAAGAGCTTTCTGCTCATAAAATACCCAGTCATTTTAATATTGCTGCCAATGGACTTTAAGTGTACTCTCTGTGGTGAGTGATTATGAGTATGATGCTATTTTAAAACTGAACAAATTTTGAGTCAACTTTGTTTCTGCTTCAGGATTTTTATAAATAAAATGAAGTCAGAATTTTAAAGTGCTGAGAAAGACTGGTCAAAGGATTTTCACTGTCCCATCATTTTCTTTCCATTTGTATGTTCCACCACATTTAAATACCACACTACTTTGATCCCTGAGTCGAAGGGAGAATTACTTCCATCTCTGTCTCTCTGTCTCTCTGTTTCTCTGTCTCTCTCTCATCTCTTATGTAGGCTGTTAGAAAATCCTATTGTTTACATCTTCAAAATATACCCTGTGTGATTTTTATTCTTTACTGTTTTTTTCCTGATTATCTCTCTGGGATTTTTCTAATATCCTCTTAACTCGTCTCCTTGCTTTCACTTTTTTCCTCCACTGTTAAATATCCACTTGGAAACCAGATCATGAGCTATAACATAATTTAGATCATGTCTTTTTGTTCAAGACCTTATAGTGCCTCACATTTTTCTCAGATTTAGGGCCAGGAGTTTGCACTAACAGGAGTTTGCTCCTTGCTGCGTTATAGGTAGAAGCTACAACAGGTGGAATTGTCGCACAAAGGAAACTACTTGTAGAAAACAAGGAAATCATGAGGAATAACTTCCAAAGCCATGACTCCCTGAGCAAGAATGAATGGGTTCCTTTTACTTAGGGTTAGGATGGATATTTGGATAGTAGAGCCTTGTCATTGGAGGTAGAGGCAGGCATAAGGTCCTGCATGTGCCTTAAGGAAACATGCCTATACATACATTGTATGTTATGTAAATGGGGCTTGTGCTTCTCCTTGGAAGCAGATTTTAGTATTATAATGAGGTAAAAATAACTGTCAGTCATTTCTTGGGTCACTCCATGGCCCATCTGTGCAGACACGAGTCCAGTCAGAAATTAAGTTCAAAATGATTTGGGTGGTCTGAGCCCTGTCAGTTGTAACTGCTTGAGGGGACAGCTTTGGTTTCTGTGACAGTATGCTATGCCCCTTAGGTCTTTTTGCTTGAGTTAAGAGAAAAGCTGGAAAGAAGAGCTTAAGGAAAAATGTGGAACAAATGTAGGTGGGTGTAAGCAGGTGATCACTAAAGATAAGATGTGGGGATCTAGCTGGTGACAGATGTCCTTATAATGGCCCATGATATGTTCAGAACTCAGGAAAGCAGGCACTTTTGTCTGTTCCATTCAGTGCCTTAAACAGTATGAGTACAAGGTGAATGCTAAGGTAATATTGATATATGAATAATACCTGAGTAGTTGCTGATCTGGCCTGGATCAACAGGACAATGACTAACACAGAGACTTCCAATGGGGGGAATTGTTCTGACTTGTTTTATTACTTCACTTAGCGTAGGAAAGATAGACCCATGGGGGTAGACCGTCTGAACATCCTTACATCATTGAAGTTAGTGCTAATAGTTACCATGATTCCTATTTTATTACCTCCTTTGGGACACTGAGGGCCAAGTATCTCTGTTCTCTTTTGGAAGCATGATAAAGCATGAAAATATAGTTTCTTGACAAAGAAAAACTTCTCATAGGAATTTGGCAACTTGCGGTATTCTGTATTTGCAATATATAAAATTTCTTACTGGGAAGAGAAACATAGTTCTTGATATAACTTATTACATAAATCCCCCCTTTTTAAGGAAAAAGAAATAAATACAAGATGTCTTCATCAAAAGTTTGTTTCATTTTTCTTCATCAGAAACCTTTTAACTGTGCTACTATGAATAATATTTCTATCTTTGAACTCTTATACATAATCAAGAACTCTAAAAATGACACAGGTAAGGACCTAATTGATAAGATTTTTATTTTTTAAAAGTTTTCAAGAAATTGTTGAAAAGATTAATCTGATTTAATATGTTTAAGTTAAAACACGCTTCAAATACCTGGTCAAAGATGAAACTTTTTTTTGTTTTTTAATTGACTAAAAGATTAGTTCTGGGATAAATTGCTCTGTGAAAAGGCTTGAGTTCACTAGAATCAAATGCTTTGTTCAGTTTATCCAAACATCTTCAAAAGTGAACTCACTGCTTATATTTGCTACTGCTCTTTTTGTAATATTTTTCCATAGCAAATGTTATCCCCTGATACCAAGCTGAGGAAATAGACTATATGGTAATAGAGTGTAATATATTAGGAAATAAATTAATGATACTCTAAGTACTTCAACAAGATACTATTACTAAATTACTCTAGGCAGTGGGGAAATTTAAAAATAATAATAATGAAATTATAGGAAAGTCACTTTTAAATAAAATTATCTCGAGTGGGAAAGTATTTTCCTTAAGAGCAAAAATAAATGTGTTCTTTGCCAAGTCAAAAATATCCATATACTGAACTTATTTTTGCCAGTCTTTGAGTTGGGTAATTGAGTTTTAAATTGAATCACATACATCATCCATTAAATCATAATGATATTCTAGTGTATTTTAGGTCTCAGCTAACACCTCAAATACCTGTAAGACTAGTTGAGTTACTGTTATGTTTTCTCGTAAAATGGTGCTATGCCTTGATACTCTTATTATCCAGGAATGGATTCCTCTGTTCTTCCTTCCCACTCTGTTTCCCTTGTGCTTTTCAACTTTGTTCTGTAAGAACATAGTCTCTTAGAGTTAACTGAGCTCCTGGGTGGATTTAAGAGAGAATGTGTTGTGAGGTCTCTCCCTTGGAAATATTTCCAGCATGTATGATCTAAATTATTGGGAGTATATGGTGAAAATCTAACTCTGGTAAATCTAGTCTCATACCTCATACATATAATGGAGCAAAATTGGAGAAACACATTCACACATAAAAAACAGTGTGAAAATGTAAATTTGCTGAAAATGAAATATATGTGTATAAGAACCTTGTTGAATGGTTCGTTTGTTAGAAAAAAAAATTTTTTTTCCTTATCAACCAGATATATTTTCTAGTGCTATTTTCATGGTGAAAACTGCAGTTACCAAAACATGAACACTTAATATCTGCAGAGAATTTCATCTCTAAAATATATTTGTTTCTGTTAATTCCTTAATTGTTCTACCAATTTTCACAGTATATTTAAATATATGAATGATGTATTTATAAAGCCTAGTTACTATTTTTATATTCTTTGAATATGTGAAACATCTAAACTTTTTTTTTTGTTAGTTGGAATTCTGGTTTTAAGCAAATTCACATAAATACGTACAAACTTCTTACACATTTTGTTAAGTTATTCTATTTTTGATTAAGTTTTTTAAATGTATTTTCAGTGTTTCTAGGATTATCACTAATAACAAGTGCAAAGTGATAAGTAGATCATTTGTACATGCATCTTGGCATAATTTGTTCAACTGTATCCACATGTCTTTTCATTATTTTAAGAAATATTTTCCAGTGCCTAATGTTTGCTGGAAAATATGCCAGATGCTGTGTCTACAAGACAGCTCTGTTTCTACCCTCATAGAACTGGTTTTTAATTTTAATGAAAGACATGGAATAAACAATTATATACATAAAGAATAATAAGTGTTATGAAAAGTGTACAGTATTACCAGGAAACATTAACTCACCTAGCCTGTAGGACATTTGAAGTTTTAATCTGAGACCTAAAATATACTAGAGTATGACCATTATGATTTAACAGATGATGTTTGTTTTATTCACTTAGCATGTCTCAGCTCTTAGTATTCTACATATTAGACATGTAATAGGCAGACAAAAAACAAAAAAACCTATGGAATAAATGGTGGATGAATAAAAAGAGTTTGTCCAAAATGTTTGGCAGTGAAGTAGGTGCAGGATTACAGAGAGAACAGATATGAAGAACTGAATGTGATGGAATATAGAGGAAAAATGTTCACCATTGCTAGGTGAAGAATGAAAAGATAAAGCTAGAGAGGTACATGATGACCAGATTTTCAAAGGCTTGTAAGATAATTAGAAAACATTGAAATGATCTAAACAAAAGATTCACATGGTTACATCATCAAATTGATCACTGTTTGCTCAGTGGAAGGTAGCTTGGAGGGGCCAAATCTGGGGGAGGAGATGATTTAAAACACTGTAAAGGTCATCTAGCTGAGATCAAATAATGCCTCATGCTAGTAAAATAGTAGGTTTTTTGAGAAATATGGGCATATTCCTGAAACACTTAGTTTAGAGATGTGACAGACTTTAGCTTTGATTAGATATGATGAATGTGGGGGAGGGTGGCATCATGAAGGATTCCTAGGTCCTTAGAGAAGTAACAGTGGTGGTTTAGGAAAAAAACAGGCCCAGAACCTGATATGCGTATGTGGTATCATCAATGTGAAGGAGCCCCATTGACAGATGAAAGTAAGGAGTCTGAAGGAGTATCAGTTTCCTCCTCAATAAAATAACATATGCCTCCAAGATGTGAAGCATAGTGATTGACTTGATGTTTATCTAGTGACTTGGTGTCTAATTTTTAGGAAAATAATTGACTGTTTTAGCTGAGAAGTTGTGTCTGAGGATTTTGCTCTCAAAGAAATTGGGAAGTTTAGGGTGCTATTACAAAGGAGTCTGAAGAATTGATTGGATCATGGAATCTAGATAGTCAAGTAAGTTGGAGATAGGAAGAAGTAGAGAAATGAACTGAGTGTTCTTCTGAGTCAAAGATAGCATGTAGGAGTAATTTACCAATGATTTAGAGGGGAAAATTGCTATTATTCTAGGTTAATTAAGAATTAGTATGTGGGTTTAATTTTTTGGGGAAAATTGAGAGTAATTTATGATCCTGTGTCAGTACCTATGGGGAACTACTGGTGCTGTGCATGTAACTAAGTCTCTTGAAAGTAACCGGACTGCAAAATAAGTCTTTAGTTATCTTCACTTTCTAAATAGCAGAATAGAGAAGTGGATTCATCAACATGTTGGGCTAGCACTGTTCAAAATTAAAGGAGGTGAGAAATGACAGATGTCCAGCATCTCTCCATGGACTTGTTGACCTCTAGACCAAACGATTTGAGAAGAAGTGGAGGACTATTTTCATGTAGAAATTGTTCTCTTAAAGCAAACATAAATTCCTGCATATTCTGTGATGCACAATGATGCAATATTTCCACTCATATCTTAATCCCAGGCCAAAAGAAAAAAAAATAATTCAAAGAGTTTCTTGGTCCTTTTATTGGACAGACTTCTTTTTATTTAGATGGTTAGAAATTCCAGTATATTAGCTATTGAAGAAAAAGTCGACTGAGAAAGGTATTTTGTGGTTTAAAAATTATTGATACAGTAGGGAGCCAAAAATTCTTATCCTGTAATAAAATTAATTGGGGCTAGCCAACCTTGCTTTTGGTACATAGGATCTGTTTAAATGGACACCACTGTCATCTCTATCTGTTCATTGTTCTTCAACAGAAAAATACAATGAGATAAATGATTTCTGAGATCTATGATTTCTATCCCTTTTATAAGGACAGAAGTTGTAAGATAGATGTTTACGTTCAGCAGCTTCAGGTGGTTGAATATTATACATATAGAAATTTACTTAATTTTCTTCAAAATGAGTAAAAGTTCAGGAATGTAAATGCCTATTTTATTAGGGATATAATTGACTATTTTGATGAGAAGTCAACTCCAAAGAGTTATTGTGAGAATGAAGATTCTGAAACAAAGGGGATGTGGAAAAAACTTGCTTAGCATTGTCAAAACAGAATGAATTATATAAATGCAGTCTATTGGGGAAGTAGAGAATGATATTCTGGCTATGTCCATGGGGATCTGAGCTTACAATTTTACATTATTTCTCATTATCACTTTTAGTTTACGACATGAGTCCTCCAAATTTTATATGGCAGAGACCAGAATGAGTAAAGTCAGGGAGAAACCGATATGTAATACTTATAGATTACTTAGACAAGAAACAGTTTATTTTATTCCATTCTGAAATATATATTGAAGTGTATATTTATATATATATTGAAGTATATATATATATATATATATATATATATATATATATATATATGTATATGATGACAATAAGCAGTGTTTTAAGAACAGGTAAAGATGATTATATATATAACATCTGCCTTTTTAAATTTAAATTAATTAAAATTAGAAACAATTAAAAATTCATGTCTTTGGTCACACTACCCTAATTTCAAGTGCTCAATAGCTACATTTGGCTAGAGACTATAATATAGAACATTTCCATCACTCTAGAAAGTTCTAGTGACAGTGTTATTGTAGAGTGACAGTGTTGTTGTAAACTGAAAATACTCCTCTATTCACCTATATGATTACTTCTAAAAAACTAGGTTATTATATTTTTATGATTATTTTCCAATAAAGAAGTAACATGTGTTAAAAGAAGTTACATTGGTGGCTGAAAATTCAGAATAAATTTTCACAAAGAGAAAAGCAAAGGTTGCAGATGTAGGTTAGATTCTCAGTCTAGTCCACAAAATCTGTTTAACTCTAATAGTTACTGAACTGTATTAATCATCAACAGTAGCATTTTCAAGTCTTTCTGGGCCTTACAGGTTTTTGTTTTTGTTTTTGTTTTTTTGGCAAAAGTTTCTAGTGAGTGAGACCATATATCCTTACTGGCACATCTCTAAATTCAAACTATTTAAACAATGAAGCAGTAAATAATCCAATAAATAATTTAGTCAGATTAGATTTATGGATATTTACTAAGCTTAAATGTAACTGGTAGGAATGAAATTCCCCCAGAGCTCAGTGAGTAGATTGCATTTCGATACATACAACTTACATCTACTCTTTCTGTTTATTATATGACCTTTTCCTTTCCTCAGCAAAAGTGGAATCTGTTTTCTGTACCCCTAAGTTTGGGCTGTCTAGGATAGCCAGCCTTCCAGATTTGCCCAGGAATGCCCTGGTATTAGCTGAAAGTCTTGTGCTGCAGTACACAAATTGGCCCCAGACAAAGAGAGATGGTTGGTAACCCTCACTATCCCTATGATTAATTTTGTATCATAGACTTTGAGTCTGGAGTTCTCTCTTGTCCAACAAGAGAGCAGATGCAGAATTGAATATGAGAGAGGCTAATGTCCGGGAGGAGACAAGAGCCCTGAGTAAGGGTCCTTGCTCCATATTTGTTAGGATCAGAAGGCTTACAATCGTGCTGGATGTGCAGAAAGAGACAATGAAACAGTGATCATTAACTCAAGTGTGTGAAAGAAAGGGGGTTTCAAAGATATGTGGTGTTAGGGGTTTGAGTCAATACAAAACAAAATCCCAGTGCTGAACAGCTGAACAGATGGCTGTTCATGGCAGGTACCAGGCACTGTGTCTGTTTATCTTAAATTGCCTAGGGAATAAGACAGAGCATGCTACCTCAGGGTCATCAAGGCACTTTTTTTTTTTTTTTTTTTTTTGCTAATTAGCTCTGGGCAATTTCACCCTGCTGCAGCTGTCTGTTGCCCTGTTTACCTGTTTACCTACCTATTCTGGATGCTTTCATCCTGTGGAAGCAGCTTTCCGCTCTACGCTTTTGTTTCATGCTAGGGGCATTTTCACCCTGTTTACCTAATCTTGGACGTTTTGGTCTAAGCCTTGTTAACCCATTGGCGCAAGCTCCAGGAATTGCTAAACTTATTCCCCACAATCTTGAACAATAGAGTGCAACATAAGTGTCTGTAAATCCTGAGGTTGGGCTTTAAAAGATCTGTAACTTCTGCCTTAAATACTTGGAATGTTCTTTCTTAGACTTAGTCACTTTTCTGTGAGGAAACCAAAGAAGCCATATTAGGAGGCCCACATGGAGGAAAACAAAGGCCCCAGGCCAGCAACCTCAGTTTATCTCCCAACCAGCAGCTAATCTAAACTGATACCCTTGTAAAAGGCGATTTGGGACATTTTGGCCCTTGACTGTGTCCCCTGATCACACCACATTAAGCTAAAAAGTAGTCTACCCATAGAATCATGAAAGATAGTTAATGGTGGTTGTTTTAATCCTTTAAATTTAGGATTGGTTTATTATGTACCAATGGATAATTGAAACAACTAGTGGCAAAAGGTCAGCAAGTACTCAGAAGCAAATGTCTAAATATTAAATACTGTGTGTGGTAGAAAATGTATTTAACATGTAATCACTATGCTGATTTTTAAGCTCCAGATCCTTACTTTTTAGCTCTGAGATTTTGAACAATCAGTTAGTGTTATTGCCTCATGAATAAACTGGATACTAGGGTATCTAACAAAATTTTGAGAATTTGCAGATAAGGTGACACGTATGACCTTAAACCACAAAGTACTCCAGTGGTACAAGGAAAATATTACTATGTCAGTCATAAATGAATAATCATTGTTATACTATTATTAAAATGTACATATAACAACATGCTTATTTATAATATGAATCTCATTAAAGAGGGGAAGTTTAGATAGCGATGAAAGTTGCCATTGATTTCCATAAAAGTTTATTAGTAAAATCTTGACTTCTATCACAATAGGGAAGAAAAGCACCACATCCTATTCCTAGCTTAGCTAAGTACACTAAGATACTTTGTATAATATCAAGATACATCCCTTCATGTTCACTGAAAGAAAACCCATAAAATTATTTTAGACCTCATGAGGCTCTTCCACATTACATTTCACTGTGGATCTTTCAATTTAGTATTTTAAAATTTCAAGATTTACATTGCTCTTAGCATTAAATTCTCATTAGTTTTCTTGTTTTTCTCATTTTCTCTGTGATATGGGTAATGTAAAAAGAATAACTCAGAAAAAGTAATACACAGTTTGTAGCTCCTGTGATGATATAGGAAGAAAGTAATTCTCTTGGCAGAAGGGTCTTTGAGAGAATAGTAGAAAAAAGAGTGCCATGTATTAAGAAGATTTAATGAGCATGAGATCTGATAGAATTTTTTTGTTTTGTTTTGGTCAGAAAAATTGTTCTGTTTGGTTAATATGCAGAGATATTTTGAAAATTTTAATTAAAAATTTAATAAGCCTGTGAATAAAAGTTAACCACCTAACTTCCAGGTCTTCATATAGAAATGATGATTAAAACAAATCACAGCAAAGCAGTAATATTTTTTTTTTTCAGAGTACATTTTGGAACATGAAAAAAATAAAGGTGAGTTTTTACCAGACTAAAATATTTTGTCCTTTTCATGGTCAGTATAAATAATGCTGCTGCATTTTTAAACTTGTTATAGAGGATCTGTAAAATTTTACTGCTGAAATTGAAGGAGGAAAATTATACACATGGGGTCTTTAACAGGTTTTGCGTCTAACAGCTTTGACACTATCCCACAGATTTTTGTCCCTGCCCTGATAGGTAGCCTTGAGAAGTGCCTGTTGTCTGGAGTCTAATGTTGCAGCAATTAAATTCCCACAGGAAGCAGTAGCTTTAGGAGATGTGATTAGATTGGAGACACTGATGCTTGTTTTGATTTTGAAAATACATCATTGATCAAGGCTACTGATTTCAGCAACTGTTCTTGCTGAGGGGAGGCATGGGCTTAACTTTTGCCTTTATATTTCACTGTGGGGAAAATGAAGTCTTCTCTGCCTGTCAAGCCTTTACTCTGATACAAGGCCAATGCCTTTAGTAGATAATCCCCCAAATGTCAAATAACCTTTATTTCCCAGAGGTCATGTTGATCTTTTTCTTCTCATTCTGACCTCAGAACAGACCTATTCATTTTACATCTGACATCAGACCATGAGAAAACAGGGTAAGTTTTAGCTTTTTTCCAGAGCTCTTTGTTGGGATGCTTTTTGTTGTTACTGTCCCCCCCCCCCCATCCCCAACCTCACCCCCCAGCCACCAAAGGAATGGAATGTATTGTCTGTGCCTGTATATATGTGTGTTATTATTTTTCAAGCCATATCAGAGAAATTCTAAGCACTTCATTTAAGTCAACTAATTTTTAGAAACAAAGGAAAACATAATTGATAGGAGTTAGTCTCCAAATGAAACTAATCAATCATCAAGTTTCTAGTTAATAGGCAAGACTTTCTCCAGCCACCATTTTGGAGCAGATTCTTCTCTTCCATCATTACCCACACCCTAAATCCCATAAGATATTCTTCAATGGCCCTGAACATCTGAAAGTGAAGTTAAATGATTCTACACATAATATCAAATGCACATTTATTCACTCACACAAAACTTCCCCCTAATAGAGCTGACTCTACAAATCAATCATCCTATCACATTTAATTGGCAGAGTAACATATATAATGAATATGCATGTAATATGAATTGTGGAATGAAATAATTATCTGACCAGTTGTATAAGTTTACCAATCCATACTATTGAAAATCCCTTAGCTTCCCTTAGAATACCCTCAAAATTATTAATTTTTTTACTTCAACTTCCATATTATCTGTCCTGAAGTTAGTCTCTATATAATTTCAACATTATTTTGAAAACAAAAACTCAAAAAGTTAAAAAAATCTTTTTTGTTGCTTCCATAATAATGTTGGAGAAAAGTATCAGTTTAAAATGTCAGCCCTTCCTAAAATTATTTATGTTACATTAAAATATTAGTAACTGCTAGAATAGCTGTTGAAATGTAATTTTCAAGATATCATATCTATAAATACTCTTGCTGTGAGAACTCATCTTTGGTCTCTCATTCATAAATGTTTTCTTGGGTGCCAATTATGAGTGAACTATAATATGCTGGGAGCTTACATTATGAACTAAGTTAAGACAAATTATGAACCAAGAGTTTCGAATGGGACAAAGAATGCTGCAGGCACACAAACACAGAGCGATGGAGTGCTTCAATACATATTGTGGCAACATGATGGAAGAACACCCACAGTGACTTGGGCGCCTAGCCCTTTCTAGACAAATGGTGACAACCTGTGATACAGAGGATGAAGAAGTATGGATTGAGGAGACTGACTTGGAAGTATGTTCAAAGCAAAGAACTATTAGCATTATCAAATGCACAGGTAGAAATAGTATAATGCAGGGGTGTAACTGCCTTGGATATAATGCAATGGATGAGAGCCTTAATCTTCGTAGTAGTAGATGAATTAGGTCAAGAACTTTAGTCATAGAGGTTAAATTAGTATGTCAAGCCCATTTTTTAATTTTTTTGAAAGGAACAAATACAGATACCGCCTTTTCCCACAGTACGTGTACCATGAATGTTCCTCCTATCCATCAGATACTGTTACTGTTTCACCTGAAATCACCTTCATAATTAACTGGTTTCAAGGATGCCACTATAAGAAAACTGTATCTTTTTTTTTTAAGTGTCTCAGACTCTTTTGAAGCACTTTGATATTGCTGTATTTAAACCTGAATCAGCTGAACAGGAGGACTAGGCTGCAATTAGAGACAGTACTGCCAGAGTGGGGCGGGTATCTTCTGTGTCTTGTTACTTTGCAGCCACAACTGACTTCAGGGAGCAGATTTTAAGAGTAAAGGAAGATGAGAACGTTCCATTTCTGCTGGTTGGTAACAAATCAAATTTAAAAGCGATGGAAGGTTTCTGTAGAAGAAGTAAAGAGCTGAACCAATCAGTGAAATGTTATCTATTTGGGAACATCTGCTAAAATGTGAGCTAATGTTGACAAAGTATTTGACTTAATGAGGGAAAGAAAGTTGAACAAGAAAGATGGAACATCTCTGAAATAGAATTTACTGTGGCCCTGATTATGTACATGTGAGACGTGCCTGGCCCATCCGGCTGGGCTCACGTGGTTTGTACCATAAGCACACCTGAGAGGCCTGCTTTCTGTGGCTGGGAAGTGCCTGAGCTAGTGGTTCTGTCCAATTTCCAGGTTCCCAGGTTCATGAGGCCTTAGATCACCTTCTTTTCAGGGTATTTGACTCTCAATACTCCTTGCACTTCTGGGTCGGCTCGGCCTTTGCCTACTGACTTACTATTAGATCTCTAGGCCTTCCCAGTTGTCATTAGCCCATGAGTCTGGTCTCAGCTTAATACTCTAGAGAATATTGCTTATGATGATGTTACATATACACACAAATAAAACTATGCATCAAGTTTGTAAACAATGTAAGTCCCAACTAGTGAAGAAAAGAGCTAAAGATTTTGGGCCATGAGAAAAAATAATGAAATAAATAGGATGAAGTGAGTTGATAATTGAAATCATTAAGGTTACAACTGATAATGGAAATGAGACTCATTCATCAAAAACACATTAATGAAGTCATTTTAGCATGTGGTCAATCAGCTTTCATGGATATGATTTCAAATGTTGATCAATGCAAAACATTTATTTTTTTACCCCCTCTGTATATATTAGTTTCTAGCAATGTTTGTCATGTATAAGAATAAACAGAATGGTTTGAAGTAAGAAATACAGCTTAATAATCTCAGGATTAATGATCTCAGGATTCTGTGAAAACTTTACCTCTTGGGTTTTAATAGAAAAGTCGTATTTCATTTATAAAATGCATATATGAAATTCCATGTACAGTCCTGAAATAATAGCAGTAAATTGTGTATTCTTGAATATTTTATCTGTTATTAAAAAGGTATTCAATAATAATACTACAGGCATTATTTGTGGTATTTATTTGATTATGCCAAATTGACTAATTTTTTAGTGTCATTTATCTAATATATGCTATTAAAAAAGATGTTGCAACATCATACACACACGTCTGTGTTTATATAAATATAAAAGACCTATATTGACAAATACATATATATGTATACCCAATACATAAACAATAAAACCTCGGATTACAAGTAACTTGTTCTGTGAGTGTTCCTTAAGATAAGAAAACATTTCTAATAAATTTTAACTTGATAAATGAACGATATCTTGCAATACAAGTCATACATGATGCCAGATGTCACATGATCACAACTGAGCCAGTGGTTCTTCTCTTTCTCTCTTTCTCTGTGAGATTGGGGGTGATCATCTCCCATGCTTGGATGCTCGGTCTCAGGCCACGGTGTTTGGCAGAAATCAGTGATTTTTCAGAACGTTGGAAGGTGCACACAACTGGCACTAGTGTATTTTCTGTCACTTCAGAGCACCTATGGACAGTCCTTTGCTTTTCCATACAAGAGTAAGCTTAGGAATGCTTTGCTTCATTCTAGGTCAAGCTGCCTGCAGATATAGACCCTTTCTTCTGCTGCCTTATTGCCAGTTACATTAAATACAGTATAAGACAAGTTTAGTAATACTGTACTGTAGTCAGCATCTGGGTGAGTATGTACAATGGTCCCCATGCAGAAAAAGGTTGAAAAGAAAGGTAGTAAGACGGAGATGATTACGGTGAAATCATTGAGAAGTATGAACAAGATATGCATGGGGCTGAAATTGCAAGATTTTATAAGAAGTCTTCATCTGCATCCCATGGCAACGTTGATGTTATTCAGATATGGTAGTAGGCATATCCACTCAAGTTTTTGAGAGCATATTACAAGGCAGTGACCTATTTATTAGCAAATAAAACGATTAAGTAGCATATATTTGCAGACCTAGGATAGTTTCATTATGTTGACTGCTCTAGTAACTTCTACAAAACAAAACAAAATAAATTTTTTTCTGGGAACCTGGAGACAGTTGATTCAAATAAATGATTTGAAATAATTAAAGCAATGGCTGATTGAGGTTCTGTCTCTTATTGTGGCTCTTTTTTGTGTGTCTTATTTTCTCTTCTTTGTATTGTCATTTTAAGTGATACTGATTTCCATTTAAATGTAATAATATTTTAAAAATACAGGTCATAATGCACATCAAAGATAAGAAAAGAGGGAGGGAGGGAGAAGAATAGGAGAAAACAAAGGAAAGAGGGAATGAAAGAGTGAGTGAGAAAGGAGAGAGAAATTGAAAAAAAAGAAATAGAAAAAATAAAATATTAAAATGACATTTTCCAATAAGTAACATTTAATTGCAATGCACATGTTTTCAAGTAAGTACTGTATCACAGAAAAAAATACTGTACGCTTAAGTACAGTCTCAGGATTGTCAGAAAAACTGATTAATTTTGCTCTTACTCCCATTTTCTCAACAATCTTTGTCTTCAGAGTGGATAAATGCAGTGTCACTCTGGGTTCGCTTGGCAATCTTAAAATTGTCACAAGAATGGATTGGGTGCCGTTTTCTCTTCTTGTTACAATCTTTGTCATGAGCTCTCACAGACCTTTTAATGCTTGATATGCTCTCATTCTCATTACATATTCTCATTCCCATAACAAAGATTATAATGAAAGAAGAAAATGTCATAAAATTAATCCATTCTCATAACAGTCTGTAACGAGGGCAGAAAATTGAGCAAAATTAATCCGTTCTCATAACAATCTGAAGATTGTAATGAGAACAGAAAATGGCATGAAATTTATCCTTCTTTTGACAATCTTTAAATTGTAACAGGGCAGGAATGGGATACAAGATTAACAAGCCCTTGGGACAAAGGCTCTAACTAGAACTGAAAATCATACAAAATTAATTTGTGTGTGTGTGTGTGTGTGTGTGTGTGTGTGTGTGTGGGTTTGTGTTTGAGAAAGGCCTGAAAGCCTGAAACTGTAATGCCTGGTTCCATTGGGATACCACATCAAAATCAGTACCTATTTTAATTTGTCTTAAAATACTAGAGCCTGACACCTTTGCTAGGATAGTGAATTAAAACAAATACGGATGTTCACTCTTCAAGTAGACCCTGAGGGCAAAACTGTTTTGGTAAGTAGGATAGTAAAGAAAGTGGAATTTGTTACTGAATTCATGAAGTTATGAATAACCCATTTGTTATCCAATAACTTTCATTTAAAAATGTTTTTTAAAGTGAATGATACGGTAGACACAGCCTAATGTCAAGCGATAAGTGTGTTGCCACAAATTTTAATTCATTTGTGTGCACAACCGACCTATGTGTCTGTATGCACACTACCATGACTCATTTTCACTAGCATGTGTTCTGGGAGTACAGAACGTCCTTGGTCAAATAGCCGGGTTTTTGGTGTACACCTACCTTTTTATGGTTTACCTATTGTTTAATTTCTTCACTTAGTCACTTAATGTATTGCGTTTATGATGGCCTTTCAGACGTTTTCATTTTAAATAGCCTCAGTTTCTAAAAGGAAACTAAGGTCAGACAACACTTGCATAGGCTGCAAATCTGTTCAAGCAGAACATGAACAGCTTTTTATTTGCCTTTATAATTGAAGTATAAACAATGTAGTGAATTAATGTGCTAATTATTCTTACTTATGAGGGCACACATATTTGTGCATAGAATGGATTTTAAAAATATTTATTTAGCACTTATGTTAAAACATCCATTATAAATGGATTTATGAATAAATTCCCACTTTTATAAAAATTATAAACTTTTTTCCATGAGTACAGGATTGTTACAAACAAACGATGATTTCAATTGCTTAAACAACAGCCTGTCATTTTAAAGATACATATTAGGAGCTAATGATAAATGGCGATAATATTAAATACTTCGCAAAGTTTTATTTTTATAACATCAAAATGAAAAGTCTCATTTACATTATTGTTTTCCCTGTTTTAAGACTGTGTACCTCAATAACATTTGAGAAAATTGCGAGTGTATCAGTGAAATTGCAATAATTTATTGGGATGCAAAGCTATTTTGTGGTATTTTCCTGATACACTAAAAGCAAATATCTATTTGAAAACCCTCACGGTTATGTATAATGATATCACTGGTTGAAAATGCATTATTGAACATCAGTAGTCTTAACCATAAAAGATAGTATTTCAATAAATTGGAGGTATAGTTAGCAAGTTTAAAAAATACCCTTATTTTTAGTTGCAGCTGTTAGAATTTTCATATCCAGAGGTTAGTTTTGAGTGATTTACTAAACTGTATCTTCTGTGTCTTTTGACAAGAAAATGTATACAACTGTAACTACAATTAAGAGTGCTTTTTTGATAAAAATAAAATAAAAGTCTGAGTAAAGTAAGTAAATCTGGACATGGTCATGGTGCCATATTTTGAGAAACATGCAAGGCCGGGGCTTAAATTGCCACCCATTTTTCTACATCCAGAAGAAAGATAAATATAGTGATTCATAGTACTTGTGAAACCTTCAGAAAGTAAACCTTTTGCTTCATGGAAAAATGAGAAATTTGGGAGGTGGCACTTTTCATCATCAACAAAAGCTATTTTTGCAGACCAAAGAAGAAATGAAAAACTTTTCATTTATTTAGCTGTTCCTGGAAAGGTTGTAAAAGGTCCTATCATGAAAGACGAAAAGGAAGAGCTGTTCATAGAAAGCTTTTAAAGAACAAACATCATAAGCTCAGATTCATATGGTAGGTGGAATATTGTAGGAAGGTGCAGGGGGCAAAAGCACCAGGATGTGATCCCAGAAAGAGGAGCCTCTTCTCTGTACTTTTTCCATTGTTCCCACCTTTTATATACTTAGCTATAGGTATGTTCCAATTTAATGTACTATTCTGTGTGGAAATCCAAGTTTTCAAAAAAAAATATGAGTAGAAGTTCTCTTATACATTAGTTTTATTAAATAGTACGCCATGGGACAGCTTGACAGAGTATACTCCTGTAATTCCAGTGCAATGTGTCTCATTATCGAAATGTGTTCATCATTCATGGTAGGCTTTTTCAAATTATACTGGTATGCTACACCACCAGTCTTTATATTTGAATATATTGATACATACTGCTACTAACTATATACTTTATTTTCATTGTTTTGTTGAAATAAAAATAGCCATTTCTTACATGGGCAGAATTGAGTATTTTTATTATAGCATAATCATTAAAAAACTTTTATGTGAAATATATGGAGAATGTGTTTGCCAATTATGAGGGTTCCTTTGTAGTGAGAGAAACTCCAGGAGACTGTGATACTCATAGTGGTAGGTGAAATGGAGCCTTGGGGAGGAAGAAAAGGGACTTGATAATACAGGGAGGAGTGGAAAGGGAAGGATGCAAGGGAAGGATGGACAGATTATAGGAAAGCTCTAGGTGACAGTCGTGATAAAGGATTTGTGGGCTTGATTAAAATGTTTGTTTTGTGTATATGATAAAAGTATTTTCCTCTGTGTCATTGACAAAATATTAAATAATTTATATATTTCTCACTAATTCACCCGTATAAATGGAATGTTGTTTTGGAAGTTTAAAGAACAGGATAAAGTGGCATTGAAGATATTGAATCATACATGTGAGGAATGGAAAAAGATAATATTCAAGGGAAAAATAAAGTCATATTCCATATTCAGCTACTGGACAAAATTTTACTAAAATAAGGACAATTAGACTTGGGATGTAGCTGTTTCTTTAGTAAGAGTTATCGCTCCAAACTTTGTCAGTCTGGGAGTACAGATATGATCCAAGATAATGCATAGATTATTTACTAGATGGTATTGAGAACTTCGCATCCAGTTTCTCAGAGACCCCTTATCAGTGAAGTTCCTCCAGCTCCTACATTTCCTAAGCATAGCAAACTGTAGCTCCGTCCCAAGAAGACCTTGTCAGAGGGTCAGTCTCCACCCACCATTGCAAATAGAAGGGGTCATTGTCCAGCCCTAGATGTCCCATGTATATACCACTGGTGTTAACTCTTTACTGTGGAAGCTGTGTTCATCAGGAGACAAGATCTCTTTTCTCTAGTATTTGAACTATCTGTGCATCTATCCATCTGTCTTTCATTTTACTTTTGGTCATGATTCTGAAATGCCTCTAATTGTGTTCATGTTTCTCAGTGACCTAATCTATGGAAGCCTGGGATCTAAGGCAGAAAATTGCTTTCTGATTCTTATGTTATTTTGGCATTTCTTTATTTGTTTCCACACTATTTTGCCTACCATTTTAGATTACTAGACAATAAGTTCCCATTGAATTCCTTTAGTTTATCCTGTTCTGTCCTGAAATTTTACTTTTATTTTTTTCTATTTTCCAACACCTCTCTTAAATTATATTTAGGGTTTACGCTCCCCTGTCAGCTCTCAAATTGAGATCTGTAAACTTTATAATTTGTGTGTTAAATCCCTACCTTTCAATTAAATACATTCCATCCCCCAAAATAAAATCCAATCTAATATGTTCATTCAGTAAAATGATCACAGTGTGTTTCTTTAGCAACACTTAAATGATGCAGTGATTCTGCTCTGTTTCTTTAAGTGGTGTAGGTAATTTCCCTTGGATTTCACTGATCATGTACAGCATTGCACTGGTAATTCAGTTTAATAAGAATGAGACAGGTGACATATTGAGTCTAGCAAGCAACATGAATGTAGTGAAAGTCCATTCTCTATGTCTAAACATAGAAGACATAGACCTAGAAGAAAAATACTACTTTATATGTAGGCATTTATTTAGCCTTTATTTTAGATGTTTTAACAATTGTATCCTGTCACTTCTGACAGCTGTTTCTTAAAAGCAAAGCCTGTCTTGAAAGCCAGTCCTGAGTCCTAATAGCTCTGAGACTTTGTATAATGCTTTATAAAGGATAAGAAAACAAGCAATGGGACTAAAACTGAAATTAGGCATGAGAAAGTCTCAATTGGATGGAGGTGGATCACACTTAAAAAATTATCTAGAGGGGGATCATTTTTATTTGAGTCTCCACATTTTTTCGAGTTCTGTTTTGAAGCCAAAGGAATAACAAAAATCTTCTGTTTGTCCCCTTTTTTCTTATTAGTAGAATATAAATTGATTTTGGTGGTAGGTAGTTTTAAGTTAATTGCACTGAATGACATTTTTAACTATATTTCTACTAATAACCAATAGATTTTATTTTCCTTAAAGAACTTTCTTGCATATTATGACAAAACCTTTTTCCAGAACTTTGTTTTAAAATCTATTAATCTGGGGCGTTCCTGGGTGGCTCAGTTGTTTGAGCGACTGACTTCGGCTCAGGTCATGACCTCACAGTTCGTGAGTTCCAGCCCCGCGTCAGGCTCCGTGCTGACAGCTTGGAGCCTGGAGCCTGCTTCGGATTCTGTGTCTCCCTCTCTCTCTGCCCCTCCCCAGCTCATGCTCACACTCTGTCTCTGTCAAAAATAAATAAACTTAAAATTTAAAAATAAATAAATAAATAAAATCTATTAATCCGGGGCACCTGGGTAGTTCAGTAAGTTAAGTGACTTCAGCTCAAGGCTTGATCTCATAGTTCATGAGTTCGAGCCCCGTGTCAGGGTCTGTGCTGACAGCTTCAGATTGTGTCTCCCTCTCTCTCTGCCCCTCCTCCTCTCATACTCTCTCCCTTTCTCTCTCTCTCAAAAATAAACAAACATTAAAAAATTTAAATCTATTAATAAAAAAAGTAATAAAATATTTATTAACAAAACAAAGTGGGGGCATAAAGAGTGTATGTTCACACATACACTGTTTATTTATTTGCTTTTTTAATATCTTTGAGATAATAAAAAGAATTATTTTTCTATCAAGTCATGATTTCTGTGCAGTCGGTAAGTAATTTCCTCTCTCTTCTTCTAGGTAAAATGGAAGTCCAGTTTATTTCAGAGGCTGCTTCAGTGAATGAAAGAGAACAAAGGAGAGAGGGAAACAGTGAGTTTTATGTTTAATCTTATAATAACTTGTACCTAGGAAGTACAATTATTATGATATTTTTCCAAGATATCTATGATCTATTGTAAGCAGGGGCTTAGATATTATACATGAGACATAAAGTAATTAAAATATTTAGGTGAACATAAATTACTTAAAGTGGTAGCTTATTGTTTTCTGTCTTGATTTGTACAATTTGGGAATTGTACAAAGAGGAAGATACGAAACCGTGACTAATGTTGGCAGCTGGCCTCATTTATTTTTGATGCATACCCTAAAGGTACTCAAAGTTTCTTATCTCCAAAATTGTATTTAGTATGTTTCCTTCTGCATAGCTCAGGTCTCCTCTTCCTCCAAAAATTGTCGTTGTATAGCAGAGGAACTATTGTTGGATTACCTCCAATTTCCTCCAATTTCCTCCTCCAAGTCTATCTTAACCCAAAGCTGTCACTTTGCTGTACCTTACAGAAAAGTCAAAAGCCATGAGGAAAACTATATTCAGAATTTAGTCAACATGTAGAGGCAATATCCTCCATTTTGTTTCTGAAGAAACATGGACACTTTATTGAAATACTATATAAGTTAAGCTTTAAGAATTTTCATAAAGTTTAAATGTTTTTCAACAGTGGTAAACACTTTGGCATCAATATATTAAATGTGAAACTGATGATGAATTACATAAATTATTACACTTAATATTTATGGAGAAGAATCTTAGGGATATGTACTTCAAAATCCACTTTTTACTGCATTTTTATTTTCTGCTATAATATCTCTTTAGTTTTAAGACTGTTAATCATTTTAAGAGAAAATAGATGTTCACTAATAAATTAATGTTTTAATGTTTAACTATTATACTTATGAACTGAGAATCAATGAAAAATTTAGAGAAATAGTTTTATTCATGATTGCCTAAATTATTGTTTAGCTTAATCATGTGAACTAGTTAATTTATACTGATTATAAGCAAAAGAATATCATAATGATAAACTACAATATATCTTTTTCATTATTTTACTTCCAATATATAATCAAGGAAACATATCTTTAAGAGGGAAATTTTAGCTTTTCCTTGTAAAGCCTTCTCTGTAACTTTTGGTGCTCATATTTAACCTTCATGTTATAGTTGGCCCTAAAAAATTTTCCTATTTAAATAAATTCATTTAAAAATTATGCAAATAGTGTGTGTGTGTGTGTATATATATATATATATATATATATATATATATATATTTAAATTAAGCACTATGTGTAAAAATTGTGTTGGATGCAGATTCCATCGAAATTTTATTCAGTAATGTACATATATATATCTATATACCTGTGGTATCATATTATGCTATTTTTCTAAATTTTGAATTTAATATGTCATATAGACAAAAATTAGGATTTGAATGTGATAAAAATATATGGAAAACTTAGTTGAGTTTCTTTTTTTTTTTTTTATTGAGGTGTTGTTTCAGTTACTAGTGCTGCATAAAAGTTGTCTCCAAAACTTAAAGGCTTAAAGCAGCACTAATCATTTTATTTTCCATTTTCTTATGTTTAGGCATTTGGGAATAGCATAGTCAGGCTTCAGGTCTTTCTTAAAATTGCAGTTAGATGTGGTTGGAGCTGGAAGAGCTGGTGATTGGAGAAGCTAGGGTCTTTGCTAGACATCTCCTTTTTTATATAGTTTCTCAAATGTGATCTCTTCAGGTAGACCATTTATAGGAGTCCTCCCAGCATGGTGGCCTGAAGGCAGTCAGACTTTTCATAACAGTTCAGAGCTCCAATGTTAGCGTTCACATGATCAAGTCAGAAGCTGAATCACCTTTTGTAATCTAGCTTTGGAAGTCATCTAATGTTATTTCCATCCTATTCTTTTTGGTGAAACAGGCACAAATACAATTATCCTGTCTGCAGGTAGGGGATCGTCTGTCTTGGTTTGTTTGCAGACTGTCCTGATATTAGCACTAAAATCCCACATCCTGGAAACCCCCAGGGCACTTAGTTACCGCATTCTCAGCAGAAAAGTATTGAAGTTTAATAAATTCCTTTAGTAAATTTCAGCAATCTTATTTTGTGGTTATTGATTTTAGAGTTCTCTATAGTCAACCTTTACTTCATTAAACCATGATGTCTCCAGTGTTATATTCTAGAAAACTGATTGTTTTGCTTTACTTTGGCTTTTAATCTATAATTACTTTTTGCATTATGGTATAAAGGAGAAGCCAAGGTTCATTTTCTTCCATATAATTTATTTATTTAATTAATTTATTGAAAAGATCACTTTCCCCCCAATATATATGTAGTGTCATATATAGATAATGTAATTTTTTACATGATTTGCACTGTCGGAAATAGTAGAAATGTCTTGAACTATAATAGTAAAAGACCTGCACCTTTATGTTCTTTTTTTCGGTATCACTTTGGTTATTCTAGATCCTTTGCATTTCCTTGTAGATTTTATAACTCACATGTCAATTAAAAGAAGCCGGGGGGGGGGTGTTTTAGGACTGTGTTGAAACCATATATCAGTTTGAACAGAATGAGCATTATAGATAGACCGGGTCTTTTAATATATAATGTGGTTTTGATGTACATTGATTTGGTTATTGAGTTTCTTTCAATACTTCTCTGTATTTTCCAATTTCAAGATCTTACTTATTTTCATTATATAATTTCCAAATATTTGATATTGATATTTTTGTAGATGAGTGTAACTGATGCTTTCATCACATTTTTCTTGCTCCTTATGTCTGTACGTATATGTGTGAATATACATGCTTTTTTGTATGTTATGTATGTTGTATCTGTATGATTTTTCACATGTTGCCCTTATGACTGGGAACCTTCCTGAATTTACTTGTTATTGTCAATATCTTATATTTTTATTGTTTTGTATTCTCTGTAAAATTTATGTCATCTAAAGTAAAACTAGCAGCACCTGAGTGGCATCCAACTCTTGATTTCGGCTCAAGTCATGATCCCAGAGTCCTGGGATAGAGCCCCACACTGGGCTCAACACTCAGCATGGAGCCTGCTTAGGATTCTATCTATCCCCCTGCCCCTCTCCCCCACTTGCATGCACTCTCTCTCTCAAAAAAAAAAAAAAAAAAAAAAAGTAAAATTAATGTATTTTCTTTTTTCCAGCCATAATTACTATGTTTTTTTGTTTTTTTGTTTTTTGTGTGGGAAATCAAATAGCTATGTCCTAGGCTAGGAGATTATAGGGAACACATTGTAAAGCAGAACACTGCTTTCTGGCCTTGCTAAAAACAGCAGCCACACTTTGCTTCTCTAGTTAATGTATATGTAGGGGGCACTTATGTCACTTATCTAGTTAATGTATATCTAGAGGGTAGGTCCTGCCTATACTCATAAATTCTTTAGAATATGTTATCACATGAAATATTTTATCCTGTTTTAACTTGTTTTGTCTGCATGCTTTCTATATGTTCTTATTGGCATGTAGCCCACTGTTGTATTGCACAATGTTTTCTTAAATTTATGCTCAATAAATATGGGAGCTTGAGAGCAGCTCTGGGAAACTTCCCTTAGCCTCCCTCACTTCTCTTAACTTGTGGATTTTTGAGTAATCCTTTCTGTAGTCCTCGGCTTTGCTGGAAAAAGCCAAAAACCAAACCCGCATTTTTTTTCCTTACCTTGTTTTAAAAGCTAAAACTTTTAGTAAAATTTGAATGGTAGTGTCAACAGTGTATCTTAACTTTTAATCTAATTTGGTCTAAATCTTAACAATGTATCTAATTAGTTAGAAAGCATTCAGCATTTTCTTACAGTGTAGTATTACAGACAGCTATTTTTGGTGGATTCTCTTCCTTATAGTTTTAAAAAGTTATTTCCTATGCCCAGTTTCATGAGAATATAATTTTAACCATGAAATGGTAATGAATTTTAGCAACATTTTCTTCTATCTCTTTGGTTTTGTCCATTATTCTGTTAATATGATAAATTTTAAGGAATGGCTTTCCATAAATAAATCCCACTTTATTATCAGATACTAACCATTTGGTACATCACTGGATTATATTTTCTGTTTTTTTTCAATTTTTATGTCTATGTTCATGGGAATATCTTGTCCCTAATTTTTCTTTGTAATGTCCTTGTCAGGTTATGGTATTGGCATTATGCTGCTTACATAAAATGAGATAGAAAATGTTGCTTGTTTTTCTCTTCTTTGGGAGATATTTTGGAACATTTGATATTTCTTCCTTAAGCATTTTAAAGAATGTTATCAGGGAACCATCTTACCCAGTTATTTTCTTTTTGACAAGGATTTTATATATGGATTAAATTTCTTTTACAGATATAAGATTATTCAGATGTTCTATTCATTTTGTATTAGTACTGGTAAATTGAATTTGTAATAATTTGTCTATTTTATTAAAAATTCTAAACTATTGGCATAAAGTCATATATAATTGCCTATTATTATATTTTTAGTATTTATAGCTGTGATGTCCCTATTTTCATTCTCAATAATGGTCATTTGTATATTTTCATTTATTCTTGACCTCTTATATTTTTTAATGTTTATTTATTTTTGAGAGACAGAAAGACAGAGTGGAGTGGAGGAGGGGCAGAAAGAGAGGGAGACACAGACTGTGAAGCAGGCTCCAGGCTCTGAGCTGTCAGCACAGAGCCTGACACAAGGCTCGAACTCAAGAACTGCGAGATCATGACCTGAATGAAAGTTGGATGCTTAACCTATTAAACCACCCAGGCGCCCTTACCTAAACATTATTTTAAGAAGCAAGCTGAAGAATCAGCAAAATAACTAAAATATATCTCCATCCAGAAATAATCTTTTCTTTTAGGTGTTTATCAATTTGTAATTCTTTTCGAAGATCCACCATTTGGCTGTATTGCTTTTTATTGTTGTCGTTGTTGCTGTTTGTACTGTAGTCTGTTTTTGTTCTTTGATATTTCCTTAGAAAAATTTTTTTTTCTTGCTTCCTTTATACTTTCACTGTAATTGACTCTTTTCTCACTGCTTGAGTTGGGAGCTTAGGTAATTTATCATTAAGCTTTATTTTTATTTTTTGGTAATCTATGCCTTTTAAGATATAAATTTCCATATGGACACTAGGTACATTACACAAATTTTGATATTTTATTTTCATTATCATTCAGCTCAAAATATTTCTTAATTTCTATTGTGGTATTTGTTGTTGTTTTTCCTTAATTTCCAAACACTTGCAAAAAGGTAATAGTAGATCATTATACTACTGTGTGCTACGTTGTACAGTTTTGTTTATTGTTAACTGCTGAGAGTTTCTTTATGACTTAAGGTAAGATCTATTCTTGTAAATGTTCTATGTGTACTTTAGATGTACATTTTTTTTAACCACATGGTCATAGTGTTCTATAAGCATCTATCAAAGTAAGTTATTTAATTATTATTCAAATCTGTCTTACTGATATCTTGCATTTGCATCATCTCTGTTACTGGAGGTATGTGTTTTGCTAAAATCTCCAGATAGGATTGTTCATGGCTTTCTCTCTCTCTCTAAGTTGTTTTCTTTATGTATTTTCAAACTATATGTTTTGGTGCATATCAAATTAGGTTTTGTATATCTTCATGTTAAATTCAGCAATTTATCCCTGTAAAATATTTTCTTTATATCCAATGAAATTCTTGCTTTAAGGATTATTTTATCTGAAAATATTAGTAGCACCCACTTTGGATTCCTTTGTTCACATGGTACATATTTTCTCATCCATTTGCTTTCAGCCTATGTGTCCTCATATTTAGAGTGGAGTGTGTGTGTGTGTGTGTGTGTGTGTATGTGTGTGAGATTTTATTTTAATCAATCTGGTGATCTTTGTTTTTTACTAGGAGTTTTATACTGTTTAATTTTAATGTAATTGGTAATTGAATTGGGTTTAAATCTACCATACTGCTACTGTTTTGAATTTCTTTGTGTTATCAAACCTTTTTTTTTTCTTTTAGAATAAGTTTTTAAATTACTTTACTATTTTATGATCTTTTAGATTTTGGTTGTGCTTACTTCTGTTCATTGTTACTCTGTTTATTACAATATGAATTTTTTAATTTATTAAAAACTATATTAACACAATACATGAGTCACTTCCCAAATTTTGCCACAGGTAGACTCTATTTATCCTTTATGTACCATTTGTTCTATTGTTGTCTATGTTTTACTGTTATATATGTTATAAAGTCCACAATAAACTCTTATTTTACTCTAAGACATCAATATTCATTATGTTTATTAATTCATTTACTATTTTTGGAAACTTTAAGCCTTTCTTAAAGGCTTATGGTTTCATCTAGGATGGTTTACCTTTAGCATAGATAATTCTAGTGTTTTTTATATTTCATATCTGCTGGAGACAAAATCTTTTGACTTTTCTCTTTTTTATAGTATCTTAATTTTTTTCTATATATTTGAATAATATCTTATTGTCATGTTGTATCTTCCAATACCTTAAACCTATACTTCTATTCTATTCTGCATTTTAGAGTTTCTGTTGAAAAGCCAACTTTGAGTGGTATTTTTAACATAATATGTCTTTTTATTCCTTCAGCTGTTTAAGTATTTTCTATCTCTATCTGTTTTGTTTTTGTTTTTATTTTAGAAATTTCACTGCAATGCATTTGCCTGTGATTTTCTTTGTGGTTATCTAGCTTTTTGGTCACTGAATTGCTTGCATTTGTGGTTTTATATCTTTCATCAGGTTTAGAAAATTCTTAGTCACTTTTCTTTAATATTTTTCCAGTATTCTCTTTTTGTCTCCTCATATACCTCAACTACATATATTTTAAATATTTTGAACTCTTCTTTGTATATGTCTTGTTCTTCCCCTTTTTCTGTTTTTCATCCATGTTCAGTTTGAATATTTCTGTTTGATCTTTTTATGAAATCACTAATCCCATCTTCCATTGGTTTCAACCTTCTGTTGAATGCTTCCATCAAGACCTTAACCTCAGATAGTTGTATATTGGCACATATAGGATTTACATTAGATTCTTATTTTTATTGATGTTCAAATATATTTTGAAATTATTTCTCTTTCCATTCATTTTGACTGTATGTTATTCCCTTTTACTTAATTTTTAATCATATTATTGGGAAATCTTTGCTTTTCATCCAGTATATGAATCATCTCTGGTTCTGTTGCTATTGACTAATAAACATAAGTAAATTTTAAAAACATTTTGACATTTTACTTACTTCTGAATATAAGTCATTTTTTGCAAGCTTGGAAGCAGAATCAAACTAAGGCCATTTAGTCCTCTAGGGATCCAGGCCAAGTCTTGTGATATTCAATAGAATAAGATCATAATACAAGGTGCTAACAAAGGGATTATAGACGCTAAATAAATACCATGTATTTGTTTTTCCTTTAGTAAACAGCTAAAAGCCCAGAGCTTAAAGGGATGATATACAGAACCTCTCGATCTGCAAAGGACACAATCAACCAAATTGAAAGTTTGGCTAATCCATTGTCAAAACAGATCAGAGATTGCCCAGGATTAATGAGCAGGGGAAATTTTTACATCTTGGAAACTTGCTCTGAGGTTTAAAAAACTTCTGATTGTTGTTAATAAGAAAGCAAGTAAAAAATATTACAGATGTAGCTACACTGATAATTAATTTTGCCAGAATCTTCCACCAGTTAGAGATTAGCATAGGGGATAAAATACTTGGATATTTTAATATTTCAAAATAAATTACCTCATTGCCACCTGTGCCTGTCCCTCACTAGACCCAACCATCTAGGGGCTGAATATGGAGTGCTGGAAGGCAGTGCACCAGAAGTCCATAACTAGTAATTTTGTGTTTTCAGATTTATGTATTATATATTATAGAATATTGGATGTTTTTTCTAAAAAATATTAATTTAAATATAAGACTAAATATTCTTTCATGCACTTAAAATTTATTATTTATTACCTTGATCCTATGAAGTCTTTATTTAATATTCTCAGGACAGGTTAATACAGGTTATCCTTTACTTTGGCATATATTTGGTATATATTTGAAAATATTACTCTGGGTATCCTTTTTTTCCAAAATTAATGGTCTTTCTGGAATTTCAGTTAAAGTTCCAGAATAGTCACCATTGTCACTCCATACTGGTGGGCTTGAACTCCAAACTCCATTTCTTAGCTTTATATTGCCTCTAAAATATTTTTCACATTTCCCAGGCCTCCCAAGTGACTATATTCTACTAAGCATGCACAAATATCAGGAACTTCTTCTGAGGCCCTTTCCTCTCTAAGACTATCCCCTCACATGCCACTTGCCTAAACAACTTTGACTTGTAATATCTGTCTTCTCTGCCAATTGAGATCTCCCTTTTTTGTATTTTCTTTCCCCACAGTATGATTTGGACAGTTCTTTTTTTTTTTTATTTCATTTTTAACTTATAAAAAAATTACATCCAAATTAGCATATAGTGCAACAATGATTTCAGGAGTAGATTCCTTAGTGCCCCTTACCCATTTAGTCCATCCTACCTTCCACAACCCCTCCAGTAACCTTCAGTTTGTTCTCCATATTTATGAGTCTCTTCTGTTTTGTCTCCCTCCCTGTTTTTATATTATTTTTGTTTCCCTTCTCCTATGTTCATCTGTTTTGTTTCTTAAAGTCCTCATGAGTGAAATCATATGATATTTGTCTTTCTCTGCCTAATTTCACTTAGCATAATACCCTCCAGTTCCATCCACATAGTTGCAAATGGCAAGATTTCATTCTTTTTGATTGCTGAGTAATACTCCATTATATATATATGCCACATCTTCTTTATCCATTCATCCATCGATGGACATTTGGGCTCTTTCCATACTTTGGCTATTGTCGATAGTGCTGCTGTAAACATGGGGGTGCATGTGTTCCTTCAAAACAGCACACCTGTATCACGGGGATAAATGCCTCGTAGTGCAATTGCTGGGTCGTAGGGTAGTTCTATTTTTATTTTTTTGAGGAACCTGCATACTCTTTTCCAGAGTAGCTGCACCAGCTTGCATTGCCACCAACAATGCAAAAGAGATCCTCTTTCTCCGCATCCTCGCCAACATCTGTTGTTGCCTGAGTTGTTAATGTTAGCCATTCTCACAGGTGTGAGGTGGTATCTCGTGGTGGTTTTGATTTGTATTTCCCTGAAGATGAGTGATTTTGAGCATTTTTTCATGTGTTGGTTGGCCATCTGGATGTCTTCCTTGGAGAAGTGTCTATTCATGTCTTTTGCCCATTTCTTCACTGGATTATTTGTTTTTTGGGTATTGAGTTTGATAAGTTCTTTATACATTTTGGATACTAACCCTTTATCTGATATGTCGTTTTCAAATATCTTCTCCCATTCTGTTGGGTGCTTTTAGTTTGCTGATTGTTTCCTTCACTGTGCAGAAGCTTTTCATTTTGATGAGATCCCAGTAGTTCATTTTTGCTTCTGTTTCCCTTGCTTCCAGCAATGTGTTGAGTAAGAAGTTGCTGTGGCCAAGATCAAAGAGGTTTTTGCCTGCTTTCTCCTCGAGGATTCTGATTGCTTCCTGTCTTACATGTAGGTCTTTCATCCATTTTGAGTTTATTTTTGTGTATGGTGTAAGAAAGTGGTCCAGTTTTCCCAGCACCACTTGCTGAAGAGACTGTCTTTATTCCATTGGATATTCTTTCCTGCTTTGTCAAAAATTAGTTGGCCATGTGTTTGTGGGTCCATTTCTGGGTTCTGTATTCTGTTCCATTGGTCTGAGTGTCTGTTCTTGTGCCAGTCCCATACTGTCTTGATGATTACAGCTTTGTAATATAGCTTGAAGTCTGGGATTGTGATGCCTCCTGCTTTGGTTTTCTTTTTCAAGATTGCTTTGGCTATTCGGGCTATTTTCTGGTTCTATACAGATTTTAGGATTATTTGTTCTAGCTCTGTGAAGAATGCTGATGTCATTTTGATAGGGATTGCATTGAATATGTAGATTGCTTTGGGTAGTATCGACAATTTAACAATATTTCTTCTTGCTATTCAGGAGCATGGAATCTTTTTTCCATTTTTTTGTGTCTTCAATTTCTTTCATAAGCTTTCTATAGTTTTCAGTGTATAGATTTTTCACCTCTTTGTTAGATTTATTCCTAGGTATTTTATGGTTTTTGGTGAAACTGTAAATAGGATTGATTCCTTGATTTCTTTTTCTGTTGCTTCATTGTTGGTGTATAGGAATGCAACCGATTTCTGTGCATTGATTTTATATCCTGCAACTTTGCTGAATTCATGAATCAGTTCTGTCAGTTTTTGGGGGGAGTCTTTTGGGCTTTCCATATAGAGTATCATGTCATCTGTGAAGAGTGAAAGTTTGACCTTCTCCTGGCAGATTTGGATGCCTTTTATTTCTTTGTGTTGTCTGATTGCAGAGGCTAACACTTCCAATGCTATGTTGAATAACAGTGGCGAGAATGGACATCCCTGTCTTGTTCTGACCTTAGGGGGAAAGCTCTCAGTTTTTCCCCATTGAGGGTGATATTTTCGTTGGGTCATTCATATATGGCTTTTGTGATCTCGAGGTATGATCCTTCAATCCCTACTTTCTTGAGGGTTTTGTCAAGAAAGTATGCTGTATTTTGTCAAATGCTTTCTCTGCATGTATTGAGAGGATCATATGGTTCTTGTCCTTTCTTTTATTGATGTGATGAATCATGTTAATTGTTTTGTGGGTATTGAACCAGCCCTGCATCCCAGGTATAAATCCCACTTGGTTGTGGTGAATAATTTTTTTAATGTATTGTTGGAGCTGGTTGGCTAATATCTTGTTGAGGATTTTTGCATCCATGTTCATCAGGGAAATTGGTCTACAGTTCTCCTTTTTAGTGAGGTCTCTGTCTGGTCTTGGAATCAAGGTAATGCTGGCCTCATAGAAAGAGTTTGGAAGTTTTCCTTCAATTTCTATTTTTTGGAATAGCTTCAAGAGAATAGGTGTTAACTCTTCCTTAAATGTTTGGTAGAATTCCACTGGAAAGCCATCTGGCCCTGGACTCTTGTTTTTTGGCAGATTGTTCTTGAAGAGCTGGGTTGGCCCAGTTGGGCAAGGCTCAGTGTAATGGCTCCATTCTCCACTAGATGGTGTTGTGGTGCTCATAGGTGTGTGTCCGTATGTGTGGGAGCATGAACATGGCATCACCCAGTTACTCAGTCTGAGAGAACCAGTCTGGGAGAACTCTGTTCTCCCAATCAGCAATTGTGCACCCATCTTCTGTCTCAGCTTTTGTCTCCTCCCTGCTTTTTCACTGTCCATGACCAGGCCCCAGGCAGTACCTGTCTCCCAAATTTTGTCTCAGATGCAGCTGTTTTCCCTGGCCCCTTACTTCTGAGAGACTGCAGCTTTGATACGTTCCACCCTTCCTTGGGAGGGTCTCACCGAGCAGTGGCCAAATGAGAAATGGCCAAATGTTGGCTGCACCCAGGAACACTTGCTGGACCCTGCTGCTGACGGTGCCCTGAGACTGCGGTCATGTGCCAGCCGGCCCCAGAAAAAGTTTGCAAGATAGTGTAGCAGCAGCGTTTTAAGGATTATGGAAGATCGCAACAAACATCTGGCACAAGGCTTTACCCTTAACGACCTTGTTCCAGCACCAGTGAATATGGCCATTTTCTGGGGTCTGCTGGGCCCAGGTTGCCTCATAGCCTCTCCCAAATGTCCTTCCAGCAGTGGAACTGCTTTTCCCCATGTGGGCTGAGAACCTCCCAGACCCCACTCTGTTCCTGAGGATTCGCCCTTCCTACTAGAGCACTGCCAGGCATTGAGCTGAGGATTTGCAGACTTTTCGCTCCCCTTGTTTAAAGTCTTAATGGAATTTAAACCCTCTCCTTTCTTCTTTCTCCCTTTTTAGTTTAGTCCCTGTGGCTGTTTGCAATTTTCTGCTTTCTCTCCAGCTGCTTTTGGGAAGGGGTGCTTTTCCCGTATTCTACCCCCACCCCATCTCTGTCCTCTCAACGCCTGCAAAAACCCCTCCCTTCCCGCAGCTTCTTGTTCCCCAAGGTCACCTTTCCGTGCCGCGTACTTGCTGAATTCTGTGGTTCAGGTTGTGCAGATTGTTGTGTTAATCCTCCAATCAGTTTTCTAGGTGTGCAGGATGGTTTAGTGTTGGTCTGGCTGTATTTCATGGATGTGAGACACACAAAAAACTTCCATGCTGTTCTGCCATCTTGGATCCTCCCTGGACAGTTCTTTCAGGGAGAAAGCTGCTGTGAATATTGGCCTCATCTTCTAAGTTTATCCTCTCTCATAAATTATGACCCAAATTTGATTATTGCCCAATGCCTTAAAATAATTTCTTTATATATTTGTTAGTTTTCAAAAAAATTATTTTTCCCCTTCTCTGTCTCCTCATCCTCTCCCTCCTCCTGCTCCCTTCTGCCTCCTCCTCCTTCTTCTTCCTCCTCTTTCTTTCCTCCTTCCTTCCTTCGTTCCTTCCTTCCTTCTTTTCTTCCCTTCCCTTCCCTTCCCTTCCCTTCCCTTCCCTTCCCTCCCCTCCCCTCCCCTCCCCTCCCCTTCCTTCTTCCCTGTTGTTTGTCCTGGTGATGGTGGTATATAATGAGAGAAATAAGCTTCTAGATCATGACTGTTGCTGTTTGGGTGAAAGTTCAGGACAGTTTTCTTCTTCATTTATATGGAATTAGCAAGATTAGCAGTTTTACCCAGGATGCAGATCACGTTCAGACCTAAGTTTCTGTATGTGGAAGGTATCCGTTGGTTCAATCTCATCCCTGTTCAGCAGCATTAGGTTCGGTTGCTCTCAGAATCAGTCTTTGCCTTAACAGTTCAATCTTTCATTCTCCCATAGGCATGACAAGAAACACTGCCAAAATTTTTCACTGGCTCTACACCTGCATGTTCTCTTATGAGTAGAATGCTTCAGATACATTGCGTCAGCCTCTAATGATCCAAAACAATTCCTTTTTCACCCCATATTAGAATACTCCACTTTTTCATTGATTTATTGTTTTAGGGCCTTTCCTTTTTAGCTTTATATAATATGACATAAACATACTGCAAGTATGAATATATCAACTGTGTAATATAGAATAGATGATAGAATAAAATCAAACATTCTCTTTAGTTCCTGTATTTTACAACATTGCAACATAGTCAGTTAATATACCAAGATACTGGAATCAGTGTTAAGAGACCATTTCCACATTTCTGATAATACAAAGATCTTGCTTTTCTGACACAAAGGCATGCATTCATTTGTTGATTTTTAATTTGCATACAAAATAATTAAGTGTATACTATGAAAAGTCCATGGTGATCTAGGCACAAAACCTTTAATTTTTATGAACCGTCAATTAGAGCCTTGAGAATCTCCGAGAGGCATACATTCTATGAAAATTAGAATTTGAACATGAACTACTTAGTGGAGAGTATGCCAAAAAGAGATCAAATAAACATAGAGTGTTCTATTCCAGTTCACATTTTAGTGCTACGTGGAACAGGTTTCTAAACTTATTTTAGGTTAACAAGCTAATACTGCAGCTGTTAACTTTTTTCCCCTCAAAGTTTAATTTTGAGACAGAGAGAGTGTGCGGGAGGGTAGCGAGAGAAGGAGGGAGAAAGTCCCAACTAGGCTGCACACTGACAATGCCAAGCCCTATACAGGGCTTGATCCCACAAACCACGAGATCATGATCTGAGCCAAAATCAAGGGTCAGATGCTTAATGGACTGAGCCACCCAAGCACCGTGCAGCTGTTACTTTTATATGACAGGATTTGTCTTCTGGTTCATTCAGTTATTGGTAACCATATGACACAGTTTGAAAAAATATATTTCATTTTCCTTTCTATGCCTGAACTTTTGGGGCTTTAATTAATGAGATTTTACATTTGGCTTGATTTCTAATAAGGAAATGTACACAATACATTAATATTTATTCTAAAATTGTACATTTTCCCAAAGAATAATGTAAATAGTAAAACTAGTAAAAATGTAAATAATAAAAAAATAGTAAAAATAGTAAAAAAAATATGGGAAATTACCATATTTGTCACACTTAATGACATCACTTACCTGGTCCTCAAAGTCCTCCTACAAGAAATATGTACACTATTTTAAGCTACTTTTCAGTGTGTGGAAAAAATACATAGCCTAGTAAGAATCAGTAAAATAGTATAAAAGAGAAATCTTACCTCAGTTTATAAATTTTGGTGACTATGACTAAATTCCCTGAGTGGTGGTTTATAAACAGAATACCAATTAGAAGTCTACAAATTTTGAGAAATAGAACTCCAAATAAGGTACACTTTTCTTTTTAGGAAACAGGCTGACTATAGAAAGATATTGTTCCAAGCTTCATATGAAACTTAATATTTACAAATAAAGTGTAATACCTAATTTCCCTGGTGTGCAAACTCCTTTAATGTTATTGTTATCCCTAATACTGGCATCCTGCTCAAAAAGTGTTGCTTTTGTTTTTTCTATAATCCATTTCTTCTTACATATTAATATATGTTAACAGTGGCATAAGGGGCTTTTTCAAAGTGTATGTCCCTTGGCTTCAAACTCAGAGGTTCCAAATACTGTGTGTAGGCTGGGGCTCAGATACATGCATTATAATAATGGAAATCTGATCCAAGTAGTCTAAGGACATCATTCGGTAAATACTAATTTAAGTACTCTAGTAAGTACTCTGTGGTGTTGGGGTTGTTGCTCAATAATTCTGAGACTCAATTTTCCATATTTTAGTAGATGGAATGATTAATCTAGCTCATATTTTAGGTAGAGTTTTAGATGTATGGCAATTATGGCAATATTATCTATTTCTGTATTTGCCATTAGTCTGGAATGATAGGACTCAGGATGAAATAATGACAAGCTTATTTGTGGATAATACTTTATACATCTCTGATGCTTCATACCTTGTTTCTTAATTGCTGCACATATACACACAAATGAAAACCAAAATAAAAAAAAAAGCATTGTACACATGAGAACCATTGGGCCTAAGAAAGAATAAATGACTTTTAAACTGAAAGTAGTACAAAAGGACTGAGATGGAATCTGAACTCAAGCTTACAGATTCTGGGTTCAGTTCTTTTACGATTATACTGCAGTGAATCCCTACTATTATAGCTGTTTAAATCATCAGAGAATGAGTTGACCTACCCATTCTGCTAATGTTTATTTGGTGCTAACCATGAAAAAGGAAATATACAAGATACTAGATTCCAGCAGTTAAAGAAGCAAACAAAAATCCTTGCCCTTAAGCAGTTTCCATTCTACAGTGGAGAGAAAAGAATGCACAAAGGGTGTGAGCCATGTGTAAGTTGGAAGACCATGAAGTAAAAATATGCCTGCCATATGTGAGAAAATCAAGGAAACCCATGTGATTGTGACTAATTTGAAAGGAGAATAACAATAGGAGATAAGGTAAAAATTCTTAGATAGTTTTGTAGACCATCAGTGGGACTTTGGCTTTTAACATGAGTAAGATAGAAAGTCATTAAAGTTTTTTGATGAGGGAAATATTATGATCCAACTTATGTTGTGCCATACTATTTGGTTGCTATTTTGAGATTATTGTGAAAGAATTAAGTACGTAAGTAGAAAGTTTTTGAAATAAAAGACATAAGTAATGTGAGCCAGTTTGGTAGCTGTGGAAGTAGCAAGAAGGTACTAGATTCCCTATTATAGGAATAGAAACGATAGTATTTTCTAACAGATTGGATATTGGGTTTGAGAGAAAGAAATAAGAGATGACATTTTATCTACTTGACATTTTGTTGAGATGAGAACATGTTTTCTTGGAGGAAGCCCACAATTTTGGTTTGGACTTTCTAAGTTTGATATGCCTAATAGGCATTCAGTTGTATATCCTAATTATGGAAAAGAATTCAAGGACCTAGAGTTCAGGGAAAGATTCAAATTGAAGTAATAAATGTGGGAACACTCAGCCTATATATAAAATTACAGCCATGAGACTGGATGAGGTTACCAAGAGAGTAGACACAAAGAAAAAAGAAGAGATCCCAGGACAGAAGTTGAGGATGTAAGGAGGAACCTAAAAGAAAGATTGAGGAATATCCAGCACTGTAGGAGTAAAGCCAGATAAATGTATTACTTTGATACCTAGTGAAAAAAAAGTGCTTTGAAGACCGGAACATGATCAACTTTGTCAAAATGTCCAGAGAGATTGTAATCTTTCATGCTGTTTCTCTGGATTTTTCATAAGATAGGAAACATTTCAGTGTTAAGGGTTTTATAAAGGAGGCTTATGTTTAACATATAACTTTTGTTATCTAAGAGACAGTACATATTCTCAACTTTAGAGCCAATTTTCAGTTTGAAAACTTTGGTAGCCTAAAAACACTTTTCCTAAGCACTCTGATTTTACTTTCTCTTTATTTTGTGACCTCTGGGGACTTCTCTCTTTCTCTCTTTTTTTGTTTTCCTTTTTTTTAGCTGACCTGTATATTTTCCTTTCATATGTTTTCTAATTTATTCTGCTTTTTTATGTTAACAGAACATTGACTTATCAGAATCAGATTTATATGATATTTTTCTGGTATATTCTATGAAAAATTTATGTGTCTGATTCCAAACTAAACACAATGTAGAATAAAACCATGGTATGGAACAAGCCTGTCTTAAAAATAAACATGCTCTGTTATTTCAAGTTGAGGATCTTAGATAGTTCCCCTCTGGTTTGATAATCTCATTTATGAATTAGTTCAGTCAGTAATGTAGGAGGACTCTTCAGCACAATGAGTTCACGAAGTTAAATCTTAAAATTATTTTGCTAAGTTCCTGTGGTACTATAGAAGTGGTCTTTTTGTTTGTTTGTTTGTTTGTTTTTTGAAGGGGTTGTCTTATTTTTTTTTGTCCTTGAAAAAAATAGAGTTAAATTGCCGTGATGTCATCTTTGCAAAAAAATTCAGGGGTTGGTTGAGTCTTGATAATATTAATCAATGTTGAATATATCAGAATGGGAAAAAAAAGACAAACGAGAACCATTATCTGTTATTCTTAGCGCCTAGATAATGGCTGGTGTCTATTCTCATTTCTTAACCCTACTCGTGCTTTCTGGGACACATAGTAGATTGATGTTCTACTTGGAGTCAGGTAACTCCATTTCTCTCTCCCTTGACTTAGAAGAATGCCAAAGGAGAGAGCCACCAAGACATTCAGTCTCATTTTCACTTAGCATGCAGCCATTACAAGATTTTAGATCACTAAAATCTATTGTAAAGAAACTATAAATATAAATTTGAATAATTTCCCCTTAAACAAGAGTTCAGCTGATTTTGGTGATACTTGCTTCCCAGAAGAGTCTAACCTCCCCTTATTAATAGTGAGTCTCCCCAAGTTAGCTGGTCTGAGCAGATTACACTTTCTAGAAAAAGGGTGAAAGTTTGGAAGAGTCCAAGGCAAAAGTCATGTCCACTGTGGAATAAAACCAAGGCCAGATGTGGGCAGAATAGTGTGAAAATGAGTAAAAATCTAAGGACAAGGCCAGGCACTTAGAGAATGTTCATTCAGTGCATCATAGTTAGTCTTATTATTATTGAACCAAATGGTTTTACATGACACCAGCCAATGCTTTAATATTCATAAGGGATTTTTTTTTCATAGCAATCGATTTGGTACATAAAACAAAGGGTGGGTCTTCTTATCTTTACCAGGAGAAAACTTTTTCCATTTTACCACTTAGCCTTTACCACCCACCTAAGAACAGTACAAGATTGGGAGAACTGAATCAGTTTCAGGAAACTGAAAGTTTGTTGTCACAAAGTTGTTTTCATGGTTCCTCTTAAGGATGGAACTTACCCTAGTGTAACTAGCCAGGTTTAACATCAGGTAATAGGCACACTCATTTCAGAAAAAGAGTCTGGGAGGGAGGCAGGAGAGAAGGGAGGGTAAAAGAGAGGAAGGGAGGGAATCGAGTAGAGAAAGAGAGAGAAAGTATATGAGAATTTCTTTCCTGGCAACCAGAGTTGTCTTTCTTCTGACAAATAATGTTTTAAAGGGAGAAGAAAAATTTCCATAGCTTTTTTCCAGTGTAGATCACCTGAGGCTGCATTCTGATATTCACTGAAGCGATTATGGCCTTATTAGTAGGTCCTTGATGAATGGAATTTATTGATGGAATACCTGGAATTCTCTTTTTAATTTTTTTTTGTTTGTTTTAGAGAGAGCATGAGCTGGGGAGAGGGACGGGGAGGGGGGAGAGAAATCTTGAGGGGACTCTAAGCTCAGCATGGAGCCTGACATTGGGCTGTATCCCACCACCCTGGAATCATGACCTGAGCCAAAACTGAGTCGGATGTTCAATCAACTGGGCCACCCAGGTGCCCCATGGAATACCTGGAATTTTTAATAAACATTCTAGGCAGGCTGAAATGTACCTCACAATATACGTAAATTTATAGGAAATGAAATTTTTTCAATTCTACTTTCTGGGAAGACTTCAAGGGTCCAAAGCTAAAATCTATTTTATTTATTCAAGATGGGGAACTATCTTAAATGCTGATCTTATTCTTTCTCCATGTTTAGTGGTTTCTTAGATCAGCACTGAGACCAAAAAACAAAACTAAACAACCAAAGAAAAAAAACCCTCAACTTTCTGCTTGTGGTTCTTGTCTTCTTACTTTGCACTGCTTACTTTTTCCCCAGCCCTTCCTGCCCACAGCTGTGGAACCTTGAGTGGAGGAACTCTTTATATTCTGACCTAGGTATCATAGGGCCTGGATAAAGATCTATGTTCTCTTTCTTCTTACTGTAACATAGGCTCACCTGCATTTCAGTTGTTGTTTTTCTTATTTTAGAATAGCTGTTATTCTTTATACCTTATTGATTCATTCTGCTTTGACTTATACATAATTATTAGAACCAGTTATTATTTCCTTATAAGGAAATACATAAGTTGACAAAAATTCAATGTGTACTGATAGCTAATGTATGAAAATACAACTGTAATAGCCAGCTTTATGCTTTTTATAAAATATAACTATACAAATAGGAGAATATGATACTTAGTACTTAGTTATTTTACTTCTGTACATCCTTGCAAATTTTCCAAAACAAAGCACTTATCAGTTCACCTTTTAAAAAAAAAATTTAAATGTTTATTCATTTTTGACAGAGAGAGACAGAGACAGAGAGAGAGAGGGAGAGAGGCAGAGGTGTGAGCAGGGGAGAGGAAGACACAGAGGGAGACACAGAATCAGAAGCAGGATCTAGGCTCTGAGCTGTCAGCATAGAGCCTCGTGGTGCTCAAACCCACAAACCAGGAGGTCATAACCTGACCTGAAATCAGATGCTTGGCCAGCTGAGCCACCAGGTGCACTTTTAAAAGACAGCCTTGCATTTGATGGTTTTGATGTACGTTATTAAACAAAAAGGATTCCTTTAGTGTTAGACAGATGTGCTGTTTCCACGATTTTACAATAGTAAAATATTATTTGCACCCAGTAAAAGCATATATGTATGATAAATATTTGAAGAAGAATTAGTAGATCAAAGATCAGATGCCTTTTGAATTTAATTAATTTCCTAGTTGCGCTTTGAAAGTCAGCGATTTATTTCCTCATCTGTGCTATAGATGTACTTATTTCATTTCCTTATTATGCATCGTAACTGTGTAGTAGTTGTTAATCTTATAGGGAAAATTTTATTCTAACATGGTTCTTTTTTTTTTAAGTTTCTTTATTTTGAGAGAGATAGAGAGCGAGAGAGCGAGAGAGAGCGAGCATGCGAGTGTGGGGCAGAGGGACACAGAGAGAGAGAATCCCAAGGAGGTTCTGTATTGTCAGCTCAGAGCCTGACATGGAGTTCGGACCCAAGAATCGTGAGATTATGACCTGAGCTGAAATCAAGAATTGGATACTTAACCAACTGATCCAACCCATGTGCCCCTATTCTAATATGATTCTAATTTCAATCTCCTAATTATGTTGAATACTATTTTATGAATATATGTTTTGTGTATGAATTCCTATTCTGCACTTTTATTCATTTATTTTGGTACTTGTTCTTTTTCTTTTATAAATTCAAGCCATGTTTCTATGTTAAATGAGTAACTCTTTGTCTGTCATAGTTGCTGCAAATATTTTATATTCTTGCTTTGATCAGATAACTTTTACACTGAAGGGATAGTTGTGGCACAAAACTTCTGTTTTAATGTAATCATACCAGAGTAAGCAGATAAAACTTAACTCCTTGTTCCTGCTTCCAGTGAGGTGTCTTGTATTTAAAGATTGTATGTAAAATATATCTTATATTTTAGGGTTTTATATAAGATTTATATTTATATAAGATTTATATTTATTATTTATATAATATTTTGTTTGAAAATAGTATTTATCTTTGTAAAACATTTAAAAAACTCTCTGACCCCTTTTATTAATATAGTCATACCTTAAACTGATAATAAAATTTCTCTGTAGTATGATCACACACTATATTTAGTCTCTCATAAATAGAAATCCATACCATAAATTCAAGCCATATTCTGTATTCTATTTTCATGGTCATTATTTCTTGCTTTTACTTTATTGCTTACTGTTAAGAATGTCTTTAATAGTCTTATTTTTATAAAATCTTACCAGAGTTCAATGTATAAAGGCATTAAAAGAGAAAACAACATGGGACTTCAACAACTATTTGTTTTTTTTGAATTGTCTTAGACTGCTACTGTAGGCTTAGTGAGTTGATTCCAGTCAAGGAATTTGGTTTGTGTTAATACCATTACCTAAAGAAGCATGACTTTTGATAAAACTAAGTCACTTTTCTGAGACTGTTCATTTTTAATTTTCAACTTCTTTATCTACAAAATAGATATTGTATAGGAGTATTGCCAGGTTCCTGTGAGATTAAGTTAAATAATTTTAAAATAAATAATGTTTTTACTAGCACAAACATGGACACATAGATCAATGGAAAAGAATAAAGAGCCCAGAAAGAAACCTGCACTTATATGGCCAGTTAATCTATGACAAAGGAGGCAAGAATAGGCAATAGGGAAATGACAGTCTCTTCAACAACCGGTGCCTGGAAAAATGGACAGCAACATGCTAAAGAATGAAACTGGACCACTTTTTAACACCATATATAAACATAAACCCGAAATGGATTAAAGATGTAAATGTGAGACCTTAAACCATAAAACTCTTAGAACACAGGCAGTAATTTCTTTGGCATTGTCTGTAGCAATGTTTTTCTATACATTTCTCTTGAGGCAAGGGAAACAAAAGCAAAAATAAATTATTGGGACTACATTAAAATCTTGTGCACAGCAAAGGAAACCTGGAACAAAATGAAAAGGCGACCCAAGCAAATGGGGGAAGCTACTTGCAAATGATATATCTGATATAAGTTTAATGTCCAAAATATATAAAGAATATATACTATTCACCAAAAAAACAAACAATCCAAATAAAAAATGGGTAGAAGATATGAACAGACATTTTTCCAAAGAAGACATACAGATAGCCAAAAGACACATGAAAAGATGGTCAGCATCGTTAATTATTAGGGAAATGCAAATAAAAACCACAATGAGGTATCACCTTACACCTGTCAGAATGGCTAGAGTAAAACACAAGAAATAACAAGTGTTGGTGAGGATGTAGAGAAAAAGGAATCCTTGTGCACTGTTGATGGAAATGTAAAGTGGTACAGCCAATGTGAAAAACAGTATGGAGGTTTTTCAAAAAATTAAAAATAGAAATACCACATGATCCAATAATTCCACTGTTGGATTTTTACTCAAAGAAAATGAAAAACTAATTTGAAAAGATATTTGCACCTCTGTGTTTATTTCAGCATTATCTATAATGGTCATGATATGGATGCAACCTAAGTGTCCATCAGTATATGAATGGATAACTAAGATGTGGTATACACACACACACGCCCCACAATTGAATATTACACCACCATAAAAAGGATGAGATCTTGCCATTTGCAACAACATAGATGAACCTAGAGGATATTATGCTAAATGAATTAACTCAGAGGGAGAAAGACAGATACTATGTGATTTCACTCATGCGTGGAATCTAAAAAACAAATGAATAAAAAAACAAACAAAAAGCAAAATCAGACTTATAAATACAGAGAGCAAACCTATGGTTGCCAGAGGAAAGGAAAGTGAAATGATGGGCGAACAGGTGAAAGGAATGGAATGAATAAGTCATGGGAATAAAGGGTACAGCCTAGGGAATATATTCACTGGTATTAAAATAACCGTGTATGATGATGGATGGTAGCTACACTTGTGGTGATTATAGCATGACATGTAGAGATGTTGAATCACTATGTTGCACACCTGAAACTAATGTAATATTGTCAACTATATGCAAATAAAAGTAAATAAATAAATAAATAAATAAATAAAGTTTGTAAAAGTACTTCTTATACCCAAATTTTCAAAGTCTCAATTATTATCACTTGAATATAAAATTGGATGGATAAGTATTCAAATGGGTTGAGGTTTCTTTTTTGCATAATTAATCTTACATTTCTTTAACAATTGGTTAATTGAAATTGACTTAATTTTTAAGCATTTGTTGTTCTCTGTCATTGATGAAGTTTAATAGGTCATTCAAGGACAGAATACACTGTGTCCCCTTAATATTACAGTCTCTTGAGTTATTTTCAGAACTAAAAACATGGTATAGTAAAAGTCTGTTAATTAGGTACATATGTCTAGTAACTGTGATCTTAGTCTATTTAAAACTTTTCAAGCTTTCTAGGCTTTGAACCTAAAATTATTAACACTTAAGAAAAATATATATGATGTATACAATTAATTGACTTTCTACATTATAGTTTATTTTTCCTGTTTCTATGAAGGGTATGGATCTAAATTTGTGATAATACATATTGAATAAAGAATAGATATGATTCTAGAAGTTTCACTTCGAGATTCAAAATTTAACATTTATGTTGCTTCTCCATCTGCCAAAATCTCTTTGTGTGGAATCAGAATATACCCATTCTTGCAAGCACAAAATCTTAGGTCTGGCTTCTGTTTCACCCAACCCTTCCCTGAATCCTGTCAACTCTACTTTCTAAGTGAATTTGCTTTTCCATTCTGTCTGTGCTGCCGCTGTCTTATTTGAGTTTTCATCATTTATTTCACCTGGATAATTATAATGATTTCCTATTTGACATAATTACCTCTAACTTTTTTTTCCTCTTACGTATTTTTCACAGTGCCACCAAAATGCACATTGAATCATGTTGCATTCTTTCTTAAATATCCACATTTTCTTCCTATTCCCTGTGTTCATATAACACTCCTATTCCTCTCTGAGATCTTTAAGATTACCCAGAATCTGGGGCGCCTGGGTGGCGCAGTCGGTTAAGCGTCCGATTTCAGCCAGGTCACGATCTCGCGGTCCGGGAGTTCGAGCCCCGCGTCGGGCTCTGGGCTGATGGCTCAGAGCCTGGAGCCTGTTTCCGATTCTGTGTCTCCCTCTCTCTCTGCCCCTCCCCCGTTCATGCTCTGTCTCTCTCTGTCCCAAAAATAAATAAACGTTGAAAAAAAAAAAAAAGATTACCCAGAATCTTGCCACAGCCTATTTTTCAAGTTTCAGTATTAGAAATAGCAAATCGTCTTAACAATCAGATTATTTGTTATATGTTGCTTTGGCTGGCCCATTTAGTTGGAATTTCCTTTTTTCCACTTCTAGCCCAATGTAACCCTATTTCTCCATTATAACACACATCAATGTCATTTTCCTATGGGAATATTTTTCTAGCCAAGTCCATGATTACAATTACTTCCTCCTTTCTTTATGGATCCTCCATCAACATTATTGGTGTTTCTGTATTTGTTTTGTAATTGCCTACTTATTATTAGATCAAATTTGGGTAAGAATCAGATGTCATTTTTTTCCCCATAGCTGTACTTTTAGTCTGTGGCACATATTTGGCTCACTCTAAATATTTATTGTTGTTTGGAAAGAGGAATAATAAAAAAGAGAGCTCAAATGATCTGTGAAGAAGGGGAAAGAGATAGGGCATGTGAAACGGTATCCTTCACAGGGTAGCATTTTTTTATTCTCCCACAGTACTCTTGCCATTTACAATAAGTCTCATCATTCATAGGTTGTTATTACTGAGGTCCTCACAGAAGAAATATTATTCCATTTCTGGCTGCTCTCTGCAGCACTTATACTTCGTTATTTCCCCACGGACTTCATGTCCTTCAGTTTTTTTTTTTTTCCACAGTCCTTTTTTCTTCAGTAGTATCTGTGATGAAGGACTGATGCCAAGTAATCAACTTCACTTCTTTTGGAAAAAAAAATCTCAGTCTAAACTGATGGTTTATTTTATAGACAAAAGCATCCCTCCATATTCTGTGCAGAACCTTAGAAGCATTTCAGCACAATTGGTAGGATATGCCAATTGATGAAATGCCAAAGCTCCATAATGGAAAAATAAGAAAAATATCAAAATTCTTTTCACCTAAGAAATTGCTATTAGTTCAAGTAGCACTTAACTAGTGAAATGAATATGCCCCGGAGTACAGATTTCATCTTTGGCAGCTGTAATACCTAAGACCCACTGGCTGTCCTTTGTTCCTGCTTATTCAGAGAGTCTCATTTTATAGGGAGGATGATTAAATTTGTATTTAATTCCTCTTCTTTTTTTATAATCATAAAATGAGGTGTTGGGTGATCATATAGGGTTCTCCCACTTGCAAATTCCTCATTATTTAATGTAATGTCAGTTTAGCTCATGGAAACACCTTTTGTGTTCTGCTACCCATTTTTATTCAACCAGAGTGCATTTTTATGACATACAACAGAGAGGAAGTGAATATGGGCATGGGGTTGAGGAGGCAAAGCAGAAGTTGGCAGATGGTTAATGATCCTTCTAGTTATATCCTCAGGAATAAGATGTTTTTTTTTTTTTTTAAAAAAAGGTACCTTAGTGTGTCATTATACAAGAAAAAAATAAATGAAGCAAGATAACCTGAGTTGCGAAAGGTATTGCAGCACTTATATATAACTATGGAAAGGTTTCTGATAATTGATGGGGGGGGGGGGTGGGAGTGAGGGGAAAGTGGGTGGTGGCCACTGAGGAGGGCACCTGTTGGGATGAGCACTAGGTGTTGTATGGAAACCAATTTGACAATAAACATCATATTAAAAAAAAAGAAAAAGATAAAATATATACACATTCCATCTACTTCCCCTTGAATAAAACATAAGGAGTTTGGAAAGGCAGAGAATAGACTGTAGTCACATTTAATTTGTAGCTAGATTACGTGAAACTGGTTTAGTCACATCCTCTCAACGTGCCTACCAGTAAATAGGGGTGGTTCTTTTGCTGATTAGCCATCCAGTGGATGATTATTTGTGAGGTTGCCAAATTTAGCAAATAAAAATAAAAAAAACATTGAGTTAAATTTGAATTCAGATGAAACATTATTTTAAGTACAGTATATCCCATGCACTGTACTAAAATGTTCATTGTTTATCAGAATTTCTAATTTAACTGAACATTCTGTATTTTATCTAGTAATTTCTTATTAGGATATTAGAAGTCTCTTAAATAGGCATAGATTTTCTTCTGTTGTAGAAACATGCGTTAACACAAGATGAGCAAAGGACACAAGACATATGAGCATAGAGAGTATTTTCCTCCAAACACCAGAAGCCTTTAGCAAAAATATTGTTAATTATACCTTGGTCTTCTTGAGCCTCAGTATGTTAAGCAAGAAAGGCCACTGTTGGATACATGTATACCCTGAGACTCCCAAATAATCCACCTGAGTCTCTGCCCTCAAGGATCTCTTGAAGGGAAATCAGGAGACATATTCAAGGACATTTATTACATCATTGTTTACAAGGGTAAAAAATTGGAAACAGCTGGTTTCTCCATCAGTAGGAAAATACATACAAACGTATGCTCTGTTCTTTGATTTTGAACACAGGGTAATGTGATTAACGTGTGGGCCCTGGATCCAGTCAGCTTGGATTCAAATTCCAGCTCTACCATTTACTACCTGTGTAGCATTCTATAAGTTGCTTAAGTTTTCTGTCTTCCATTTTGATCGTCTGTAAAATAACAAAATTATAAAAATGTAAATAAAATATATAACATAAAACAATATCAAAGTAATAAAAGTCTCCCCCATAGGACTATTGTGAGAGTACAGCAAATTAATATATGTGAAGTATTTAACACAGCAGTTGACACCGAGATCACCTAGAAAACTTGGAAATATTCAGTAAATATCAGCTTCTATCAAAATGAAGTATTATAGAAAAGTAAAATAAGTGAACAGAAAAATATGGACAATTAAGTAGCATTTATGTGAAAGAAAACAAGCAAAACAATGGTATAAATAATTTGATGCTTATTGTATATAGTGAACATGTGAAACCATATATTAAATGATAAATATGAAATTATGATGGTAGATGTCCCTGAGAATTGAAGGAGGGACAGGTCTAGGGAATAGAATAGTTATGTATAAAGTTGTAATAATTTTATTTAGAAAACATGAAGGTAAATTCACAAAACGTTAATGTTTTCTAATTTTTCGTTTATGGATATTTGTTATTATGTCATAAGTAGTTTGCTGTATGCGTTCAAAGGAATTAAAAAGTAGACAGTGTATAGATATAATGACTGCTAGTCTAATGTAAGTTATTTGTTAAAGTCTTGATTTTTATATGACATCTGCTGAATTAATGCGCAGATATGATACTGAAGAGTTTTATCAAATAATTTAACAGATATAACATTTATAGGAAGTCTAAAATATGCCAGGTGCATACCCATCCTGTGAAGTGGATTTTGTTCTTCCAACTTCAGTGATGAAGCTGAGGATAACTTGCTGGTTGCCTAGACAAGAGGTGAGAGAATTGGGAATCATATCTATGTCTGCTTTACTTCAAAGCTTATTCTCCTTTAATTTCATTTAGTGAAACCTAGTTCTATAAATATATATCTATCCCACTTATCATAGATTAGTAATCTACTTTTAGAATCTTTACTCTCATGTATCTTGTACTTATTGAAATTGTACATGGTTTGTATATAATTTTTTTTTCAGTTCTACCCAAGCTATTAGCAGATTTTTTACATGGCCTTCTAGGCATTTAGGGGTAAGAAACATAATTTAAAACATAGAGGTGGGGCGCCTGGGTGGCGCAGTCGGTTAAGCGTCCGACTTCAGCCAGGTCACGATCTTGCGGTCCGTGAGTTCGAGCCCCGCATCGGGCTCTGGGCTGATGGCTCAGAGCCTGGAGCCTGTTTCCGATGCTGTGTCTCCCTCTCTCTCTCTGCCCCTCCCCCGTTCATGCTCTGTCTCTCTCTGTCCCAAAAATAAATAAACATTGAAAACATAGAGGTTGTAAATATTTCAGTTTAGCATAGAATTTGGGGTCAGGATCTTCCTCGCATGTGGTATTTGAGTTTAAGAGCAATACCACATGAAGTTCTATTTTTAAAGAGAAAAAAAAAACATTGAACTATATAGTTATATTTTTCCAAATGTTAAGTTAGTTTTAGTCTTTAGGGTTTGTTTCTGAAACAGGTGCTTCTGATACTACAGAAAAATGTCCTGGCTAATCAAGACTCTATTATGTGACAGAACCTGTATGTGTACTGCATATATCCATAAAATACAAAGAATGAGGCTTATTGATGAACTCTAGATGTAGAACTTTGAAAACATTTTTGAATGTTTCATTTTGATTTTAATTTTAGCAAAGTTTTCATTCGTTAAACATACAAAGCATATAACCATAAAATTTAATATTGGCAACAAAATTAATTTATCTTATTTCATAAACAGATTATAAATGCACAGTCTTAAGATAGTATAGAAGATGATAATTAAATTCATCTAAATCTGTAGGATTTAGGAAGAAAAGACTTACTCATTTAATCATTTGAGAATGAGGATGAGAAAAAGAAATGTCCAACCCCTTGGTTTGTTTTGAATGCTGGAGATAAGTGCAAATTTAATAATATAATAAGTAATGGATAATGTTTTTTTCACCTGCATGATTTTTGCGTGCTTTCCAAAAAGCTTATTATAGTGAGGTAAATTTTTGGAATAAGACAAGTTCCAAGAAGAATTAAAAAGATAAGTAAATACTCATGTAGTATATTCTCCTTATATTTTAAAAAGCATCATAATCCTATTCAAATAAAATTATTGAAGATACTCTTGAGATATTTCTTCTTCTAGGCTTAATTTTTAGTGAAAAAAAAATGACAGGACTTATTCCATAATATATTGCCTGAATATTTCCAGGGGATTTGGATTTGTAGACATGTATGATTTACTTTTTAAAATATACATTAAAATGTATATTTATATGTGATTAGTGTAAATGTATGGTTAAATTTTACTGACAGTGGATATGAGCCAAACAGCATGCATGTGTAAAAAGTAAAGGAATGATTATTCTCCACTTTTGTAAAAACTTAAAAAAAACTTTTTTTTTTTCCCTTGAAGTGAAAATCTTGCATCATGCCAGGCACACAGTATATGATAGTTGAAGATTAAGTAAATTAAAGTAAATCATTCATTGATATTTTAGAGAAAATTATTTAAAGTAATATTTAATTTCTACATTATTCTAGCTGAAAAAAGGGATTAAACTTAACTCTGATAAATAACTTTTATACATGACCATAAAATTTCACATAATCTTGTTCATCTTCACAAATTTTCTACAAAGTTCTAAGTGCAGTCTGTGAGGATAAATATTATATTTGTCTTCTAATTCTTTATTATATACCAAGCATCTGGGACAGGACTTGACACATAGTAAACAATCAATGAATGTTTGTTTATAATTGAAGGAAATATACAAATCAGAGCTTTTCTAGTCTTTTATTACATGTGCAAATACACACATACACAGTTTTAAGTTTAGACAGGGAGGATAGAGGAGAATAATTTTCAAAATCTCTGTATACTTACTGGTAGATTTATTTTATAAAATTTTGAGCAATTTTAATAACTCTCTTCACATGAAACTGTTTAGATTTATTAACTGTTTTGCATAAAAACTTCCATGAACGTAAGTAAAAGAAGGATTTTTTTAACTTGTCAGTCTATTTTGACTCTATGAAAACTCTACCATGTATGCCACAATTGGAAAGGTTCTTTAATTGATGTTTGGTGATGAAGCTTTATCATTAGTTTAATGAAATTATAGTGTGGGCTAGTAAGTAATCTATTTAATTACAATGCTAAATTAATTCCATTAATGAAATATATCTGTACATAGTGTTCCTGTGCTTAGGCTGTGATTGTCCATTATCATTCTTTTTCCAGCTTTGTGAATTATTGAGTTTGGCTAATTAAATTTCATACTATGAGGTGTACATTAGTAAGTATGGACGAAAACACATCTTCTTTTTTCATAGAGATAATTTCTTGATTATTTGTTTAGTGCCTATGTAGCAAATATAGAAGCATCACAAAATTTTGTTTGCTTTTAGAAACATTCAACAAAATAAACATATAATCTAGAAAATGAATTTCAATCAAATAACCTAATTCATATTGTGATAATATCTAACTGACCTCTCATTTACTGTCTGTTCTTTTTTAATGGAATACAAATTTATTACCAAAAGATCAGAGTCCACATTAACAACTCTACTCATTACTGTGATAATAACCCAGAAGTGTGATTTGCAAGGAAGCAGTGGAATGTCAGGGGAAAAAAAAATTCCTGGATAATGATGACTCATCATAGTGATCAAGAGTGTAATTTATTATCTTTATATTAATTTCAGGAAATCTAAGTGCAGATCTTTTAAAATTGAAACATAGTCTTCTTTTAATTTGTATCTTTTACAGTTCTCTAAAACATGCAGGCAGATGGCAAATTCAGGGAATGTTCATTGCATTCCAAAATAACCGTCTCAGAATTTTTATTCCTGATTTCCTCACAAGGGTGCAGGAGAAATCAGAACAAAATTAGAATGAACTGATGTATAACTGGTTTTCTTATCAATTGGCTTTTGTACTCATGGGTGACACATCCACCATTCTCTAATAATTATGGTTTAAGAATAAAATTCCTTCTTTTAAGCCTGTGTTTGAACTAATGTCCTGATGGGTGTACCTCAAGTCATGCAACAATAAAATTAAAATTAAAATAAAATAAAATAAAATAAAATAAAATAAAATAAAATAAAATAAAATAAAATAAAATATAAATGAGGAAATTCAAGTAAATATTGCCATTTAATATCAAAATGATGTAAAATACACATCTTTAAACTTTTGCATTAAAAAGGAACTTTTAGAAAGGATCATTTTAGTTCAGTTGTACTGAGGGTGTTTTCTAGTTTGCCAGATAGCTTTTGGTTTTGAACGTCCATTTTATTTCTGTCTTATATCCGTTTTTGTTAAATGAACAATATTTTCAACTGTACTAATATATCAAAGTTATTGATTCCTTCAAAGTGAGTTGCATAAATATTTCACTTCAAAGCACTTTAATACATACATAATATTTCTCAGTCTGCTCGCCGTGAATAACTAGTGATCTTTATGCTGCTGCTTGTTCCATTATTGCTTTCACTTTGCAATTAGGTACAATTCCACAGAGGGCTACTGTGAGTATGTCTGGCCCAATCTTTGGCAAGTATACACACAATTAAAGTTAGGGCTACCTTCCTGTCACCCAAGGTACAGAGAGATGCATTAAAACTAACAAAACGATAAAAGGGGCCTGAAATTGAAGCAGTTTAAGAAATGACAGTTTAATGAAAGCAGTGTAAAAATACTATCACACTGATGGAAAACATCTGTCCTCTACGAATCTTGAATGATAGAAGGTTGTGTGGCTCTTAAGGAATGTGTTGCTAGTCTATGGTTATATCAACAGCAGGTCAGGCATGGCCTGTCTTCTTTAATATCATAGTTATGACTGTCCAAGTGTATACCATTCCAGTCGATACTTTGGCTTCAGCATTGCAGTAGATTGCTTTAAAGTTCTTTTCACTGCCTGTTGGATTTTTCAATGGAATGTGGGAATAATGCTGCTGAACCATAAGGAGAAAGAAAATAAATGCATTGAGAGCTGTTTGTAAAGCAAAAATGTTTATAAATATTGTAATTCTAGTTATTGTAATCAAAATGTGACATATTCTATTTCCTTGTGGTTTTACTAAAGCATGGTTGCAATCACAATTTCTTCATTTCTTTTGTTTTTATTATAGCAGGCAAGTGTTTGTAACAACAGTATATTAAAGATTATTATTGTGTGGTGAAAGGGTTAATGTTAACATTCATGGTATCTAAGTTACTATGACAGACTTTCACAAGAGAGAGGGGAAAATTATTTATATTCCAAATTGGCAATAAAAAAGTGGATTAGTCTCATGTCCCAAATTTGGAAGAAAGTGGAGGCTAATACTTTCAGTTAAAGATCATTATTTGTTTTTTATCTCTTATTCATTAAGAGGTAATTTTTGAAATCAAATTTTGCAGGTGAAAAGCTATAATGTGGAATAAAAAATTTCCTTGGAGATAAGAAAAAAATTGAATTGCTTCCCATCTGCAGAAGTAGTTAATCTAGGTGCTATTCAGACATGCTAAATGTTTAGTTATATGTGAGTTTAAAATAAATGTGAAAATTCTAGTTCTTTAAGGAGTTCCTCTCCATTTATTCCATTGATGGGAATATATTCCTATTTTCTCCCCTAAGGTGAATTTATCAGGCCTATCAAGGCATTTTTAATCATTTATTGAGTCTTAACTATCAAATATCTAGAATTGCATTTCAGAAGTGACAGTAAGTTGGAGAGTAGGGTGAAGGAAGACAGGAATACACAAGTATAGTAGCTATGTACACAATATGACTTTCTTATTTATGTGTCTCTTTTTTGTTTTGGTTTCGTTTGGTTGCTGCTGTTGTTGTTGTTGTTGTTGTTGTTGTTGTTGTTGTTGTTGTTTGAGAAAGAGAAAGAGAGAGCAGGAGGGGCAGAGAAGGAGGAAGCGAGAGAATCCCAAGCAGGCTCCACACTGTCAGCGTAGAGCCTGATGCAGGGTTCAAACTCAAAAACCATGAGATCACAACCCAAGCCAAAAACAAGAGTTGGATGCTCAACCAACTGAACCACCCAGGCATACCTCTCAGTATTATTATTTTTTTTTATATATGAAATTTATTGACAAATTGGTTTCCATACAACACCCAGTGCTCATCCCAAAAGGTGCCCTCCTCAATACCCATCACCCACCCTCCCCTCCCTCCCACCCCCCATCAACCCTCAGTTTGTTCTCAGTTTTTAACAGTCTCTTATGCTTTGGCTCTCTCCCACTCTAACGTCTTTTTTTTTTTTTTTTCCTTCCCCTCCCCCATGGGTTCCTGTTAAGTTTCTCAGGATCCACATAAGAGTGAAACCATATGGTATCTGTCTTTCTCTGTATGGCTTATTTCACTTAGCATCACACTCTCCAGTTCCATCCACGTTGCTACAAAAGGCCATATTTCATTTTTTCTCATTGCCACGTAGTATTCCATTGTGTATATAAACCACAATTTCTTTATCCATTCATCAGTTGATGGACATTTAGGCTCTTTCCATAATTTGGCTATTGTTGAGAGTGCTGCTATGAACATTGGGGTACAAGTGCCCCTATGCATCAGTACTCCTGTATCCCTTGGGTAAATTCCTAGCAGTGCTATTGCTGGGTCATAGGGTAGGTCTATTTTTAATTTTCTGAGGAACCTCCACACTGCTTTCCAGAGCAGCTGCACCAATTTGCATTCCCACCAACAGTGCAAGAGGGTTCCCGTTTCTCCACATCCTCTCCAGCATCTAGAGTCTCCTGATTTGTTCCTTTTGGCCACTCTGACTGGCGTGAGGTGATACCTGAGTGTGGTTTTGATTTGTATTTCCCTGATAAGGAGCGACGCTGAACATCTTTTCATGTGCCTGTTGGCCATCTGGATGTCTTCTTTAGAGAAGTGTCTATTCATGTTTTCTGCCCATTTCTTCACTGGGTTATTTGTTTTTCGGGTGTGGAGTTTGGTGAGCTCTTTATAGATTTTAGATACTAGCCCTTTGTCCGATATGTCATTTGCAAATATCTTTTCCCATTCCGTTGGTTGCCTTTTAGTTTTGTTGGTTGTTTCCTTTGCTGTGCAGAAGCTTTTTATCTTCATAAGGTCCCAGTAATTCACTTTTGCTTTTAATTCCCTTGCCTTTGGGGATGTGTCGAGGAAGAGATTGCGACGGCTGAGGTCAGAGAGGTCTTTTCCTGCTTTCTCCTCTAAGGTTCTGATGGTTTCCTGTCTCACATTTAGGTCCTTTATCCATTTTGAGTTTATTTTTGTAAATGGTGTGAGAAAGTGGTCTAGTTTCAACCTTCTGCATGTTGCTGTCCAGTTCTCTCAGCACCATTTGTTAAAGAGGCTGTCTTTTTTCCATTGGATGTTCTTTCCTGCTTTGTCAAAGATGAGTTGGCCATACGTTTGTGGGTCTAGTTCTGGGGTTTCTATTCTATTCCATTGGTCTGTGTGTCTGTTTTTGTGCCAATACCATGCTGTCTTGATGATGACAGCCTTGTAGTAAAGGCTAAAGTCTGGGATTGTGATGCCTCCTGCTTTGGTCTTCTTCTTCAAAATTCCTTTGGCTATTCGGGGCCTTTTGTGGTTCCATAGGAATTTTAGGATTGCTTGTTCTAGTTTCGAGAAGAATGCTGGTGCAATTTTGATTGGGATTGCATTGAATGTGTAGATAGCTTTGGGTAGTATTGACATTTTGACAATATTTATTCTTCCAATCCATGAGCAGGGAATGTCTTTCCATTTCTTTAAATCTTCTTCAATTACCTTCATAAGCTTTCTATAGTTTTCAGCATACAGATCCTTTACATCTTTGGTTAGATTTATTCCTAGGTATTTTATACTTCTTGGTGCAATTGTGAATGGGATCAGTTTCTTTATTTGTCTTTCTGTTGCTTCATTGTTAGTGTATAAGAATGCAACTGATTTCTGTACATTGATTTTGTATCCTACAACTTTGCTGAATTCATGTATCAGTTCTAGCAGACTTTTGGTGGAGTCTATCGGATTTCCCATGTATAATATCATGTCATCTGCAAAAAGCGAAAGCTTGACTTCATCTTTGCCAATTTTGATGCCTTTGATTTCCTTTTGTTGTCTGATTGCTGATGCTAGAACTTCCAGCACTATGTTAAACAACAACGGTGAGAGTGGGCATCCCTGTCGTGTTCCTGATCTCAGGGAAAAAGCTCTCAGTTTTTCCCCGTTGAGGATGATGTTAGCTGTGGGCTTTTCATAAATGGCTTTTATGATCTTTAAGTATGTTCCTTCTATCCCGACTTTTTCAAGGGTTTTTATTAAGAAAGGGTGCTGGATTTTGTCAAAGGCCTTTTCTGCATTGATTGACAGGATCATATGGTTCTTCTCTTTTTTTTTGTTAATGTGATGTATCACATTGATTGATTTGCGAATGTTGAACCAGCCCTGCATCCCAGGAATGAATCCCACTTGATCATGGTGGGTAATTCTTTTTATATGCTGTTGAATTCGATTTGCTAGTATCTTATTGAGAATTTTTGCATCCATATTCATCAGGGATATTGGCCTGTAGTTCTCTTTTTTTACTGGGTCTCTGTCTGGTTTAGGAATCAAAGTAATACTGGCTTCATAGAATGAGTCTGGAAGTTTTCCTTCCCTTTCTATTTCTTGGAATAGCTTGAGAAGGATAGGTATTATCTCTGCTTTAAACGTCTGGTAGAACTCCCCTGGGAAGCCATCTGGTCCTGGACTCTTATTTGTTGGGAGATTTTTGATAACCGATTCAATTTCTTCGCTGGTTATGGGTCTGCTCAAGCTTTCTATTTCCTCCTGATTGAGTTTTGGAAGAGTGTGGGTGTTCAGGAATTTGTCCATTTCTTCCAGGTTGTCCAATTTGTTGGCATATAATTTTTCATAGTATTCCCTGATAATTGTTTGTATCTCTGAGGGATTGGTTGTAATAATTCCATTTTCATTCATGATTTTATCTATTTGGGTCATCTCCCTTTTCTTTTTGAGAAGCCTGGCTAGAGGTTTGTCAATTTTGTTTATTTTTTCAAAAAACCAACTCTTGGTTTCGTTGATCTGCTCTACAGTTTTTTTAGATTCTATATTGTTTATTTCTGCTCTGATCTTTATTATTTCTCTTCTTCTGCTGGGTTTAGGCTGCCTTTGCTGTTCTGCTTCTATTTCCTTTAGGTGTGCTGTTAGATTTTGTATTTGGGATTTTTCTTGTTTCTTGAGATAGGCCTGGATTGCAATGTATTTTCCTCTCAGGACTGCCTTCGCTGCGTCCCAAAGCGTTTGGATTGTTGTATTTTCATTTTCGTTTGTTTCCATATATTTTTTGATTTCTTCTCTAATTGCCTGGTTGACCCACTCATTCGTTAGTAGGGGTGTTCTTTAACCTCCATGCTTTTGGAGGTTTTCCAGACTTTTTCCTGTGGTTGATTTCAAGCTTCATAGCATTGTGGTCTGAAAGTATGCATGGTATGATTTCAATTCTTGTATACTTATGAAGGGCTGTTTTGTGACCCAGTATATGATCTATCTTGGAGAATGTTCCATGTGCACTCGAGAAGAAACTATATTCTGTTGCTTTGGGATGCAGAGTTTAAATATATCTGTCAAGTCCATCTGATCCAGTGTCTCATTCAGGGCCCTTGTTTCTTTATTGACCATGTGTCTAGATGATCTATCCATTTCTGTAAGTGGGGTGTTAAAGTCCCCAGCAATTACCACATTCTTATCAATAAGGTTGCTTCTGTTTATGAGTAATTGTTTTATATATTTGGGGGCTCCGGTATTCGGCGCATAGACATTTATAATTGTTAGCTCTTCCTGATGGATAGACCCTGTAACTATTATATAATGTCCTTCTTCATCTCTTGTTACAGCCTTTAATTTAAAGTCTAGTTTGTCTGATATAAGTATGGCTACTCCAGCTTTCTTTTGGCTTCCAGTAGCATGATAAATAGTTCTCCATCCCCTCACTCTGAATCTAAAGGTGTCCTCAGGTCTAAAATGAGTCTCTTGTAGACCGCAAATAGATGGGTCTTGTTTTTTTATCCATTCTGATACCCTGTGTCTTTTGGTTGGCGCATTTAATCCATTTACATTCAGTGTTATTATAGAAAGATACGGGTTTAGAGTCATTGTGATGTCTGTATGTTTTATGCTTGTAGTGATGTCTCTGGTACTTTGTCTCACAGGGTCCCCCTTAGGATCTCTTGTAGGGCTGGTTTAGTGGTGACAAATTCCTTCAGTTTTTGTTTGTTTGGGAAGACCTTTATCTCTCCTTCTATTCTAAATGGCAGACTTGCTGGATAACGGATTCTCGGCTGCATATTTTTTTCTGTCTAGCACACTGAAAATCTCGTGCCAAGTCTTTCTGGCCTGCCAAGTTTTGAAAGAGAGATCAGTCACGAGTCTTATAGGTCTCCCTTTATATGTGAGGGCACGTTTACCCCTTGCTGCTTTCAGAATTTTCTCTTTATCCTTGTATTTTGCCAGTTTCACTATGATATGTCGTGCAGAAGATCGATTCAAGTTACGTCTGAAGGGAGTTCTCTGTGCCTCTTGGATTTCAATGCCTTTTTCCTTCCCCAGTTCAGGGAAGTTCTCAGCTATTAATTCTTCAAGTACCCCTTCAGCACCTTTCCCTCTCTCTTCCTCCTCTGGAATACCAATTATGCGTATATTATTTCTTTTTAGTGTATCACTTAGTTCTCTAATTTTCCCCTCATACTCCTGGATTTTTTTATCTCTCTTTTTCTCAGCTTCCTCTTTTTCCATAACTTTATCTTCTAGTTCACCTATTCTCTCCTCTGCCTCTTCCATCCGAGCCGTGGTGGTTTGCATTTTGTTTTGCATTTCCTTTAAAGCGTTTTTCAGCTCCTCGTGACTGTTCCTTAGTCCCTTGATCTCTGTAGCAAGAGATTCTCTGCTGTCCTGTATACTGTTTTCAAGCCCAGTGATTAATTTTATGACTATTATTCTAAATTCACTTTCTGTTATATTATTTAAATCCTTTTTGATCAGCTCATTAGCTGTTGTTATTTCCTGGAGATTCTTCTGAGGGGAATTCTTCTGCTTGGTCATTTTGGATAGTCCCTGGTGTGGTGAGGACCTGCAGGGCACTTCCCCTGTGCTGTGGTGTATAACTGGAGTTGGTGGGCGGGGCCGCAGTCAGTCCTGATGTCTGCCCCCAGCCCACCGCTGGGGCCACAGTCAGACTGGTGTGTGCCTTCTCTTCCCCTCTCCTAGGGGCGGGATTCACTGTGGGGTGGCGTGGCCCGTCTGGGCTACTTGCACACTGCCAGGCTTGTGATGCTGGGGATCTGGCGTATTAGCTGGGGTGGGAAGGCAAGGTGCACGGCGGCAGGGGGGGCAGGCTTAGCTCCCTTCTCCTTAGGTGATCCACTTCAGGAGGGGCTCTGTGGCAGCCCGAGGGAGTCAGATCCGCTGCCGGAGGTTTGGCTCCGCAGAAGCACAGAGTTGGGTGTTTGCGCGGAGGGAGCAATTTCCCTGGCCGGAACCGGTTCCCTTTGGGATTTTGGCTGGGGGATGGGCGGGGGAGATGGCGCTGGCGAGCGCCTTTGTTCCCTGCCAAACTGAGCTCTGTCGTCCGGGGGGCTCCGCAGGTCACCCTCCCTTTGTCCTCCAGCCTTCCCGCTTTCCGAGCAGAGCTGTTAACTTATGACCTCCCAGACGCTAAGTGGCGCTTGCTGTCGGAACACAGTCCGTCAGGCCCCTCCGCTTTTGCAAGCCGGGCTCGGGGGCTCTGCTTGGCTGGCGAGCCGCCCCTCCGCCCCGGCTCCCTCCAGCCAGTCCGTGGAGCGCGCACCGCCTCGCAGCCCTTCCTACCCTCTTCCGTGGGCCTCTCGTCTGCACTTGGGTCCGGTGACTCCGTTCTGCTAATCCTCTGGCGGTTTTCTGGGTCATTTAGGCAGGTGTAGGTGGAATCTAAGTGATCAGCAGGACGCGCGGTGAGCCCAGCGTCCTCCTACGCCGCCATCTTCAGGTAAATCTCTCAGTATTATTTTTAACAGAACATGAAAACTGATATCATAACTTGCATGTTTTTAGGTTATTAGCCTCTTTTCTGTGATCCACAGTAGTGTTATCTTTGGGAAAACTTCCCCATACAAATCCAAGCACACCTACCTGGTACCTAAACTTTGGGCTATTCATAGACTGCACCAAATTTTTTATGATACCTTCAGGAAACTTCAGATTGGTGAAAACTTAATTTCAGAGGGGAGTTCACTTGAACTTTCTAGGTTATGTACAGTAGTGATTTACATGTCAAAATCATTTGATGAAATGGGAATTATTTGGAGACTTCTCAACATTTTTGTATTATGTAATAAAAATATTTTTGTGCAAGTCACTACACTTAAGATAAGTGGACTTACCTAAGTGTAAAACTAGGTCAGATTTCATATCAATACATTTTAATTCACATCTGTAATCCTACCCAACAATATATTTTCCAAAACAAATTTAGCTTAATATTGAGGTATAAATTACCCTTCATTTTTAGAAAAGAAAATTCTATGGAGGGTTTAAATTTTAAAATCTTTAATTTTTTTTCTGACACATACTATTAAAAGTAATTTTTTATCCAGTACTCTTCCATTTCCAATGATATTTGAATTTTCATGATATATCAGGAAGAAAACCTTAACTTGTGCTAAATGTCTTTAACAATGCTCTTTCATATCTGAACTTTGGTCAGAGCAGCATATAGTGTTTGTCAATTAAAGTAAAATGGATTTTTTGAAAGCAAGTCAATCAAAAACAGAATATATTCAGTTTACAAATAAGCTATTCATTTTACAAAGCTGTATTTAAGTGTAAATGGAGGTAAGGAAAAATTTAAGAAAGTGTTAATAAATGATATTCTATGTCTGCCATTTCAGTGTGATAATATTAAATATAAAAATGATAAATATATTTTAAAATTCTATTATTTCATCTCTACTTCAGTTATATTAACATTTCCAACAGAATTTTTCTTATGGGGCACCAGTCTTGCTCAGTCAGTAGAGCACATGACTCTTGATCTTGGGGTCAAGAGTTCAAGCCCCACATTGAGTGTAGAGCTTACTGTGAAAAAATTTTTTTTAAATAATTATTTTTAAATATTTCATTTCTCTTGCATTTCTAAGTAAAATTGTTGGTTGTTTCTTCTGCTGGTAAAATAATGTGAGAGAGTTTGACACCTGTTTCTTACCATTTAGCATTACTTTAATTTACATAATTAAGGATTCATAATTTCAAGTAAGCTCAGTATGTCCTCTTTTATTCTAAGGAAACTGTATTCTAGATTTAGACTTTTCACTAATATGTTAGTCTCTTCTGTGATAATCTCTCTTTAAGCCTTCTTCCTATGAGCTAGAAAATAGAGAAGTGTTTTATACAGATCTCCTGTCTTGCCACAGAGAGTATGGTATAGATGTGTAGTTTTAGTCCAGTATACCTGGCTTAGAATCCTAGGTTTCGTTACATTGTTGATACAGGGCCTAAACTTCAGTAAAATCTCCTTAGTTTCAGTTCTTTTCCTCTGCTACATCCACTTCATTCCTTTTGATTATTTGCAACGTTAAGACATGGTCTTATAGAGGTCTACATCCTGCAAATAACCTTCGTGGTATTATGATTTCACTATCGTCAGAATAAAAATCTCAAATGCATAACAGATACAAATTTAATTTTCACTGTATCATTAATACAAGCAAAAAGAAGTATCACTTTCAAATTCCTATTTTGCTTTATAACCCTAAATATTTGGTTAGCATGTGGGGTTTTAGCCCTATCTTTAACAAAGTCATCATAATATCCTGCTTCTTTAGGATTATTATGATGTTAACTTTCACAGCCCTCTATGAGACTACTGATTAAGTAAGCAATTTCCATGTGCATTATTGTGCTTTGTTTCCAGGGGCCAGAAGCCTATGGGGCATCCTCTTCTTAATCTAAGGAGATTAAGAGAGTGAATACTACATTGCACATTACCAATCTAGAATCACTTAGACCCATCAATTATTCACAGCAAACACACACAGAGAAAACATTCCATGTAAAATTCTAAAGCAGAAGCTCTCATCAGCTGGAGTTGTCTTGCAGAATACTCCCCAAAGCAAAGACTGGAGAGCAGATATAAGGAAGGGAAAGTGTACATCAAGCCTCTGGGAAGCAGTAATGATAGTTGCAAGGACATTTTAATTTGTTTAAATTAGTTTTTAAATCTTTCATAATAATTTTTAAAGCCTAGCTTTTAAACTAACTTCTGAGTAAATAATCATATCCCTAACACAACTAGCCATCCAAAGAAAAGTGGGAATAGAAATTAAATAAAAAACATAGCCTAGAACAATTTCCACTGCAGTTGAGCCTTAAACTGATTTGTTACTGAAATAGTATTCTTTTTATTTTATTTTTTTAACGTTTATTTATTATTGAGAGACAGAGAGACACAGAGCATGAGCAGAGGAGGGGTAGAGAGAGGGGGAGACACAGAATCCGAAGTAGGCTTCAGGCTCTGAGCTGTCAGCACAGAGCCTGACACGGGGCTCGAACTCACAAACTGTGAGATCATGACCTGAGCCGAAGTCGGTCGCTCAACCAACTGAGCCACCCAGGTGCCCCTGAAATAGTATTCTTAGTGTCTATAGACACTATTGGGGAACAATTGGTATTGTTTAAATTTATAGGACTTTCTCTATTTCACTTGTATATAGATTCTTTAAAAACAAAGATATAATGGCACACAGTTTTTGGTATTGTACTTTTTTCTTTCAGTAAATTATTTAATGGTACTCTGTCATGAAAAACTATCTTTTCCTTTCCTTTCTGTATTTCCTTTGAGCTGTAAAGTCAAATACAGCTGTCAATTTTAGTAACCAGGAGATTTTAGTCAATTATTGGAACGAATTCCACATTTTATGGCAGGAAAATTTTGCTCATTAAAGATACACTGTAATCCTTCTAAATTTATCTGGTTACATCTTCCTAAATACTTAATAGCCCCATAGTATTTTGAAGGTCTTTAAGCCCCTCTTAATCAGTTACCATCTTTATATGTTGTTATCTATTATTTTGGGAGCTTTCCTTCCACCTTGGAAAATGGAAAATGTTATGGCATTAGTGTGTAAATATTCTATGAGCAACCTGAATTAATCTCCATTATCTCTTGGGGCAATAGCTGTTTGTCAAGTCAAAATTTCAGATTTTCTCTAACCAATCTAAATCTAGGTAAAGGTAACTAGCCTTATGCAAAATACAAATTTCAAGTGCAGTTTAAGCCATGTGATTTGTTGTTTTACATCTCAGCTTTGGCAAAGTGTAAAGGAGCAAAGCATCTCACAAAAGCTATATAATTTAAATTTGTTCAACCAGTCTGTTGATATGGGGCTTATGTGGTTTTAAAATTCAGACTTTAATTTGTAGGACAATTGTGTTTCTATAAATATAGTGGTCATATGAAAGGATGCATGACTATCAAAATTTGGTTATCTTACTATCTAGTGATTTTACCTATAATTTTAAAAATGTAATATTTAATAATATTTCATATCTTTGACTATTAAAGCTACACTCTGGTAGCATTCTGATAAAGGGGAAAATGTACTTTCTGTTTCAGAGAAAATGTGAGAGACAGCAGAGTGTCAGATACTGCTATATCTCCTTCTTTTGATTACTCAACATCCTAACATCAGCATTAGATCAAAATCAGGAAAGTATAGAGTTATGTTTGTTTTGATATGTGTCTTTGTATGCAACTAGGAAGCTAGTCTTTCTATGTAGAGAATGGTATTTATACTTTTTACATTTCTGATAGTATTCATAAGTGTTAGGAATTAAATTTAAAAGGTAAAAAAATGGCGTTCCTCATTTTACCTATTTTAATAAATGAGTGTGTGCCTATTATTTCAGAGGGACAGAGAGTAAGCACAAGAGTGAGAACTAGAGTGAGAAGTAGAAGGAAAGAGAGACAGAATCATTTCCAGTGAAACTGAGTATAATTAATTTTTTTGTATAATATGTAAAAATTGTCATAGTGATATGATTGCATGTTCCATGTAGAAATATTTTAATGAATGGTACAATTAAAAATATTTGTTTGCAAAAGAGCTAGAACAGCCAATATAATCCTGAAGTAAAATAAAGTTGAAAGGCTGAACTACACAACTTAAAGGCCTGCTATAAAGCTGCAGTTATCTAGATGGTGTGGTCTTGGCAAAAGAATAGACAACTAGATCAATGGATCAGAATGCAGAGCCTCAAAATACACCCATATAAATATAGTCAACTGATCTTTCACAAAGTAAAGGCAACACAGTGGAGCAAAGATGGTATCTTCGACAAATGGTACTGGAACCACTAGACATCTACATGCAATAAAAAATGACTCTAGACACAGATCTTATATCCTTCACAAAAATTGACTCTAAATCGATCATAGATCTAAATGGAAAACACCAAACTGTAAAAGTCCTACAAGACGACATCAGAAACCTTGGGTATTCTAATGACTTTTTAGATATAACACCAAAGGCACAATCCATGAAAGAAAGAACTGATAAGTTGGACTTCATTAAAATTAAAAATCTTATGCTTTGGCAAGACAATGTCATGAGAATGGAAAGACAAGCCACAGACTGGGAGAAAATATTTGCAAAAGTCACATTTGCTAAAAGTATGTTAGACAAACTATGTGAAGAACTCTTAAAACTCAACAATAAGAAAACAAACAGCCTAATTTAAAAATGGGCCAAACTTTACCTCCCAAAATTCATATGTTGAAACCTGATCCCCAATATGATGATATTTGGAGGTGCACTTTTGGGAAGGTGATCAGGTCATAATGGTAGAACCCCCATGAATGGAATGAATGTCCTTATAAAAGATGCCTCAGAGAACTCTCTTCCCCATTCTACCTGTGAGGACACAGTGAGAAGATGGCCATCTATGAACCAGAAAACTGCTTCTCACAATACACCAAATCTTCTGGAACCTTGATCTTGGATCAAGGATAAGCCTCCAGGATTATGCAAAATAAGTGTTTGTTGTTTAAGGAACCCAGTCTATAATATTTTTTCCTATAATAGCCTAAACAGACTGAGAGAAATGTCATTAAAAGAAGATATACAGAGGGGTACCTGGGTGGATCATTTGAGTGTCTAGCTCTTGATTTTGGCTCAGGTCATGATACCAGGGTCATGGGATTGAGCCCGGTGTCAGGTTCCTTGCTGAGCATGGAACCTGCTTAAGAATCTTTCTCTCTCTCCCTCTGCCCCTCTCCCTGACTCACATGTTCTCCCTCTCCCTCTCTCTCCCTCTCTCTCTCTCTCATTCTCTCCTAAAAAAAAAAAAAAAAAAAAAAAAAAAAAGATATACAGCTGTCAAATAAGCATATTAAGATGCCTCTTATCATACTCACAAGGGAAGTACAAATTAATACCATTATACCTTAGAATGTTCAAAACACAGAACACTGAGAACACCAAATGCAGAGTTATGATATGGAGTAACAGTGACTTTCATTCATTGCTGGATGGAATGTAAAATGGTACAGCCACTTTGCAAGAGAATTCTGTGGTTTCTTACAACACTAAAACATCATGTTACTGTATGATCCAGCTGTCATAGTCTTTTCCATTTACCCAAAGGCATTAAAACCACCACACAAAAACCTGTACGAGGATGTTTGCAGCAGCTTTATTCATAATTACTAAAACATGCAAAGCCTCCAAAAGGTACGTCAGCAGGTGAATAAATTGTGGTACATCCAGGCAATGGACTATTATTCAGGTCTGTAAAGAAATAAGGTATCGACCATGAAAAGACATAGAGGAACCTGCAATATGTATTAATGAGAGAGAAACTAATCTGAAAATGCTACATACTGTATGATTCCAACTATATGATATTTTGGAAAAGGCAAAACTATAGAGACCGTGAAAAAGATCTCTGGTTGCCATAGGTTGCACTGGGGAAAGGTGAATTGATGGGATATGGAAGATTTGTAGGACAGTGAAAATACTCCATATGATACCATAATGGTAGATGCATGTCATTATACATTTGTCCAAATTCATACCATGTGTAAAACCAAAAAAGAACTATAAAGTAAACTATGGACAGAGGGTGATTATCATGAATCCAGGCAGTTTCATCCGTTGTAACAAATATACCCTCTGGTATGGTATTGGGGGAATGCAATGCATGTGACAGGGCAGAGAGTACCTGGGCAATCTCTGTACCTCCCCTCAATTTTGCTGTGAACCTTAAACTGCACTGAAAAAATAGTCTTAAAACATTTTTTAAAAACCACAAAGGCCACAATTTAGGATGGATACATTATATATATGTGTATATATACACACATATATATATATATACACATATATATACACACACACATATATGTTGTAAAATGTATATATATTTACATATATATGTAAATGTTGTAAAATATTTTAAATGGCAGTTAATATAGGTATGTCACCAAAACTCCAATTTAATAATTTAATATAAGAATCTTAGATAATCAAATTATTTTCTGTGAAATGCATTCTACTTATCTGTCACTGTATGCACATAGCTTTTTCAACAGTATATGTAGGTCTTAAATTACAATAGATAGTACTAATTTATTTGGAATCACATCATATTGAGGATGTTTTGCTTTTTTATGATGTGTGGGTATATGAAATAAGGTGCCCCTCATAGTTAAAGGACCATAAATTAATAAATTTTGTCTATATTAAATCCACATGTTTAGGTATTTGCACTTTGAGTGTATATTATATGTTACACATGAATATATTACAAATGAGGGCACTTGGGTGGTTCAGTCAGTTAAGCATTCAATTTTTGGTTTCGGTTTAGGTAATAATCTCATGGTTTGTAAGTTTGAGCCCTGTATCGGGCTATCCGTTGATGGTGCAGAGCCAACTTGGGATTCTTTCTCCCTCTCTCTCTGGCCCTCTCACATCTCTCTCTCTCTCTCTCTGAAAATAAACTTTAAAAAAAATCATAAATATATTACAAATGATAATAAGAATGACTATGGTGTTTCTTATTTATTGTCTACACAACACACATTCTCTTATTTAGTCCAAAGCATCCTCCTAGAAGGGGACCTGGGTGGCTCAGTTAGTTAAGCGTCTGACTTTGGCTCAGGTCATGATCTCATGGTTTGTGGGTTCAAGCCCCATATCAGGCTCTATGCTGATAACTCAGAGCTTGGAGCCTGCTTCAGATTCTGTGTCTCCCTCTCTCTCCCCCTACCCCACTCATGCTCTGTCTCTGTCTTTCAAAATAAATAAATATTTTTAAAAAAGTTTTAAACAACAACAAAACCAAAGCATCCTCCTGAAAAAGGTACTGTATTGCTCCTATTTTGAAGTTAAGTAAACTGAGGCACAGAAAGAATGTCATCCAGCTGACACTTAGCAAAATTTGGATTTCATCTCTAGTGTTATTAACAGCCATGTTCTTTACCACAATGCCACAGTTCCACTTGATGTCCACATGAGAGTCTGACTTGAGACATGTTTGAAATTATTTCTAAAATTCAACAGATGTTTAGAATCTCATCATTTTTCTCTTGAGACAAAACCCCTATATAGTGATTTTCCAGCATCACTTTTGTATGTATATCTGTGATTTCAGAGTTACCTTCGCTCTCTGAGGAAACATTATTTCAGTCATCTTGGTTTTACAAAAGTGTACTTCTAAACAGTATTTGATAATAAATGTAAACAAAAGTGTTGTGGTCATTAATTTTGAACTAATCATATATATAAGTGTGCGATATACTATAAATTTTCAAGTGAATGAAATATCAAAATTACCACAATTTTATGATTACATTTCTCCTGAGCCTTTATTATGTATACATAGGATATTAATCATATTTTGGTTCAGCACTTGTTAAATATTTTTCTACATTTGCATTTAAAAGTAATTAAATTATGCAAACACTTTTTAAAAATGATATCAAGCCCATAAAGGCTACGTAATGATATAGAAAAATATATACTAATAACGGGAATACAGAACACATCATGTAGAATTTATATGTATTCAAAGTAAATAAAATTATAAATAAATACTGGAAGTGAAAGTATAATAATATATGACATTAATAAGGCCCAAGTTGTCAATAATCTTTACCATGGATTGTGCTTTTGGTGTTGTGTCTAAAACTCATCACAAAACACAAAGTTATGTAGACTTTCTCTTGTTTTGTTCTAGGGGTTTTAAAGTTTAGCATTTTACAGATAAGTCTGTAATTGATTTTGATTTAATTTTTATGAAAAGTATAAGGTTTATGTGTTCTTCTCCCTCCCATTTATTTTAAAGATTATCGTGTCTCCTTTGCACCTTTGTCAAAAAATTAATTGGCTATATTTGTGTAGGTCTATTTCTGAGCTTTTGATTATATTCCATTGACTTTGTTTCTATTTTTCAAGCATACCACACCATTTTGATTACTGTACCTTTATAATTACCCTTAAATCAAGTTGACGTTTCCAATTTTTTCTTCTTTTTTAATATTATGTTGGCTCTGCTAGGTATTTTGCCTTTCCATATGAATTTTAAAATTAATTTGTCATAGGTACAAATAGCTTATTGGGATTTTGTTTGGGATTATACTCAATCAATAGACCAAGACTTGACATCCTAATAATATTATGTCTTCCAATTCATAAATATGAATATCTCCCCATTTATTTACATATGCTTTATTTTTCCTCAGCATTAATTTTTAGTAATTAGGTAAACATTAGGTAAAAACTAAGGAAATGTCAATAAACTATGGCCTTTACTTAATAGCATATCAATATTGGTTCATTAATCTTGGCAAATGTACCATTATAATGTAAGATGTTAATAATAGGGGAACTGGATGTGGGTATATTGGAACTCTGTACTATCTTTGGCATTTTTCTGTATTTCTAGAACTATACTAGAATTAAAGGTTTATATAAATAAGGAAACTGTTTTCATAGTAATTGGGTTGGGCAATTTTTTCATGAGTTTTTAAAGCTTTTATCATTATATTTATGTATTCAAAATGACTTTAATATTATAGTTAAGAAGGTCACTATAAATTACACGAATCTTACTCCTTGTTCTTAAAAAATAGTGAGTTTACATATAAAGAAATATTTTATATACTAATTTACTCTGTGATGACATTAAATGCCAACTAAATCTTACCTCATTAGCCTAGAGTACTAGAAAAACCTACTAAAAAGTTATATTTGTTCTAGGAATAATTTATAAACCAGGAAAATTTAGAAAAATAATACCTAAGCATTTACTGAAAGGAAACACATTTATTATTCTGTTATTAAATGCTGAATTACTATTAAATATTTTTCTACTTTGTTTTTAAAGTATAGCTCCAGTCCTTATATCACAAACTGTCATCTACAAGTCATGTAAGAGAATGCATTTGCTAAATATTATAAAAAATTGCAGAGCTCTTTTAGGGGATAGAATAGTTTCCTGTGACTGCATTAACAAATTGCCACAAATTTAGTAGCTTAGAACTTACTCTGTCTAGCAGAAGGCTAGCAGTTCAGAATCAGGTTCTAGAACAAATCAAGATGTCAGTAGGACTGCACTCTTTCTCTGAAGGTGTAGCAATTTGTTTCCTTCCTTTTCCAGCTTTAAGTGGTTGTCTGCATTTCTTTGTTTATAGTCTCATGATTCCAGCCTGTCCCTTTGTGTCACTTTGCTTTCTCCTCTTCTGTGTGTGTATATATATATATATATGATCTCTCTCTCTTACGAGGACACTTGTGATTCGATTTAAGGCCCATCTTGATAATCCAGGATGATTTCCCTATGTCAGGATCCTTAATCACATCTGGAAAGACTCTTTGTCCTTGTAAAATAACCTTTAAATTTCCAGGGATTAGAGCCTGATGTCGTTGGGTGATCATTATTTAACCTCTTTAGAGGTCAAGGAGGATGATTTTCTTTGTGCATACTTAATTAACAATTAATATGGGCTAGTGGTTCTGTAAAGTGTTAAACAGTGAAAATTAAGGTTTGCATAATTACCCAGGGGATTTTTAGGAAATCTAGCATTGCACTTTGAAATTTTTTTCTTACTGTTTAAAACAAATACATGTTTGCATTATGTTTCATTGAAATATTTTTAGATTAGTCATAAGAAATCCCCCTAGCTTGCCTTAATGTATTTGTGTGGGTTTTATTGTTCGTTAGTATGACTAATTGCATTCTAGACAAATGTGGGGACATTGGCGAAATTGGGAAACTAAAAAAGAAGAACTCTGAAATGCAATTTGGTTTCACTTTGTTGGGCAGCCAGTTGAAGCAGCCATACTTCTGGGTTCTAGCAACTGAATAAAAATATCTAAGGATCTGCACGAAAAGTCAGCCTCTGTCTATAAGTCTCCAGCATGGCACAGCTATGGGCAAGTGTTGGGGGGGGTGGAATATGTGAAAGTATGTTTTTGGTTGGGAGTGGAGAAGGTAAGATGGAGGGATAGGAGGCTCTGCTCTTACTAATAAACGGGATTTGTTTGTAAGTCTGACACCTAATTGAATCATAGGCTGACTGAGTAATAGTAGAAAAAAATTTGAGAGCTCACCTAATCAAACTTATTCATTTTTCCAATAAGGAAATGACTATAGAGATGTGGATGATTATCTAATAACACCTACATAATTAATAATAGAGCAAAAATTAAAACCCAGGTTTTATGCTATTTTTATTCCAAAAGAGATTTGTTTCTCATTAAAACTTGACATCAAAATGTGTAAAGTTATAAAAATCTGGGGCGCCTGGGTGGCTCAGCCGGTTGAGCGTCCCACTTTGGCTAAGGTCATGATCTCGCAGTTTGTGGGTTCAAACCCCACATCGGGCTCTGTGCTGACAGCTCAGAGCCTGGAGCCTCCTTCAGATTCTGTGTCTCCCTCTCTCTCTGCCCCCGCCCCCCACTCACACTCTGTCTCTCTCCTTCAAAAATAAATAAATATTAAAAAATAAATTAAAAAATAAATTAAAAAGATAAAAATCAACATTTGCCAAATAAGAACTTTAAAAATAAACTAATACTTTTTGTTTTGTTTTTAGTGTAAGAGCTGGATAGCTTAACAGATAAAATGTTAGCAAAATTTTCTCTGTTATTTATTGAGAGTAAAGTTTTCCATTTTGTCCAATTGATTTTTTAAAAGATTTTATTTATTTGTAATTTTTTTAATGTTTATTTTTGAGAAAAAAAGAGAGAGAGAAAGAAAGGGAGACACAGAATCCAAAGCAGGCTCCAGGCTCTGGGCTGTCAGCACAGAGCCCAGTGCAAAGCTTGAACTCACAGACCATGAGATCACGACCTGAGCTGAAGTCAGAAGTTTAGCCAACTGAGCCACCCAGGCGCCCCTAAACATTTTGTTTTTAAGTAATCTCTGTATTCAATGTGGGGCTCGAACTTCACAACCCTGAGAGCAAAAGTTGCATGCTCTACCAACTGAGCCAGACTTGCACCCCTCAAATGTATTGTTTTGAGCTTTAAATTATTTTTGTTCTGGATTATTTGCTATTATTCAGTAAATATTTTAGAGCTGAAATGAAATTTATTATAAACTAGACATAGTTGGTTATAAGAGACTGTCAATCATGGAATATTTTATTTCAACGATCTTATAGAAAAAAGGCATGAAAATCTATTTCAGCATATCATTGTTTTTAATTCATCCTTTATTGATTCATACCTATTGAATCAGAGTGGGACCATTTAATGAATTACTTATATTAACAGCATTCATTAGACAATTCAAAATAAGCGATTAGAGTATCTTAATGAACACCATAACTTTCATTCACAATTTTTCCTAAGTGGAGTATGTCAAAATTATTTTTCCCATAAACTAATCAAAGCATGAAGCATCCTTAATCTTTAGAAATTAATGTTACCAAAAGAGCTTCTTTTAATAAAGAATCTCTCTTTTTAGGGGCACCTGGGTGGCTCAGTCGGTTAAGGGTCCGACTTCGGCTCAGGTCATGGTTTCACAGCTCATGAGTTCAAGCCCAGCTTCGGGCTCTGTGCTGACAGCTCAGAGCATGGAGCCTTCTTTGGATTCTGTGTCTCCCTCTCTCTATGCCCCCTCCACCACTTGTGCTTTCTCTCTCTCTCTCTCTGTGTCAAAAATAAATAAACATTAAAAAAAAATCTTTTTAAATTCTCCAGATTATAATCTTAAAAGCATGGCTACCAGTGAAAACTTTTCCCCCCCAACATCAGAGTATTTGAAAACTCATTTTTAACTTTTTAAAAATTAGTCTTAATGATTAGAAATTTGATAAGTGATCTATGAAGACTGTACCAGCTTGTGAAGTACAATTTATCTTAAATTAAAATGCTCCCTTATTTGACAAGACAATAAAATGTTCTGTGTCATGCCATGAATTATATGAGTATACTTGTCAGTATAAATTTTCTGGCAATGGTAATAAAGAATTCTATCATTCATTTTATTGCTGGAGAGAATCATCGTTTCTTATTCATACTAACACAGCATTTCCATTACTTCTCACAATAGCCTTGGCAATTCTTCAAAATGAGTGTTATTATAAAATATTCTATTACAGCATGGTAAATATAGGGCTTTCTTTTCCATTTTGTCCACAGTTCTCCAAAGAGGACTTTACTTTGATTATGCTAATCACCTGGCAAGTGAGAAAAACTGACTTTCAGATTTTGCCTATAGAAAGTATGAATTTTTTTTTTTTCTGGAAGTCGTCTCATACACCAGATTGCATTGTCATGTTGCAGACTTTGTTACTGCCTTCTTTGTTTTCACTTCAGCACTTGAGTATGAAGCTTGTTTGGAAAGGCATCAAATGCCTAGACACAAGGTAACATATTTAGAAGTCAAAGATAATAATTAATGTGTATTAAATAATTTAGTAAAATTAAAAAATCTGAAACTCATTTATTTTTTATCACTAACAAGAAAGAGTCATAAAAGTAACTTTACTTTTTGAAGACTTTATGTTCTCTATTGTTAACAGTAGTACTGATGAGTATTGGTGAGCAAATACTTGATCTCTAACAGTAGTACTGATGAGTATTGCTGAGCAAATACTTGACAGTGCTCACAAGCATATAATATATATGAGTGTTGGAAAATTATGGTTCAAGGTTTTTCCAAAAACTCATTAAAATATTATTAATTATAAAAAACAAAGATTTCTTCCTGTAAAAGGTTTAGTATTTTTAGTATTTTGATTTTCTTTCTCTATCACTCAGTCTGTTAGACATCTATATATATTGCAGGATATTCACATCAATTTTCCAAGCTGGGAAACATGAGTAGCTGTTCTTGTACTTCCCCTTAAGTAACACCAAGTACCATACTTGCCATTTTGACAATTCTCAATCTTGAGCCATTTCCATCATCAACTTTCTCCATTCTCCTTCTTAAATTATTTACTCCATATTTCTTTAATGACTTCATTCTTTTACTTCCTTTTTTAAAAATGCAGTTAAACAGTTCATTACACATACAGAAATGTAAGATCATGGTGTCAGCTCCCTGCATCCCTAGTTTCACAGAATGACACAAAACCAGATGGGCCAGATGATAGATGACATGAGCAGTGGGTCATTTTATCATTTAGTACTCAGCCCTAGATTACAGCCAAGCAGTTTTATACCCAAAGAGGATGGGACAGAAAGGGAAGGGAAGTATCCTTGTGGCAGCTTTCCACACATAGAGTGCTTCTGAAAGATAGGGAGGTGACATGTACATTGCACCCACCATGTTCCAAGGATGATCTTGGGACATTTTATCAAGACTGTTCAAACTGTGGTTAAGCTTTGCCTATGTCTGCCTTATGTGGAGATGTGCAGAGTTTCCAGGGCTTCATGATGGATATGTTCTCCTACATTCACACAACAGTTACTACTATTTGTTTTCTGTTTTTAGTTCAAGGATAGGCTTTAATTATTTCCTCATTATACCAAGTACTGTTTTTCTAGTGATTCTCATAAGTAAAAATTCCCTCCAATTTCAAACTATTCTTCCTGTTAACCCTATGGCTAGCTATATAGAGATCAAATCTAAGGGTAAAATTAATCTGATCAAAATCTATTTAATGTTCTTCATTGCTTTTGGAATGAAGTAACATATCTATAATTTTTTAAGGATTTCATAGTCTTGCCCCAAACCACTTTTCTAATCATTTCCCAGCAAGTATATTATTCCATTTAATCTGATGGATTCATCATTTCCTGAGGATTTGCTGCAACTTGCACTTACACTTCTCAAGCCTACAGCAGTTTTGCGTGTCAGTATTCTCTTCAGCAGCAAATATTCATCACAAATGCTTCTTTATTTACCATTCCTTCTCTGAACATTAGAACTGAACTTTCCTACTTTTGACTTCCAGGTGTCTAGTTATATACTTCTTGTAATATATTACTTATAGCTTGTCTTATTGATATTTTCACATAGGCAACATGTGTCTACTGTATAAAATATAGGAATCATAGTACTTTTTATGTCCTTCTTGTTTTTTGTACTATAAAATGTGCTCAATAAATTCCAACTGATTTACCATCAGTTCCAAATTCAGGCAATATTTGTCACTTTTGTTAGCTGAATTCCATCCATCATGGTTTCATGATCAAGAAAATAAATTCCTATTAGATAACTAACTTACAAAGAAGTGGTATGTATTATCTCATTAACTGTATGTTATAACCAACCTGACTTCACAGTTACTGACTCACCCATAATTTGTATCTCTTCTTCACTTAAAGTTAGTAATGGTAGAAGCACTGCTTTATTGCTTATTTGGATTCCTAAATTGTTATGATTCAAAACTAGAACATTGATGTATCCAGCACATATATGTGCAACTGGTATATTATTGATTCTACTCTAGTAAGGAATTCTAACCCTCATTTTGGTTCCCTTAGCATTTCTTTTAAGATCATGTTGGTTGTCACAAACAAGGAAAAATAGTGAAAAAGGAATAAGGATACATTACAGGCATACTTCAGAAGTACTGCGAGTTTGGTTTCAGACCACTGCAATAAAGTGAATATTGTAATAAAATGAGTCAAATGAACTGTTTGTTTTCCTAGTAAATATGTTATGTTTATACTGTACTTTAGTCTATTAAGTGTGCTTTCTGTGTTAAAATGTATGTACCTCAATTACAAATAATTTGTTGCTAAAAAATGCTAATTGTCATCTGAGCTTTCTTATCTTTCAGGGAGATATAATCTTTCTCCTGGTGGAAGGTCTTGCCTCCATGTTGATGGCTGCTGACTGATCAGGGTGGTGGTTGATTGAAAGTTGGGGTGGCTATGGCAATTTCTTAAAATAAGACCACAGTGAAGTTTGCCACATCAATTGACTCTTCCTTTCACAAAACAAATTCTCTACAGCATGCGATGCTTCTTGATAGCATTTTGCTCCCAGTAGAACTTCTTTCAGAATTGGAGTCAGTCCTCTCAAACCCTGCTGCTGCTTCATCAACTGAGTTTCTGAAATATTCTATATCCTTTGTTGTCATTTCAACCATCTTCATAGCATCTTCACCAGGAGTAGTTTCCATCTCAAGAAACAACTTTTTTGCTCATCCAGCAATTCTTTACATCTTTAGGTTTTACTTCTAATGTTACTTCTCTTGGTATTTCTACCTCATCTACATTTATTTTATCCACTGAAGTCTTGAACTTTTCAAAGTTATCCATGAGGGTTGGAATCAACTTCTTCCAAACTCCTGTTCATGTTGATCTTTTTACCTCTTCCCATGAATCATGAAATTTTCTACACGAGGAAGCATAGTCTCAGATAATTTATTTTCTCAAGGACACATCACTAAGAAATAGCATGATCCATTTTCTAAATGCCAACTTATTGATTTTATCCTTCATGGTATTTTCCTTTAAATTTTTAAAATTTCATAGAAAATATAAACAATAAAGAAGTCTTATTTAATAAGGAATATCAGTTGATAAATCTAGATCACTAGGTAATTTAAAAATTAACTTAAATGTGAAGTTTAAGAGAATATGAACTCCATATACTGAGAGAACAGTAATATAAAATTCCATTTGATACTTTATAAGCTTAGCTGTTCTTTCATATATTTCTATATCTATGCCTTTTATTAAAACTGACTTTGAAAATATGGAAATGGGGCACCTGGGTGGCTCAGCCAGTTAAGCGTCCAACGTCAGCTCAGGTCATGATATCATGTTTTATGAGCCCCGCATTAGGCTCTGTGCTGACAGCTCAGAGCCAGGAGCTTGCTTTGGATGCTGTGTGTCTCTCTCTTCCCTGTCGATGCTCTGTCTCAAAAATAAATAAACATTAAAAAAAATAAAAATATGGAAATGGAGAACAAGTTGGTGGTTGCCAGGGATTAGAGACATTATGGAGAGGAAGCTTGTGGGTATGGCTACAAAAGGACAACAGAAGAGGTCTTGGTGGGATGGTACTATACTGTATCCTGGCTATATGGTGAAACTCCTGGCTGTAACACTGTATTGTAATTTTTCAGGACATTGCCATTATTGTAAACTTGGTAAAAGATATATGAGTCTCCCTTTATTACCTTTTTGTAATTTCATGTGGATCTGCACTGATCACAAAATGAAATTTCTAATTAAAATTTAAAAATTGTGACTTTATTAAACACAGTAATATGTTAAAGTTGTATTGCTTTGAGAATATGCTGTAATAGAAGTAACTAAAAATAATATCCAGACTATAAAAAAACTATCCATATAAAATGTTTAGGACAAATATTGAATTTATTTATCGAGTTAGGGTGGCTGTAGTGAAAAACATATGTTGATATGTTGGGGTAGTGTAATATATTATAATAGAAAGCCTGATATTCTTAGTAGTAATTTGGGATTTCCTCTTTTCCTTTTTCATTTACCTGTTGCTTTAATCTAAATCATGCAGTCCTCATGTTAGTCTTTCTATATCATTTCTTCAGTGTGTATTTTAGTTGCTTTAGTGTGCGTATAGATAGCAATACCATTTTAATTTTTTTCTTGTTCTGCTCTAAATCCAGGACAAGAAAGTCAAAGAAATTATGTTAATATTTCTATGATATATCTATGTTATAACTTAATACTTAATATTAAAATGTCACTCCTGGCATTGTATTAACACTATTTGACCATTAGAACATCCTCCAGGCCTAACTGACTTCTTCTGTAAAATGTGAGTACAGGGATTTTCTTAAGGTAAATATTATGACTCTCTAAGTTAGATTCTTGTGTCATTTATCAAATTCATGAGGCTTCCTGAATAGAGTGGAAGCTGCCAAAGTGCACCAAACAGATAGTGTCACACTTAAGTGGTAGGAAATATTCCTGGAGGAGATTTAATGGGAGAGACTGGAGACACATTTTTAAAGCCCCTCCTATACCAATGTTGTAATTATTTGAATTATAGATTATCTATGATATCTTGGCAGCACTTACTGTAGGTTACGATATGATATTTATATTTTTACAGATAATTAGGGAGGACATTCCATAATTGTGTAGCCAACCCTTTTATTTGTTCATTTGCTTATATATCTGTCTTCTCTGTCCAAATACAAAAACAGAAGTATTACCGTTCAGCTATGTTTTATTTATAATATTGAAAATTTTCTTTTTTTTTAAGTTTATTTATTGATTTTGAGAGAGAGAGAGAACACACAGATGCACAGTGTGGGTGGTGGTGGGCAGAGCCACGAACTGCAAGGTCATGACCTGAGCCAAGGTCAAGAGTCAGACACTTAACTGCCTGAGCCACCCACCCAAGGGCTCCTAGACTGAACGTCTTTATCATTGTATATGGAGGGAGAAAGAACCAGCAAGAACAATATCTTCATTCACAATCTAGAAATAATTTTTATCTGATGGAAAAAAAGAGGCACATTTTGAAGAAAGGAGAAGTGTAACAAATTTTGAAAAAGAAGTTCTCATTCATATTTCTAAAGTGTAAAATTCCTTTGCTACCTTGTTCATTGAAAATGATTTTGAAGATCTACTCAGTCTCTGGCCACTTCATATTAGGTCTTTTCCAAGGCAAGTAGTTACTTGCTGAAATGACTCCTTTCTCATTCTTTATTGTTTTCTTTTTTCTTCTTTTTCTTTGTGAGTCTCATGTCCAAAGCACTTTGAGCTCTTTAGAAAGTTTCATATAATGTAACTACCCAACTTATGCTCTCTTTGGTTCAACCATTTTATGAATAACAAGATAGAATAAAGCTGCTTCCTCAGGTTTATATATTTTTTTTCCACCAAGAATGCTATTTATTCCAGATATACAACCCTTAGAATAACTTCCTTCCTAGACAATGATAATCTACAAGGCATAAAGATCAATATCAATTATCTCAATTCAGAAGTGAATAGTAAATCAGTAAGCCCTAAAACATAAACAAAATGGTGGAACCTGTCTAAGCCTTTAAAGACAATAAGAATATTGAAGAAATTGGTAATGAAAAATATAAAGGAATTATTTATTATTTACTGAGAACATTTTTTCTTGATTAATTATTCTTTGTGTTTGGGTCTGTGGATAATAAGAAATGTATAAAATGGCACATAGTTACAATCACAGAAATACCTGTTTACTTTTGGAAAGTGAAGATATTTTTTAAATAATTTAAGTGGTAAACATGACAATATCATGAAGCATTTTAAACAAAGGGACTTTTTGTTTCAATTTTTCTGTAGGCTCTTCTACTGTCTTAGACTAGACATTCTATTTTTATAGAATCCCTGACTTTGTGAGGGTAAGGTTATCCAAAATGTGAATAGTTATCTAATTTTGTCCAAATATATTTTATTTAAAAATATTTTTTAACTTTTTACTTAAATTCCAGTTAGTAACATAAAATATATTAGTTGCATGTGTACAGTGTAGTGATTCAATAGTTCCATACAATACCCAGTGCTCATTACTTGTTATTTTTCTTTACTTTTTCTTTATTTTCTTTTCATCATGGTAAGTGTACTCTTGATTCCCCATCACCTATTTAACCCATGTCCCCTCCTATCTCTCATCTGGCAACCATTAGTTTGTTCTCTATAGTTAAGAGTCTGTTTCTTGGTCTGCATCTCTCCCTCTCTCTTTTGTTCCTTTGCTCATTTGTTTTGTTTCTTAAATTCCACATATTAGTGAAATCATATGATATTTGTCTTTCTCTGACTGATTTATTTTGCCTAGCATAATACTCTCTAGTTCTATCCCTGTTGTTGCAAATGGCAAGATTTTGTTCTTTTTTGTGGCTGAGAAATATTCCATTGTGTGTATTTATAACATGCTCTTTATCCATTTATCAGTTGATGGACATTTGGGCTGTTTCCATAACTTGGCTATTGCAGATAATGCTGCTATAAACATCAAGGTGCATATATCCCTTTGAATTAGTATTTTTTTTAATCCTTTGGGTAAATTCCTGGTAGTGCAATTGCTGAATTGTAGGGTAGTTCTATTTTCAACTTTTGAGGAACCTCCATACTGTTTTCCAGAGTGGCTGCACCAGTTTGCATTCCCATCAGAAGTGCAAGGGAGTTTCCCTTTCTCCATATCCTTACCAACACTTGTTGTTTCTTATGTTGTTCTTTGGAAAAAATGCCTATTCATGTCTTCTGCCCATTTATAATTGGATTATTTGTGGTTTTGGGTATTGAGTTTTATAAGTTCTTTATATTTTTTTGGATACCAACTCTTTATCAGCTATGCCATTTGCAAATATCTTCTTCCATTTTGTACGTTGCCTTTTAGTTTTGTTGATTGTTTCCTTCACTGTGCAGAAACTTTTCATTTTGATGTTGTCCCAATAGTTTATTTTTGCTTGTTTCCCTTGCCTCAGGAGACATATCTAGAAAGAAGTTGCTACAGCCTGTGTCAAAGAGGTTAATACCTGTGTTCTCCTCTAGGATTTTTATAGTTTCAGGTCTCAGGTTTAGGTCTTTAATCCATTTTGAATTTGTTTTTGTGTATTCTATAAGAAAGTGGTCTGGTTTCTTTCTTTCTTTCTTTCTTTCTTTCTTTCTTTCTTTCTCTCTCTCTCTCTTTCTTTCTTTCTTTCTTTCTTTCTTTCTTTCTTTCTTTCTTTCTTTCTTTCTTTCTTTCATGTTGCTGCCCAGTTTTCCCAACACCATTTGTTGAAGAGACATTTTTTTTTCCCCATTGGATATACGTTCTTGCTTTGTCAAGGATTAATTGACCATATAGTTGTGGGTTCATTTCTGGATTTTTATTCTGTTTTTGTGCCAGTACAATACTGTATTGATCACTACAGCTTTGTAATATTACTTAAATCCAGAATTGTGGTACCTCCATCTTTGTTTTGCTTTTTCAAGATTGCTTTTGCTATTCAGGGTCTTTTGTGGTCCCATACAAATTTTAGGATTGCTTGTTCTTGTTCTGTGAAAAATGTTGTTGATACTTTGAATAGAGATTGCATTAAATGTGTAGATTGCTTTGGGTAGTATAGACATTGAAACAATATTTGTTCTTCTAGTACCTTTCCTCTCTAAAATTATTTATTATTTTGCCATTAAAAATATTTCCAAGTGTCTGGCCATCGTTTTATTGGTCTGAGTGATATTAAAATGGAAACAGTGAAACTTTGTAATAGAAAGGGCCGATGGCATCAAAACTATTCCTGAATAATAAAGCAAAACAAAACAAAACAAAAAAATAGTGTTGTATTTATTACATTGAAATAGGACCAAATCAGACCCAACTTGATTCAGGGTATTTTGTAATTAAATTTAAGTTTCACTGGTTGTCAAATTTTATAAACTCAGTTTCTCTAGAAATCCAACCCTGTTTGTCAATAATTATTCACTGAGGTAAACAAACGTAGCAAACTCCTTTCTTCTTCTTAGACTATTAAAAGTGATAATGTAATTTGAGAAAACATCCTGATCATAAACTTTGAGATCACCTACTTATGAAGCAGATTAATTACAGAAGAAAAGAGGCAACATTTTCAGGATGTGAAAGTGTAGGTAGTCTAACCACATTCACAGCTGAAAGTTAATATTATTTAGAACTCACACGGTTGTAATCATATTGAATTTGCTACTCTATGTATGGTGTAAAGGATTTGCGTAGTTTCATGTATAGAAGATACAAGAAATCCTTGTTATTCATCACAGAACTAGGTATTCTAAATTTTTTTTGTTAAAAACATGAATAGAAAATTTACTGAGTAAAAACATGTTTTTAACATTACATTCTTTGAGCAAAGGTACATTTAACACAGATTCTTAAGTCTTTTGAGCCACTCATAGAAATCTTTAGTTTGATCAAATTTCTACCACCTGAAAAAATGACAAGTGATCAATGGTCCCTGATCAAATTAACTATGTATGCTTTATAACATCTTCAAGACAAGGAAATCATATTGCTGATGATAGTTACTTACTTAAATATGTTTTTTCCTCATACACCTTTATCCATCTTTCTTCTAACCCAACCCTCTGAATAAATATGTTGTAGTGATCAGAAATTGCTATATAGCACACCCGATCCTGTATTATCATTCTTGCTTCCTTAATTGAACCATGAATGGAACTTTCCTCTGCAGCAGCCGCCTAACTGCATAACTAACTAACCAGGTGCTCCTTGGTCTTATATTCAAGTTTTTTGACTTTGAAATAAGTATACTCATCAAGTAGTCACTAGAATGATAAGCATAGTAAAGATGTACTTCAGCGCTTCCCCTGCCCCAATAACATTTTTTCAGACCAATTTTTGAATTTGTTCTCTTTCCTGGCTGCCATTAAAGAAAACCTACAGGGGCGCCTGGGTGGCGCAGTCGGTTAAGCGTCCGACTTCAGCCAGGTCACGATCTCACGGTCCGTGAGTTCGAGCCCCGCGTCAGGCTCTGGGCTGATGGCTCGGAGCCTGGAGCCTGTTTCCAATTCTGTGTCTCCCTCTCTCTCTGCCCCTGCCCCGTTCATGCTCTGTCTCTCTCTGTCCCAAAAATAAATAAACGTTGAAAAAAAAAATTATAAAGAAAACCTACATATCTAAGCCATCTAAAGTGGTGATTATTTGCTCTAAAAATAAAACAATAAAAACTCTGCTGTACTTACTTTTGGTTAGCTTTAACTCATATTTTGCTAATAAGGCCCCAACTGTAGGTTTGAGGGTAGATATATTCCATAAGCTACACACCCTCATTCATCCTCATTTGAAATTTCACAGGTGCTGTCTCCCACACCTGGACATTTTTCTGTGGCTCAGGAACAGTCAGGAGGAATGACTACCAAATGGGGACTTGAAAATAAAATTGGCTTTAAACTATTACCTGTCTTCTTTTATGTCTAATGTCTTCTTTCATGTCTTAATGTTGTCTTTGCCACAGAAGAAAAAGCAAAATACCTGTGTGCACATCTGAAATATGACTTCAAGGCAAAGAACTAAACTTAAACAGATCAATGAAAGGAAAGACACCTTGGACAAGGATACTTAGATTTGATTAAATATATTAAATCGTTTAATACTATTTTGTGGAATTTAACTTATTAAAGTTATTTCTTTGATCGTCACACTTAAAAAGTAAAAATATGTCATGAATATTTTTAATAAAATAATATTAAATCAGATGGCAGAAAATCTTTCAAGTCTAATTGGTCACTAATAAACCTTGTTCTCTATCGTAAATAATACATTTCCTCTAAGTTCCTACTTAGCTCCTACATGCAAGATGCTCGATTGCTCTTTAATGGCCATACAAGGGGGGAAATTATTTCTATCATATTAGAAAACTAGAAACAACCATTTCCTATTTGCCAACCCTCACTCTTCAACTCTCACTCATGAATATTTCCTGATTTTAGCCCCTTTTTTACTATTCCTCAGTTACTGGCTTACTTCCCACTCCAATTATTTGTCACTTAAATAACTGATATACCTCTCTAATAAATAACCATATCTTTATTTTTGCTCTCTTTCAGTTTAGGCACTATGCCATTGTCAGCATGATATTTCACATAAATAAATGCTATTCGGCTTTAAAATCTCAGCGGTTTACTATAGCTTCAAATAAAACCCTTTGAGTTGCTAGGAACGTTTCCATGGTTTGATTTCTGCCTACATCAGTCAGTCATGCCTTTTTCAGTTCTTTCTTTGCAATTCATGACTCAGTTATACTAAACATTTGAAGATTGCCTAATGACGTGAGTTAATATGTGACTCCTTTTTATTTCCTCTTTCTCCTCTATTACCTAGAACAATTTATCCCTTTTCTTGCCCTAGAGAATTGCTATTCATTCCTTATGACTCAGTTTTGTCAGGAAATGATTCCATCATTCTAGTCTTTAAGAGCATCTCTTATTAACTCCACAGGACCCTGCAAAAAAAAATTTGTCATGTATTCACACTAAAATAGTACTGTATGTTTATTTTCAGTTGTTTGAATGTATGCACCTTCAAATATTCATTATTATTATTATTATTATCATCAAATATTCAATATTATTATTAGGTATCTCAGGGCTTACGTTAGTAGATGGTAGGCACTCATCAAAAAGTAACAGTCCGCTAAAAAATACACTTCTTCAAGGTAAGCACTATGCATGTCTCAATCCTGATAAATTTATTGTACATGTTTAGTACTTTGTATAGTGAGTGCTCATTAATTTTGCTGAGTGGATGCATGAATGAATGAACTTTTTTCTATTTGTTTTATATTCTTCTGGATCCCTTTGTTAGGACTGTCTCTGAGCAAAACGTTTCCACATTTTTTTAACTTTTAATACACACTAGTATAGAATACTTAACTTAAATATCCTATGAATTTTAAATAGATATCAGATATGTATGCATACAAAATTATAGCAACAGAAAAACATTCATAACTCATAAAAAATATTATATTAGAACTTTGTCTCCCACAGTTGTTACATACTAATACCTTTTATATATGTTGCCTTAGTTAGGTTAATACACAAATATATTTATAAATAGACGTGTAGCATCTGCTGAATTTCCACTTTTTTTCTTTGTCTATGTTTCACCAGTATTTGAAATAATAAAACAAAATTACAACATGTCATGATAGAGAAGCCAAGCTCCCTAGAACTGTAGTGTCCATGTAAGATTGAAAGGGTAATTTAATACTAATTATTTTCTGAGGTTTATTTATATAAAAATTTGCTACTAAAATATGGTATACTTGATAACACATAATTCTGTGCTTCTTCCTCCACATTGCTAGTTATTATTGAGTTTAGCAATACAAGGCAATTAAAATATTAAACAGAGAAAAATTGATCTAGAAAAAATATCTCATCATGCCAAAAATAACAGCTAAATATTTTGAAGATAAACTGAACTTTTGCCAAAACATTGAGTAGTTGGGAAAGTATATACTAGCCGAAAGCTATTGCTTCACTCTTTTTTTTTTTAAGTTTATTTATTTTGAGAGAGACAGAGACAGCACAAGTGGGGCAGGGGCAGAGAGGTAGGGGGACAGAATCCTGAGCAGTTTCTGCATTGTCAGCCCAGAGCCTGATGCAGGACTCAAATTCTTAAAACCGTGAGATCATGACTTGAGCTGAAATCATGAGTCAGACACTTAACAGACTGAACCACCCAGGTGCCCTGGTTAACTCTCTTTATCATGTTCTTATATGTTACCTGTAAGCAAATGTGGCAGGAGGCAGACCAGATCAGGAAAGTTGTTTTCACTGCCCTACCTATGGTCTTCCTTCCCATTATATGTCACCGCACCAGTTCCTTGTCTCTTTCTGCATATGAGTTTAAATACATTTCTCACTCCAGAGGTGGACGTTAGACTCAGAGTTAAAGCAGTCAGTAATTCTTCATTGATAAGAAAGTGAACTCATTTGAATAAGTGAATTCTCATAAGAATAAGTGACTCTAGGACATGGATGGCATATATTCTCAAGGAATTTATTTTTCTACTTTATTAATGTGAGCATGAGAGCCTGAAACTAGAGATAGATGAAGTGGGATAGGATTGGGGTAGACCACACAAAGCCGGAATGCTGCCTATGTAGAGAAATTGGAGCTCAGATGGGGATGGACAAATTTGTTTGAGACCTGAATCAAGCCATACTTAAAACCAGAATTACCCATGAATTATAGTTTATATTGGCCATTAAATTACTTCTTTTTTGGCTTAAGCCAATTCAACTTGGGTTTTATTTTGCTTGCAACTGAAAATATCTTGAGTTTTATAATAGTTAAATAATGGAAGTCTTTATTCACCTAGATTTCCATTAAGAAGCTTTCTTTATTCTGTCTATTGGGTGTAAGTGTTTAAGCATATATTGTTGTATCTAAAGGTGTTCTTTCACAGGATTTATGAAAATGCCATTCTGGTTATTTTGTTCATCTAGTTTATCTTTTCTACTGAAAAAGGAATCTCTATTTCACACACGGGAAAATGGAGGTTAGAGAGGTTAGGTAATTTATCTATCACCATGAAGCTGTTAAGTGATGGAACTAAGATTGTGAGTCAGACTATGTGAACTCAGCATGCCCTCTTAATTGCAATGGAATATTTGAATACAGCATTACATATGATAAGTCCAAATGAGTAAGCAGAGTAGAGCACAGATGGATACAGCAGAAATATAAGGAAGGGAGGAATGACTGTGCATTAAAGCTATTGCACGGTCAGTTCCATCCTGGAAACACTGAAGAGCAAGGTCAATTTTCGGTTGAATCTGAAGGCTCACGTTAGCTTTTAGAGAAATAAACAGGATGGTTAGGAAGACAAAGTTTGAAATTACTTCCTTTATCTGTCTTTATCCAAGTTAGCCCTTTCTAGTTTAAGTCTAGACCTCTGGGCCGAGGTGATTTCACCAACTTTTTATCTCTCTCTAGAGCTGTAGTCAGATTTGGCTTTGGAGGGTCATCTCTGGGTATGGATATGAAATGTGAGTCACCACAGTGTATTCCCAGTGTAATGTGTACCAAAAATCTTTTTGTAGAAAAAAAATCCTTGAAGGAAGTGGTCTGAGGAATTTGGGAAATACTACACAGAATGTCTTCTTTTAGAAAATACAATGTATATTAAAAAAATTAAAGGCTCTGAGATATACTTAAAGTATATTCACTTAACACAGTTTTTTCCTAAATGAATTTGACATTAATATTTTCCTGCACAACACTGATGAGCATTTTATGCTAAGAAACACTGGCACAAACATCACTATGAAATTTCAAATCATATTATAAGACTTTTGTCTTTCATGACATTTATTTCTTAATAAAATGATAAGCTCACACTCAGATTAGCAAAAGAATAAAAGTACAAATATGAAATGAATCTATTTTAATTTTATTGTATAGTGCTATTAAGTGCTTTTGATTGCATGTGACAAAAATTTGCGATTATGTTATTAAAATTCTAATTTGAGTAATTGGTGCCTGTATCAAGTACCTATATCAAATGTCTATATGTTTTAAATATCAAATAGCTATACTTTGAAATGCCTAATACAGAGGTATGTATGCATAATTGTTTATCATGATACATGTGTCTGAGAATTTTCCATCTCTCTGGCAAAATAGCCTCAATTCAGAGTTCCACGTTTTCCAAGCAGCAAGAAGACTGAATACATATAATTAGAACAGTGTGAAAAGCTAAGCTCAATTATACTCCTCAGTGTGAGTTATATGAAGACCTTCCCAGGTTTCATTTTCATGAGCCCCATTCTGTTCAGCTACTGTATCAAAAGAGGATTAAAACCTGAAAGATACTGAGAGTGGAACAGACCTGTGCTGAGGGAGCTCTCTGAGCACTAACACTTGAGAATATTTGGCCCTGATAAAAACGATTGTCACATTTTCTAGAAACCTTGAGCCTGGAAGTGATGGAAACTCAAGTTCTAATTGGAAAAAAAAAATGTGTGATAACAAAAATAGGCTTTTCTATTTGAATCTTCTTTAATTTTGGCCACTTCAATTATACTATCCTATGCTTTGGCAGTCATTGTTTTACATACAAAGAAAGGAGATGTTGAAGTTGTTATGAGAAACCTATGATTTCTAATAGTTATTGTAAAGCCATTGTATAGATGCATTTTTATTAACTTTTTGTAAATATAATTCTGAAAATGCAATTCATATTTTACTGTGATTAAAATTATTTATCTTCACATGCTTATAGGGTTAATTTTACTTCCTGAGGGTGCACAGGGGCATGCTGCCTCTTTCAATAAAATAAAATTTTCATTTGCAGATGTTTAACACTGGAAGGAGTATTTCCAGAAATAAAGTAGCAGGAACAAGTGGCACTGCCTCTTTCACTCTGAATTTTATCTTTCCTTGAGGTCTTTCACTCGCTTTCCCTGCCATTAACAAGCAGATTGCTAACACATACAACTCATGCTTTAACTGTCTGTCCCGGTAGTACACAAAACTCCTTTGTTTAGTAGGAGACATCTAAAACTTCTGAAAGACTTTATTAAAGACAAGAAAGAAAAAAAAAATAGGTATGAGGCACACATCATATATATAATATTGGGACTTCCAAAATATAATTTTGTAATTTATTATATCAAGCTTCCTCCCTAGATACATACACCAGATTCATTTCACTATCTAGATTAAACATTCGTGCATTAGGCTTGCAGTTGAGACATGAACTTAAGAGTTCTCTTGCCCAGATTCTTTTTTGTGTAAGTCTGAGCCTTCACATTTAGGATGCTATCCTGACATGTACTAGTCAGTAATTGCCTCCTAGTTATTTCGGCACCTTGATGGTTGTGGAAGATTATATATTCTCATCACCTATTTCTGTTTTCCTGTGGAAGAAAGGGAAAACACCCTTCACACACTATTGATATCAAGTCTGGCTGCGTTGACCTTGTGACTTTGTAGTGCCTTCCCTGTGAAGTTAATGCTTAGCACATTCCAGTGATAACAGTTTTGTCTGTGTGACTGGTTTAGACCTGTGTAATATAAACTGAAGAGATATTTGTCATTCTGAGCAGGATATTTAAGAGTCATTAATTTCTTCCATCATTTTTGTTTCTTTTAATAATGCAGATAAGATGACTCCATAGCTCTTGGTCTCAAAGTGAAAAACATGCAGCTGACTGTTCATAAATATGTAACATAAAGGAGAAAACAAAATCACATATCACTGATTTCCATTAAAGTTTGGGGGTTTATTTGTTACCACAACATAGCTTATCTTAATCTGACAAATGCAGTGGTCAAAACTGAGGGAGGCGGTTTCCACTCTAGAGGCTATCAGCTCGAACATTTACGATATACTTTACATTTCCATTTTGAAAAGCTTCTATTTTTTCTTCGTAATATTTGAACAATGATAATAACTTTGATTTATGCTACATAGACTTGGTGTAATGATAAATGAGAACAATTTTAAAATACCCTTTATACTCTATAATCCTGAATAAACATTATAATAGTCATAAAAATAACTGTAGGTCAAAAAGTACTATTTTCTTAAATGATAACACATTTGTTTCACATTGAAACATTTAAGTTGTGTTTATAGAAGGCAGAATGTCCATTGAAGGAACTAACAGATCATTTTCAGGAGTACTAGCTTAGTAGCAGAACTAAAAAACCCACTGGGTGCCCTGGACATCCTGGCAAGGCAGCTTAGGAATCATCCTGCTTGAACTGGTCAGTTCATTCACAGTGAGCTGAGGCTTCTCACTGATATATCTGATTGCTCTCTGGTACTTGATGCAGATGCAAAGGGGAATTGATATAGCTTTTTGCTTGCAGTCAAAGCCTGCCTGTGGTTATTGGGTATGCCCAGCTCTGACAGCATTTTTAATCTTCTGTACATGGCAAGAGAGAGGCGATGGCAGCAGTAAGGAGATAGTGGTTTCACAGGAATTGAACCTGAAAGTCAGAAAACCTAGGACAAATATAATTCAAGTTGATTTTCTTTGTACCATCAACCCCTATGACCAATATGAATCAGGCTTGTCTTGGCCTTCTAGAACCTTTTACTTCCATTCCCTCTGTCGAATGAAAGGGTTTTCCTTCAGGTTGACATGTTCCATTCTGAGGATTTCCACACCACTCTTCTTCCAGCTCTGCTCAGTATACTAACTCCTTGAGATGCACACATACACTCACAAATACACATACACACGCACACATGTAGACACACACAAACACTTCCCTTTCTTTGCAAGTCACTCTGTTTTCAGTATGGAATTATGAAACAAATTATTTTAAGAACACTTCTGCTTAAGCAATAGATATAAATAACTTATATTCCTTTATGTGTGATAGAATTGTTTGGATAATAAAACAAAAAGGATAGAGGAAATGTTTTGTCATACATAAGCTGCAGAAGCCTTTATGCTTAAATATGGCAGTTGCAATAACAACCAAAGTACACATTTATAAAACATCTTATTTAGTCTTCAGTATAGTGTACTACATATTCCCAGCAAGTACTTTTTAAAAATATTAGTATTTCCTCTAATATCTAATATTTCCTTTATATAATCAAAATTAAAAGTTAAAAAAAGGATATTGATGACCATTGAATATTCTCATTGAGATTAATAAGGAGTTAAATTTTTGAAGCTGAAAGAAAAATGACACGATTGTGTCTTTTTATTGTGTCAGCATGATAATAATATATTACAGAGTTTAGAAAATTTCAGTATCTTTTATTAGTATTTTCAGATTGCATCTCTTCATAATTGCTTCATGTTTCTGATAAATGCAGATATGCCTTATAGTAACTCAGTCTTGGCTGTAATGCTTTGCTCAATGTTTATTTATTGAATAAAATTTGTTGATTTCTTTTAAATAAAACTAAATATTCCTCTCATTAAAAATTAATGCACTCCACAGAGAAAACCTCGTTTAAAGGATAAATTGTACCCAGAATTATTCTAATGTCTGTTGAATTAGAAATAAGGCCAATAGCAAACATCACATTATGATCTGTCCCCTTTCAAAATTTATAAACAGTTAGCATAACTGTATTTTTTAATTTAAAATTTACTATTTCATGCATCATCTTAACTATGATGTTTCTTTTCCTCAAATAATACTTATGAAAACACTTATGAGCCATATATTTTTATTTAGATGGCTAAGGCTTATAAAGTCTTGAGTTCAGTTGTTATAATTAAGGCATAAAAATGAAAAAAAAAAGCTATTTTCCTCAATTACCTACTTCAAGAAAAATCACAAAAATGTACTAACAAAAATAGGTCCTGAGCTCAGACTTGATAGAACCTAAAATATACATGGCTTTCTCATACTGGTAAACAAACTAATGTTTTCATTGATTATAGAGAAGAGTCAAAACACAGATTTAATTGTCCAATAATCTTTAATTTCCCCTTTCACATACCTGTGTGTGTGTGTGTGTGTGTGTGTGTGTGTGTGTGTGTATACGTTAAAGAGAGACAGGAACAGGTTTCTGAAGAGACTAAATCAGGATACTGCAGGTTTTTGCTAGCTTTTTATTTGTTTATTTGTCTTAAGGGGGCAGCAAAGGCACACAAAGCATCTGCTAGTAGTATATTCATCTGAGGTATCCTGATCTAAAATTAAATGCAAGCATTTTTGTGATAATAGAAGTTAAGAACAATGAGGTGATATTTCTCCTTTCAGATCTTTATGAAAACAAAGTCCATTGTTTTGGTAGGATGCAACCTTTTTTTGGTACTTACTAAAGATGTACAATTTGCCCATTCATTCAAGCGTTTGCCACATGTCACTGCAGTTTAGTTGGATAGGTATAAGGTGGTTGTGCTCCTATGAACTATAACTGCATAGAGATGTTTTCACAAACATAACTTATCTGCAATTTCTCTCTTTAGTCATTACTAAAGCCTAGGGGACTTTATATGTTAAAAATAAGGTGCAAATTTCATACATGATTTCTTAAGAGCCACAAGGTTCTATACTGACATGATGATTTCATAAATGACTTAAATATAATTCAGTTGATCTAATGTCAAACTTGTGTTTCTAGAATTAGACAACATTAGTTGTGAAATAATGCACACCCTTTCAGAAACAAGAACTTTATCATTGGGAAATTATTGAATCTTCTTGAAATTTCTAGGAAGTTATTTTTAGTAGCCTATAGCTCTAAAATATACATCATGACAGATGTGAATTTAAATGACTATTGTAAACTTTTCTAGTCAACTCATATTTAGTGCTTAGAAATGTATAAACCTAATGCAATGCCCCTGAAAATATGTACTTCTGTAATATATGTCTATGAGTGTATCTGTATGTATCTGTACACAGTAATGTGTAAAAGCTTAGGTATCATACCAGTATTCCAATCAGATCATTTATTTATGTTTATATGTAGTTCTGTCAAGCCTGGTGATCTGGATTTTGAACCTCCAGCAGGTTGGAAACAATGAATTAGAAATTATAGGCAGGCACACAGGGAAACATGAAGTGGTAAGACATGTACTATGAATGGAATCAAAGAAGCTATTTTAAAAATCACAATAGAGACTTGAACACATTCCTAGCCAAAAAGCGCAAGAATAACTTTAGAAATCTAAATAATTATTGACCAAAAGTATAATTTGTATCACAATATTATATAGTAATTGAAGTTCAAGATCATGCCATCTTCTAGAAAAGCTTAAATTATTTTGAAATTACTTTTATTAAAACAAGAAATGAATATACAGACAATATAATAGTTCAAAATTATAAAGAATGTGAATTTTATTTTTTATATTTTTAAGTTTATTTTGAGAAAGAGAGAGAACACGCACATGCACAAGAAGGGGAGGGGCAGAGAGAGAGGGAGAGAGAGAATCCTCTCTTTGATACATTTGAGAGTCTTTGATACATTTTGGCTTATCAAATACATTTTGCTCACTCTTTTTTTGTGCTTTCAACAAACATCTTTTGAATGCCCACTATGTACTATATTCTGCTCTAGGTCCTAGGGATATGCTACTGAAAACACAACCCTCCAAGGACTTATATGTATATATTTTTATCCAAGAGATTACAATTATAGATAGAGATAAATACTCAAACATATCATTTAGAGAGTGGGAAAGTGTTTTACAATAGGGCTCACAAGGAGCTATAGAACCACATAGAAGGAGCAAGGAGAATTACATAGAAGATCATGGCAAAGTAGTTTCCCTGAAGAAACAACAGGTGGGAAGATAAGAAAGATCAGTAGGAGTTACAGATAAGATGGCAGGACAAGGACAAAGGAACATTTATGAAGGCCCACACCTGGGAGAACATGGTGTGCCTGGAGGACAGAAAAAGGTTTTGCATATCTAATCAAACAGGGTAAGTAGGGAAGTGGTAGACAAACTGAACAAGAGGGCTCTCTACACCTTAATAATATTCTTGGCCTTTATCTAAAAGCATATTAGGGATTATACATCTTTAACCTGTCAAATGCCATAACTGGATTTGAAATTCAGATTGTTCATTCTTATTATAGGGTATAAAATAGATGAGAGGAAGACATGCATAAAACAGACTTATTGCAATGATCAAAGTATTGCAATAATTTAAATCAAAGATTATGGGGATCTAGACCAGAGTTATCACAGTGCAGGAATTTGAAATTGAAGACTCACATATAATCAAGGAATTGAGACATTGAGTCATCCTTGGGTGAACTGACTAAACTGAATTTCATTGCCTCTAAAGCCAGGGACACACTCTGGGATCAGTGACCCCACAAAGGTCCTACCATTCCATTAGATGCTAGGTGAACAGCTTGCTAGATTTCTTTTCTTTTTTTACCTTTTAAAATCCAACATTGTCTCTTTTTTAATGCTACAGAACAGAGGTTAAGTCAGGGATTCTTTTTTGCTAGCTGATGTTACCTTCACAGGGTGATTCAATGAAGCCAACTGGCCTAATACAGGCCTCTTTGGGCTCCTTCACCTGCTATTAACAGAGAACTGCAGAATTCTCAGTTCAGCACATAAAGAGTGACCTTGCTCAAAAGGTATCACTGATCACTTGCACACTCAGTTGCCAATTACCCTTTCCTCATTAGTGCTGATGGATATTCTTCCTCAACTAGCTTCATGCAAATGGCAGCAATTTGGTGTAAAGATCTTCTGGTGAAGGGTATATCCAGTGTTAGCTAGCACTTCTAAAATTTTAGTTCTAAGCTTTATAAAATGTACCAACTGATCACAGATTAACTGCTTTATAGAAGCATGGGAGCTGGAGGGAATCATACATTTCATATATTGCAGCATGTCCATGAATTGACTTAGCCACATGTTAGCACTCTGTGTGTATTTGATGCAACAGAGGCCTGTTTAGTTTGAGATGAGTTGCATCATTTTGTTATTGCTGTGACATGAAATGTTTTTCTAAGAAGATGCCTGATACCTTGTAAACATGTACTGAGAATGGGTTCTTAAAATTCAAAAAATGTCATCCAGTTTTCCACCAAATATAAGAAATAGGAATAAGAGAAATAAAGAATTCTTGACAAAGACAAAAAAATTAGTAGAAAAATGGATCAATTTTGAAATGCACTTTGTAGTCACCATCAACAGAGTAGTTTGTTAATATGTTTTTATTTGGTAATATATAAGCATTGCCTCTCTCATTATACTGTATATAACTGGTGGTGATTGGATAGTAATAGACTGCTACTACACTTGTTAATCATCCAACAAAGAGAATGTGACTTAGTGATCAATGGCAATTACATTAGAATTGCAACATATGGTAAATTGAATGTTTTTGTACAGTGGCATTTAGTTGTTTGGGACCATGTACCAAATTAATGGGAACATCAGGTAAATTTAACATCTTTACTGCTTTAATTGATCCTAAAGTAGGTAATTATGTTATCTATAAAGTCAATTTGTCCTTTTTCCATTATTTATGATATGCAGTTGTACACCAAGCTACACCAATCACAATGCAACTGCAACATATATGGTTAAAGCCTTTGCCAAATGCAGCATAAAACATGAAAGTGAAATAAGCTGGAAGTTGCTCTGGAGCAGGTTTTTGTATTGAATTGAAAGACTTTTATTATTTCTACTTTAGTTGCATTATGGATGAAGTAAGTAGAGAGCACTGTATTAATATTTTAAAATTTCTAATAACCTAAAGAGTTTTTCTTTTGGACAGTTTTCTTTTAAAGTCATCCTGACTCTTCCAATTCTTCATTATCCCAGTATGTATCTTGGTAGACTAAAAACTTTTGCATAATTAACAGTTGCTAAAATTTTTTGACTCCCCCTTGAAAGGAGAGGCAGTGTTTTCAATGCTCCCTTCATTACAAGCTCTTAACTCTGGCTGCACATTTGGATTACCTTTGGAAATGAAAACAAGTCACAGTCCAGACTCTACCCCTAAAAATACTGATTGGGTCAGGGCAGAAGGGCTTTTACAATCTTTCTAGGTGATTGTGATACGCAGTGAGAGATGGTAAGTATAACTGCAAATATGGGTCCTCCTACAGTAGGAAGAGGTTAAAAAAATTAATTTATTTGGTTTTGTATGATGGTATTGACAGAAAAATTAAAATTTCCTGGAGGGAAAAGGTGTAAGGCTAGCTGACATTGGGAAAACAGATTCAAATTGAGCAAGATGAGCAGTTAGCAAAATACTGTTGAATAATATTATTATTTAAAGACATTAAAGTTTGGCAAAAGTTTTTTTTAACAACTGAAAAACAAAATGAAACAAAATGATGGCACTTAGATCACTAAGAGGCAAATAAAGCAAGAAAGTGAACAAAAATTATCTCTATTCCAGTATTTGGTGTTTACATATTTGCATGCCTAAGAGGAATGTTCTCTGCTTGAAATTGGCAAATGATACAGACATTCACTGAGCACTTTCTATTGTAGGTATTTCACACCCTTTTACTTCTCAAAACAATGCTAAGAAGTGGGTACTGTTACTATTCCAACTCTGCAGAGCCCAAACTGAACCACAGAGAAGTTCAGTGATGTGGTTAAGTTCCTGAAGCTACTAAGAGTCAGTAAGTCAGTAACTCATCTGGCCCAGTTTGACTACAGAGCCTACATTCCTACACCAGCTTCTATATTGTATGATAAATGGTCTAGATAATGTGCACTATGGTCAGATAGCCAAGGCCTGGATCTGACATGAAGGAGAAGGAACTGACTCCCCTTTCTATCTTACAAATGTGCTGCTTCATTTTTGTCTGCATCTTGTTAATGATCTTGCCTTGTATTTAGCCCCGAGAACACAAAGCCTCCCTGGCTGCCTGCCCTTGCAGAAGCCTGTGGGGGTCTCTGGAAGGAATAAAGAAATGTGATCAAAAGATAGCCATTGAAAAACTCATAGTCTTTTGTTTCCATCCTTGTGGAAAAGGTAAAATATTCTTTGATATTTGTTCATCTAGATGATAATATATTTTCCTCTGAGAGTTTTTGATATTACAAGAATTTGAAATCATGGTTAAATTAAGTTTTCATAATTGTAGATGTAGAGGGTGAGCTAGTGGTGACAAAAAAACCCACAAAAATCTTACTGTATTTTGAACATTATTTTTATCTATCTTTTAGTTTCTATATGCAAACAGTAAAAGAGATTTAATCTCTGCATTCCAGCCATTTAAAATTAGAAACAGAAGTCAAATGCACACACATGCAGACCATAAATAAAATCTAAGAATGTGTAAACCATTCATTATACACTAGAGTTTGTAGCAAAAGTTATAAGTAGAAAAAATTAATTCTGGAAAAGGGAGACTGTTAGAAGCATTCATTCTAGTGTGTGTGTGTGTGTGTGTGTGTGTGTGTGTGTGTGTGTGTGTGTGTTTTAAAGCAATAAAAGAAGTGTGGCCTTAGATACCAAGTGAAGATGAGCTTTGATAAACATATCTAGTTTGAATGTCACACGGGTCTAAAATAAGTTGAACTTAAGAGATGGATGGACAGAAACACTAAGGAAGGTATTTTCACCTGAGACCCAAATAAAACACAGAGGAGAGACATGGACAGAACAAAAGCAGAAACAGAGAGAAAGGGAGACAGAGAGTGAAAAAAGGATAAGGAGATAATTGGATTGGAGTCTACACACGAACCTGAATTCCAGAGGAACTGCTGAAGAAGGCAATGTAGAAATAACTAGAAGAGGTAAACCCAGTGAGCCAGTGAGTTCTAAACCTGGAGACAGTATCAGTGATGTCAGAATTGCTGACAGCTCTCTGTAACTGTGCAGAAGGAAGGTATAAACCCATAGGAAAAGGCAGGAGAATGCCTTCATTGAATTTTGAGATTCCTGGATGAAAGTTTTGAACTGGAGAGTTTGAGCTTCTCAGGATATCAGATGGTGTTATAATTAGCTATTTAAAGCAAATTTATAAATTTTAGGGATGATATCAGATTTAATTCCTATGGATGCAGTAAATAAAAACAGGCTGAATTTATTTTCTTTCTTTCTGTATTTTTTGAAGTAACTATGCTATTTTCCATTTACAGAACTTTTGTTTTTTAATCTCTAAGCTCCTTACATAATATCAAAAGGATTGTATATTCATAATGAAAAGTAAATGTCCTTAGTGCTTGTAAGATTATCTTTTTTAAAATATTTGTTAAATCAACCAGTATAATATGTTTAGGAAGAAGTTAGGAAACAATGGTATTTATTAAAATCTAACTGCTTCACTTTTTATCATCTCCTTATAACATCATCTTGTGGATTTAATTTACAGACAAGAAGTTGTATTCAAAAGTTGAAATAAAGTTACATGGTTAGTTAAAGCTGCTTTATAAGGTAAATTAAAATTCTGCAATTAAAATCATATTGTAAAATAATATTTGATGACATGGAACAGTATTCATTATACAGTTCTTATTATATAAAAAAATTTAAGTTTAAAGCATAATAATTTTCTTTAAAAATAATATGCATTATATGTGTAAATAATGGGAGAGAGAGCTCAAAGTCCACACCACAGTGGTTTTTTATGGAGGTTAAGTTAGGAATTTATGGAAATATGTACTTCTTTTTATGTATCAGTGATTTCTAAATTATACACAATAAATGTTTAATTTGATAAAAAATTTCATTTTTATTTTTTTTTAATATATGAAGTTTATTGTCAAATTGGTTTCCATACAACACCCAGTGCTTATCCCAAAATGTGCCCTCCTCAATACCCATCACCCACCCTCCCCTCCCTCCCACCCCCCATCAACCCTCAGTTTGTTCTCAGTTTTTAAGAGTCTCTTATGCTTTGGCTCTCTTCCACTCTAACCTCTTTTAAAAGTTTCATTTTTAAATGAAATCAAATAAATGATTAAATTCCATTTAGGAAAGGAATACGAAGTTTCTGATGGGTATAAAGAACTTTGTAAAAGATGTGGGTTTGTGTGTTTATCTCCTTTGAGGATTAAATTACCATATTACTCAAACTTTATATATTTGTAAATGACACAAAAATATATATAAAATATGCTGTTAAAAGCAGAACTATTTTTGTAATAGTCATACTTTAATCTCTTCACTGTGATTTTCTGCCAATATGATGAAAGCAGATCACTGTCCTTGGGTACATGCACAATAGAGCCTTTTCCAGACTGTAGAGATGGATTTCAAGCTTCCTCCGACCAGTAGTTATCTTAAATGTGAGTTGCATTATTCTTAGCTTCAAAAATCCTTTGATCTTTTTATGATGGGGCGAGGAAGAAGCTAACAATGTTTCTATTCAAAACTTTTTGTAAAAAGTACCTTGACTAATATTTCCCTTTTCATTTACCTACAGAAGTCTAAACCTAGAAGTATTTTGGTAAGCAGAAACATTTTTAATCATTTAACTTCTGTTTATCACAAGGTGAAGTTTTCAAAAGGAGTTACATGTTTATTTTCTTTTTTTTTCAAGGAAAGTAAAAATCATCAGTTAAATAAAAATTTAGTTTATTGAAATGAAATCTTTACAGTATTTGTAAATAAGATTTGCCTTAATAAAAAAATAACAAAAACAATAAAAAGCCAGTTGCAAAATGTGAAACTAGATTGGTATTTTCTGGCAGTGTCTATAGAACATTAAAAAACAAAAACAAACAAAAAACACAAAACTGATTGTAGCCAGCCTTGTTTGTGCAGCAGAGGCTCAGCTAAGTTTAAAAAACAATGGTGTAAAACATCACCAATTTAGTCAAAATAGTCAATCTTCTAGTCCCATGAGGACACAACTTAAATGTGCCTATTTAAAGATCAAAAATATACTAAGACAGTTTGGAACTTTGATCTTCACATGACTGTGGAGTTTCATGTAGCTATCGGGACCTATTTTTTCATCACCACTCGACTTTTTTCCAGCAACCTGTGTTATCTGTTGAACTACAAGTGCAGGGATGGGTAGTTGGGAAAGAATACAGCAATTATGTGAGAAGCCCAGGGCAAGGACAGCTCTGGGGGAAACACATGTTCTATTCTATATACAAGTGATTTTCCAACATAAAGATGGATATTTAAAAATGCTTGTGCTAAGTTGAAGAACATTCAAAATACAGATTTTTATTTTTAAAGTAGATTTTTGGGATGCATCGAGTCTTAAATACTGTAAGAGGTCATTAACCAGAATGTTTAGGATTATATTTCCTCTGCATTAATTATAGTTACAAATATATATCAATCATAAAATCTTTTTCAACACACAACATATATGTCAGTTCTTTAAATAATTGTTGTTTCACAGAATATGAAGAAAATAATAATTTCACAAATCCTGTTTTGCCAGAAGATACGGAATCTCTGTGATCAGACATTTTGTTAGGTATCTCTGCATGCACTGAGACTTAACCATTATTCGCAGCTTGATAAACTCTAACTTTTCTTCCCATAGTATATGATAGGATAGTAAAGAACAGTACTTTACTAATACTTTATACTGATACTAATACTAATACTAATACTAATACTAATACTAATACTAATAGTACTTTACTAATAAAGTATATTATAGGGGCACCTGGGTGGCTTAGTTGGTTGAGCGTCTGACTTCAGCTCAGGTCATGATCTCATAGCTCATGAATTCAAGCCCTGTGTTGGGCTCTGTGCTAATGGCTGGGAGCCTGGAGCCTGCTTTAGATTCTGTGTCTCCCTCTCTTTGCCCCTAACCCACTCGCATTCTGTCTCTGTATCTCTCAAAAATAAATAAACGTTAAAAAAATGAAAAAAAATATATAGGGTAGTAAAGATAGTAAAGAATAGTAAAGAATATAAAGTATAGGTAGTCGTTTTAGAATAATTTTGTTATCTGTACGGCCTTAATTTATACTCTTAGATCACTAATGACCTATTTTATTTATATTTGTTAATGTTAAATGTTTTACTTTTTAGTCATATCCATTTAGTATTTTGTACTATTTTCTGTCAAGGTGATTTTCAGATGGAAATAGGCAAAACTAGTGAGGGTAATATGGAAATGATGCCTAAGACAAGCAGAGTTTTAAGTTAGCTCTTAACTGCTTCAAATAAATATTGAATAAATCCCAGCTTGTTTTTATGATGCAGTCTTATAGACGAGGCTATTTAAAACACTCAAATTTACTAAGTCTTGGGAAATGAGGAAGATAAATTTAGGTGAGGAAAGAGGTGATATACTTTTGATTGATTTGAATATAGACCATTAACTTGAACACAATGCTAGGGAGTATTTGGAAATGTAGTCTTTTTAGAGCATTTAAAGCAAAAAGCATTACTCTTCATTGGGAGCCATCATGGATTCAGTATGAATGGTTTTTCAAACTTCCCTCATCAAAAGCATATTCACAATTCAATAACTCATCTGGTAAAGCCTTCCATAATCCTCTTGTGAGTAAGATGGAAAAATGAGTTGAGTGACATTGATGATATTTGAAGTAGTTTACTAGTGATCTGATAATTAGTTTAATTTCACTCTGAAAGTGAGTTTTGAGAGAAACGTATCTCCTGGCTATGTATATAGCCTGATCTATTAAATTTTTCATTAATTTTTTTAGGGAGAAAGAATATAGATTTCATGTTACTGAATTTGCACATGATATGAAAAAATGAACTTTAGTTGGTAATTTGGATGATGAAACAAGACTCCAAGGAATTTGATCAGCTGAAGTTACATACTTACCATCTCTCAAGATGAAGTTTAATTGATACAAGTATAAAGCCCTATACATTAAAAAACAGGCAAATAAAAAAATCAATACAGTTAAAAGGCAGGTGAGTATAAACAGCAGTAGGTGTGCAGAAGTCTGTAATATATCTGCCAAAATTTATTTTGAAACAATCAGTATGTAGCCCAAATAAAGCTGGGTCAACTTGTGGTTAGGTTCAAACATGATTTCACATTCAAAAGAAACAAGATTCACATCTAATGAAACATCACAGTGCAATCCGCATCATTACTAGAGTCTCTCAAAGATGTTAAAGTAGTAAATTTTTATTCACCCTCAAAATCATTTATTATAGCACCTCCTTTCTAAATGTATCCCTTCTATTCTTCCTTACAATTCACCGCCCTCCCCCCACCATGTAATACATTATTATTCTATTCTTGGGTTTTATGTGAGATTCTTTCGCCTTTGTTATATCTTAGCTCACATATTGCCAAATACGAAGACATTTCCTAATAACTCTCTATATAACCCAGACCCAGTCCGAGATCCCATAAAATAAAACAAAAGTTGCCATTTTCTATTTTCCATTTACTCATGGCATTTATAATTTCTAACATATTTTTTACCTATACATTCTGGCATATAATCTCCCTAAATACTTGTTGCAAGAATGCTGGTTAAGTAATCTGCTCTAAAATCCTCATATTCATGTTGTTAAAAATACATTTTACTCCTGTAGTGTATGTAATACCTAAACTTCAGTACAGACTAGACTACTCATCAGGTTTTTTTTTCCATATGTCTACTCTGATCATACTTATCTCTTAAAGTTGTAACCTCTTATAAATGGAAAAGAAGAAAGAGAGTTTCATGGGAGGAAATAATTTTACCTCCTTTGCTTTCCCAATAAGATCACCTCTCCTCTCCTCTGCTTCTTAAATTTACTAAAATGACCTTAAGTTTTTTAATCAGAAACTCCATTTCTCCACTGATGCTTACTTGAAAGGTCCCTTAGAGTTCACACTTAAGCAAGAAGAGAAGTTTAGGACTAATGCATGGCAATATATTAGAGAATTTGTTGAACTTTATGTGTTTTGTATTCTTCAAAACATAATAATTACTTTAGGTCAGGACACTGTGCTGATAGAGTTATATCTATACTGTTAGTTATTATAAAAATTAGTTTTTAATTATAATGTAAATAATAATTTATCAGTCAAGATAGGTCTGTATGACTATTTCTGAGTATGCATTGGGTCCATTTCCTTGAAATTTAAGTATCAAACAGGTTCATGAATTATGAAATAAGTATTAATTTAAGATAAACCTGGAATATTTTCATATTCATGTAGGATCTTACCTTCTTTATCATGAAGTAGTGAGACTTTGGAATATTAAACACAAAATATTTCAGTTGTATGTACTTTTAATCAGATGTAATACTTATATATGGTTCAAGAGGTATCTGACAAAACCTAAGAGCAGAATTGAAAGCCAAGTTCACAGAGAATGGAGTATTATTTCTGTATATTAGGTTCCTTTTTCTCTGTATTAGATTTTACAAATTTTCTTTCTTTTTGGATTAAGTTTCTCTCCTGTTTGACCCACATGGATATACAGACGTTAGGCAGCCACTTCTTATTTCATGTATTAAGATGTAACAACACTAAGAAGCTAATTAATGGTCTTGCAATTCCAAATTTCAGAGAAGAAACTGCCTAGTTCACTTGGGTCTAACTACTAATTGTGAAGAATAGAGAACCACCAAGAAAATAAGGCTAGCAACTCAAAGGTTCATTCTGAACCACATAGGTATCCCAAATTGCCCATTTCCCTTCTGGTAACTATCATTTGTTCTCTACAGTTAAGAGTCTGTTTATTTGGTTTGTCTCTTTCTTCCTTTGGTCATTTGTTTGGTTTCTTAAATTATGTATATGAGTTAAATCATATGTAATTTGTCTTTCTCTGACTTATTTCACTTAGCATTATATTCTCTAGATCCATCCCTGTTGTTGCAAATGACAAGATTTCATTCTTTTTTATGACTGAATAATATTCCATTATATGTATATGTATGTGTCTTCTTTATCCATTCACCTACCGATGGACACTTGGGCTGCTTCCATAACATGGCTATTGTAAATAATGCTGCAATAAACATAGGGGTGTGTATATCTTTTTAAATTAGTGTTTTCATATTCTTTGGATAAATACTCAGTAATGGAATTACTGGATCATGTGGTAATTCTATTTTTAACTTTTTTAGGGACCTCCTTGCTGTTTTCCACATTGGCTATACCAGTTTGCAATCCTACCAACAAACAATGCACAGAGGTTCCTTTTCCTCCATATCCTCACCAATGCTTTTCATTTCTTGAGGTTTTTTTTTCTTTAATTTTTTTTTTATTTTAGTCGTTCTGACAGGTATGGGGTGATATTTCATACTGGTTTTGATTTGCATTTCCCTAATGATGAGTGATGTTGAGCATCTTTTCATGTGTCTGTTGGCCATCTTTGGAGAAATGCCTGTTCATGTATTCTGCCCATTTTTAATTGGATTATTTGGTTTTGGGGGTTAAGTTATGTAGGTTTTTAAAATATTTTGGATACTAACCCTTTATTGGATACATCGTTTGCAAATATCTTCTCCTATTCAGTAGGTTGTCTTTTAGTTTTGTTGATTGTTTCATTTGCTGTGCAGAAGCTTTTTATTTTGATGTAGTCCCATCAGGTTATTTCTGCTTTATTTCTCTTGCCTCAGGAGACATACCTAAAAAAAAATATTGCTATGTCCAGTGTCAGAGAAATTACTGCCTGTGCGCTCTTCCAGGATTTTTATGATTTCACGTCTCACATTTAGGTCTTTAATCCATTTTGAGTTTATTATTGTATATGGTGTCAGAAAGTGGCCCTGTTTCATTCTTTTGCATGTAGCTGTCTAGTTTTACCAGCACTATTTGTTGAAGACACTGTCTTCTTCTTATTGTGTATTCTTGCTCCTCTGTCAAAGGCTAATTGACCATGTAATCATGGGTTTATTTCTAGGCTCTCATTTCTGTTCTGTGTGTCTATTTTTGTGCCCATACATACTGTTTTAATTACTACAGCCTTGTAGTATATCTTGAAATCTGGAAATGTGATACCTCCTGTTTTGTTCTTTTTCAAGATTGCTTTGACTATTTATGATCTTTTATGGTTCCATACACATTTTAAGATAGTTTGTTCTACTTCTAAGAAAAATGCTGTTGGCATTTTGATAGGGATTGTATTAAACGTGTACATTGCTTTGGGTAGAATGGAAATTTTAAGAATATTTGTTCTTCCAATTCATGAGCATGGAATATCTTTTCATTGATTTGTGCCGTCTTCAGTTTTTTTTTCATTAATGTTTTACAGTTTTTAGAGTACAGGTTTTTGACCTCCTTGGTTAGGTTTATTCCTAGGGACTTTACTATTTTGGTGCATTTGTGGATGGGATTGATTCCTTAATTTCTATTTCTGCTATTTTATTATTATTGTATGGAAATACAATGGATTTCTATATATGATTTTGTATCCTGCAACCTTACTGAGTTCTTTTATCAATTCTAGTAATTTTTTGGTGGAGTCTTTAGAGTTTTCTATATGTAGTATCTTGGCATCTGCAAATAGTGAAATTTACTTCTTACAAATTTGGGTGCCTTTTATTTATTTTTTTGTCTTATTGCTGATGCTGACTTTCAGTACTATTTTGAATAAAAGTGGTTAGTGTGGACATCCTTGTCTTGGTCCTGATCTTAAGGGAAAAGCTGTCATTTTTCCCCTTTGAGTATGATGTCAGCTGGATTTTTCATATATGACCTTTATTATGTTGAGGTATGTTTCCTCTAAACCAACTTACAAAAGATTTTTACCATTTATGGGTGTTGTACTTTGTGAGATGCTTTTTCTGCATCTGTTGAAATGATCACATGGTTTTTATTCTTTCTTTTTTATTGATGTGATGTAACACGTTGATTGATTTGCCATTATTCAACCACCTTTGCATCCCAGGAATATAACCCACTTGATTATGGTGAATGATTTTTATACATATTTTTTGGATTCAGTTTGCTAATATTTGTTGAGGAGTTTTGCATCTATGTTAATCTGAAAGATATGGGCCTGTAGTTCTCTTTTTTTGTGGTGTCTTCATTTGGTTTTGGTATCGGGATAATGCTGGCCTCATAGAATGAATTTGAAAATTTTCCTTACTCTTCTAATTTTTGGAGTAATTTGAGAAGAATAGGTATTGTCTTTAAATGTTTGGTATAATTCACCTGTGAAAACATCTTTTCCTGGACTGTGTTTGTTGTTGTTGGTAGTGGTGGTGACTGATTAATCTAAATACTGGTAATGAGTCTGTTGAAATGTTCTATTTCTTCGTGATTGAGCTTTGGGAGGTTATATGTTCCTAAGAATTTATCCATTTTTTCTAGGTTGTCCAATTTGTTGGTATATAACTTTTTATAATATTCTCTTATAATCCTTTGTATTTTTATGGTGTCAATTATTATTTCTCTTTTTCATTTTTGATGTTGTTTGAGTCTTCTCTCTCTCTCTCTCTCTCTCTCTCTCACCCTCTGTCTCCCCATGAGTGTGGCTAAAAGCTTATCAGTTTTGTCGATCTTCTCAAAGAATCAGCTCCTGGTTTCATTGATCTGTTCTAATATTGTTTTGTTTTGTTTTGTTTTAGTGTCTGTAATCTTTATTTCTGCTCTAATCTTTTTTATTTCCTTCCTTCTACTGATTTCAAGTTTTGTTTGTTCTTCTTTTTCTAACTCCTTTAGATTAGGTTAGGTTGTTTATTTGAGATTTTTCTTGTTTCTTGAGGTAGACATGTATTGCTATAATGTATTACTTCTTAGAACAGCTTTCACTGGATCCCAAAGATTTTGCACAATTGGGTTTTCATTTTCATTTATCTCCATGTATTTTTTTATTTCCTCTTTGATTCTTGGTTGGCTCATTTATTGTTTAGTAGCATATTATTTAACATCTATATATTTGTGCTTTCTAGAATTTTTCTGTGGTTGCCTGTAGATTCATAACATTGTGGTCAAAAAGATGCATGGAATAAGTTTGCTCTTTTTGAATTTGCTGAGGCTTGTTTTATGGCCTAATATGCAATCTATTCTGGAGAATGTACCATGTGCACTTGAAAACAGTGTATTCTGTTGTTTTAGTATGGAATGTTCTGAATATATCTTAGATCCATCTGGTCCAGTGTACTATTCAAAGCCACTTTTTCCTAGTTGATTTTCTGTTTGGATGATATGTCCATTGATGTAAGTGGAGTGCTAAAGTCCCCTACTGTTACTGTATTACTATCAATTACTTCTTTTATGTTTGTTATTAGCTGCTTTGTGTATTCATGTCCCTCCATGTTGGCTGTATAAATAGTTGGAATTGTTATATCTTCTTGTTGAATTGTCCTCTTACTGATTATATATTGTACTTCTTTGTCTCTTGTTAAGGTCTTTGTTTTAAAGTATATTTTGTCCAATATATATAAATATATTTATCTATATTGCTATTCCAGCCTTTTTTTCCCTTTCACGTGCATGGTAAATGCTTTTGCATCCTTTCAGTTTCAATCTGCAGGTCTGAAATGAGTCTCTTGTAGGCAGCATATAATTGGGTCTTGCTTTTTGATCCATTTTGATTGGAGCATTTAGTTCATTTACATTCAAAATAATTATTGATAGGCATGTACTTATAACCATTATGTTACTTGTTTTATGGTTGTTTTTGCAGTTGTTTTCTATTCCTTTGTTGTTCTCTCACAGTTTGCTGACTTTCTTTTGTGATATACTTGGATTCCTTTGTCTTTATTATTTGCATAACTATTACTGGTTTTTAATTAGTGGTTCCCAGTAGGTTTGTATATAACATGTTATGACTATAGCAGTCTATATTAAGTTTATGGTCTTTTAAGTTTGAACACATTCTTTACTCCTGTATGTCTCACATTTTAGGTATATGGTGTCATACTTTACATCCTTTTGTTCTGTGAATCCCTTGACTGACTTTTATAGATACACTTTACTTTACTGCTTTTGTGCTTCCTACTTTTCTTACTCCTGCTTATGGTCTCTCAATTCCACTCAAAGAGTCCCCTTTAAAATTCCTTGTAGAGATGGTTTGGTGGTCATGAATTTCTCTTTTATTCATCTGGTAAACTCTTTTATTTCTTCTATTCTGAATGATACCCTTGCTGGACATTCTTGGATGCAAGTTTGTTTTTTTTTTTTTTCTTTCAGCATTTTGAATATATCATGTTACTTCTTTATGTCCTGCTAAGTTTCTGCTGAAAAATCAGCTGATAGATTTGTGGAGTTTCCCTTGTGTATAACTGTTTTCCTTTCTCTTGCTGCTTTTATTTTTGTTTTTTAAATTTTGTTAATGTTTATTTTTGAAAGTGAGATAGAGACAGAGAAAGATTGTGAGCATGGGAGGGACAAAGAGAGGAAGACACAGAATCAGAATCAGGCTCCAGGCTCTGAGCTGTCAGCATAGAGCCCAAAGTGGGGCTCGAGCTCGCAAACCATGAGATCATGACCTGAGCCAAAGTTGGATACTTAACCGACTGAGCCACCCAGGCACTCCATTCTTTTGCTGCTTTTAAAATTCTCTCTTTATCACTATTTTTTGCCATTTTAATTGCCATGTGTCTTTATGTGGACCTCCTTGGGTTGGTTTTTGGGGGAGCTCTGTGCCTACTGGATCTAGATTTCTGTCTCCTTTCGCAGATTCAGGAAGTTTTCAGCTATTATTTCTTCAGACACATTTTTTGTTCCTTTTCCTCTCTCTTCTTTTTATGAGATCCCTATAATATTGATGTTACTGTGCTTGATGGTGTCACTGAGTTCTCTAAGTCTATTTTTGCTTTTTATTATTTTTTTGCTCTCTTATTCAGCTTGATTGCTTTCATTACTCTATCCTCCAGGTTGCTAATTAGTTATTCTGTATCCTCTAGTCTACTATTTATCCCAATGTAAGCTATTTTAATTTCACTTATTGAGTTCTTCATCTCTGGTTGGATCTTTTTTTTAATATATTTTCTATGTCTTTATTAAGAGTCTCATTGAGGCCTTCCACTGTTGTCATATTACTTATTTCTGTTTAATTTAGCTCCCTTGTTGTGATTTTGTCCTGTTCTTTCATTTGGGACATATTCCTCTGTCTCCTCATTTTGTCTAACTCTGTGTCTGTTTCTATGTAATAGGGAATTCAGCTATGTCTCCTGCTTTTGAATGTAATGACATTATGAAGAAGAGGTCCTGTAGTGCCCTGCATTGCAGTGTCTTCTGTTCACTAGAACCTGGCACTTCAGGTACGTCTCCCATGTGTGTTATGTGCACTCTACAGTTGTGGCTGAGCCACTTTTGCATTTAGTACACTCATGTGCAATAACTGCTTATCTTTTATGGGCAGGTATGTTCCCTGTTTTGTTAGTGGGCCAGTCTGGGCCACATTGGGCTTGAGTTGAGTCAGACAAGGCATTTTCCAGAGATGCAGTAGTACTGAACCGCAGGGCACTTTCCCTGTATTGTCCTGTGAGAAGCTCTCATTGATGGATGGTGTCTGTAGTCAGACCTGATGTCTGTTTTCAGCCCACAGTTGAAGCTACAGTTGGACTGGTATGTATCGTTATCTTCCCATCTCCCCAGGGCAGGAATCACTTGGAGTGATACTGTCCCTTATCAGGGCTGTTTGCACACTGCCAGGTTTGTGGCACCACTTTGGATGGGCCTCAGCCAGCAGCATATTGGAGGGGGTGGATACACAGAATTGTGAGAGTCAGGGCTCACTATTCCAAACTAGACTCTTGACGTTTAAGACATAGTGATATCAATGTCTTCATTGCATTATATTTAAAGTATAGTTGACCCATGAACAACAACAGATTTGAACTACATGGGTTCACTTATATGTGGATGTTTTCAATGTATACCATGCAGTATTGTAAATGTTTTTTCTCTCCCTTGTAATATTTTTAATGAAATTCAATTTTCTCCACCTTACTTTATTATAAGAATACACTGTATTTTACTAATACAAAATATGTATTAATCAACTGTGTTATTAGTAAGGCTTTTGATCAAGAGTAGGCTATTACTGGGGTGCCTAGGTGGTTCAGTCAGTTGGGCAATCTGACTCTTGATCTCAGCTCGGGTCATAATCTTGCAATTCGTGAGTTCAAGCCCCACATTGGACTGTGCGCTGGTGGTGCAGCTTGCTTGGGATTCTGTCCCTCTTTCTCTCTGCCCCTCCCCCATGCATGCTCGCAAGCTCTCTCTCTCTCTCTTTTTCTCTGTCTCTCTCACCCTCCCTCCCTCAAAATAAATAAATAAACATTAAAAAAAAGAGTAGGCTATTACTAAGTTAGGCTATTACAAAAGTTATATGTGGAGTTTTGACTGCCTGGGGTTTGGCACCCCAACCTATGCATATGCATCGTTCAAGGGTCAACTGTAATGTCTTGAAAGAAATTTCATTATTTTCTTTATTTCTCAAAAAAATGAAGAAACCTGTGTTTAGATGACAGCATTGATAATAAGGCGAAATTCAGGAGACATAATGAAGATCAAATATGGCAGAATAATCTCTTCACCTGTTCTATTTTTTTTTTTTTTTTGGCCCTCTCTAGGGACAAGAAAGTAAAAAGACAGCAGTAGAATCCGCAAGCCTTAATGCCAAGTCATGATACCAACTCATAAAGGTTGCCTTCTCTACCTTCTACTCCAGGGTATGTTTTTTTCAATGATGCCACTAGTCAGTTAATGGTGAACTAACATGGTTTCATAAAACGTAATAGTGGAGAAAATGATAGGCTTGTGCAGTGGCCCAGATGTATGTGAACTTTCTGAAAGAATACATTTCTGTTATCCAGAATTCAGATCTTTTTCATGATGGTCTCAGTTCCTGTTCTTTGTTCAGCTTGTCTCAAAAACCACTCCAGTTAAGTCTTCTATGTAGTGCAACCAACAAGAAAAGGAGAACCATGACAATGGCAACGACCAAGATTGGCTTTTCTGGCAATTGTTATTGATTGAGTATAAGACAGACTTAACTTGACTATACAAAATAAACATTACTACTTTAGTGAATAAGTTTAGTAAATAAGTTGGACTCAGTTGGATGCAAACCAGGCTTGTTCTGTTTGTGTTCTAGGTGGTCTGGTTAGTATCTAAGGGAACTACTGGGGTTTTTCCACTCATTCTCAGGTATTACAAACCACCAAAGACTGCAGTCCCTCTTTTTCGAAGTATTGTGGACACAGGCAGCAGTATACTGGAGTCAGCTCATACTGGCTCCGGAACAGTTTGTTAAATATTTAGGAATTTTGTGAGTAAGTTGTTAAACTGTTAGTCTCCTGAACTGATGTTGTTAAGTATCTTTATATCAATTATATCACCAAACACTACAAATCAGGGCCTAATGATTGATTGATTGATTGATTGATTGATTGATTTTCCAGAGAGCTGGTTTACAGTAAGTACAAAACTACGTGTAATGATTTCAAAACCTAACTTGAGGCGGCTTGACTAAGTTTAAGAAAAGAAAGTAACTCACTTCTTTCTTCCTCCCTGAGGGAGGTGCATAGTACATTGCTCTCTTTCCTTAGAGAAGCATATTATCTTCAGTCTCCATATTTTCCAATGGTTTATATCTACCTGCCTGCCTGCCTGCCTTTCTTCCTTAACCTCCTCCCTTCCTTTATTCCTCCCTTCCTTCCTTTCTTTTTGTTTCTTTTTTTTCATTTTATTTTTAAAGTTAATTTGGGTATTTTTAGTGGTGTTTGGTGGACTGATGCTACCAAGATAAAATATTTACTCATTTGAAGGTCTTTAGGGTTAATCTATAGAATCTAGGATAATTTCATAAATTATTTCTCTGCTCTTAAGACAATAGAAAATATCACATTTAACATCATTACACATAAAAATCATTGAGACTACTTGCATTCTGCATATACATATACATTTTGCATATACCATGTACTTGAAACACAGCAGATCTAGGCTATAAGAAATTCCCAAGTTACCAAATTATATGGGCATCCCAATACTTCCTAGATAGCTTAATAAAATATCTTAACTGTCTTGATCTTTTACTGTCTGCCACAAGGATTTTAAAACTTTACCACTTCCCTCAAAATTTTCATTATGTTATTATACCATACATCAGAGAAAACAGATGCTATAAGGCAGCAGTTTATTTTCCCGTCCATGTTCTGACCCCCAACCCATACCAACATCTAAACCTATTGTCTCCTCTAACTCCCCTGTTAGGAGAGAGAAAGTATATGTCTCCTTACCTGAAGCTAGTTCTCTATATTCTGAGAGATCCCTCTGTTGCAATCTTCACATTCTTGCAGATTTTACAGATGAGCTTCTTCTTATTTCTTCCCTTATTAGAATTCCTTTTAGTCTTTGTTCTGTAACCATACTGGCCCGCTCCAAATGTATCATAATGCCATAGGTCATGAGTAGTGCCTTTTTTCAGATACAATTTTTTTCAGAATCTGAAATGAACATATATTTTACAATAAGGGAGTATCATAATTGAGTCATATTTTACCCTTCTTAATGTTTCATTAAAAAGCAGGACATCTTTAAGTCTAAGATACAATCATATTGATTAAAATGTTATTTCTGGAAAAAGCCTTTGCTCATGTTTACTTTCTCCTCATTATCATTTCTTACCTAGTTTTTATTTATCCTTTTGATTTAGCTTAACTATATTTCTACCAAGTATCTCAAATCCCTATATAATAAATTTGAGTTAAGTTAAATTAAACTAATTAAATTTAAAATGTGAAGTAGATTGTAACATATAAATAAATGCATGGTGTGATGGAAAGAACTCTGAAGCACAAAGCAGAAGAACTGGATTTAGGCTGGACTATAAGATTTGTCATTTGTGTAAATTTCAATGAATCCCATAACCTAGGAGAAGTTGGCTAGTGCAACCTTATTTTTTAAAGAGTAGGAGAAAGGAGGTGACTTACCAAGGATACACAGCTACTTTGTGATAGAGAACAGAAACTTAGATCAGAGACTGGCACTTTTTTTTCTTTTCTTTTTTTTTTTTTTTTTCTGTGAGGTACCAGACAGTGAATATTTTAGGCTTTGTAGGTCATATAGTCTCTGTTGCATTTACTCAATAGATGAAAACAATCTGTAGAATTAATTCAGTCAAGCATAATGTGTAATAGGTAAATAAATGAATGAACCTGACTCTATTCCAACAACACCTTCTTTACAAAAAATTAGTGGAACATTGAATTGGACCTTAGAATGTAGTTTGTCAACCTCTGTTATACAGAATAAGACAGAGAGCCAGTATTATCTCTGTTGTACAGACTATAGCATGTTTTGTGGATGAAAGTAAAGAAGACTGGGAGTGTAGTAGCTAAAAGGCAAGAAGGGAGGAAAGTAAGACAAGAAAACATGGCACATGTGGTTCTATGTTGGCTTCTTAGGTTGTTATCTTAAAATACATACACATTAAGTGGATTTTCAACATAAATTTCTGGAGAGTTTTCTTTTTCAGATTAAAGTTTTATACATAAATTCACACTCTAATAAAAAAGGCTTAGTCATTTGTAATTTAATACCTTGCATACTAAAACTATTTTTTTAATGTCTATTTTTGAGAGAGAGACAGAGAGACATAGTGCAGGTGGGGGAGAGAGAGGCACTCTCTCTCATAGGCAGAGAGAGGGGGAGACACAGAATCTGAAGGAGGCTCTAGGCTCTGAGCTGTCAGCACAGACTCCAATGCGGAGCTTGAACTCACGAACCGTGAGAACATGATTTGAGACAAAGTCAGATGCTTAACCAACTGAGCCACCCAGGTGCCCCTAAAACTTTCTGAAATCCTGTGATTTTAAAAGAAAACAAATGTTGTTCCAAACCATTTAAAGAGCAGAAATCCAGGCCAAAGAAAGAAAAGGGTGGGGGGGAAATAAGTGCTTCAAAGATAGGTAGATTTATTTCATAAATAAGATAAATTCTTAATTCCACAGGATAGAAACATCTAAGGAAAAAAGAAAAAAAAAAGATATCCTTTTTTTTTTTCTTCTTTAACTTCATATGGAAGAACTAAGATAAATTCTTAATTCCAGAGGCCATCAACTTCTTCCAGTGTGTTCCTCTTCCTTCTTTCTTCAGGTCAGTTGTTGATACTTGAAAGGGATATATAGGATTAAGTTATTCTGAGTAATGAACAGTCCGAGTAATGGAATCAGGAGCTGTTTGATTGTGAAGATAGGAAATACGATGGCAACACTTAGTTATCTTTTTTCATAAACTGATTCTAGAAACTAGGTCATAGGCCTTGACCCACTTGAGATGTAAAGTGACAGAATAAGGTTAGCCAGTGAAGACTCATAGATGAAGTTTTCATGCATACATGACTAATGAAAAAAAGAATAAAGCTTAAGAAAATAATCTTGGAGAATGTGAGACACCTGAGCTCCAGACCCGAGAAGCGATTGTTTCACGGCAAAATGAATACAGATCCCAGTTGCTAGACTGGTGTTGACATTCTATGTTATAGGTTGTGTCAAAGACAATCTACGGGAGAGGCTGTCTACCTGCAGAAGGTCATGGAGTTAAACTGTCCACCATGCTGACTTGGCACAGTGGCATTTATCACAGCACACAGGTTTCTTCTATGGCAAACAGAACCTTCTCAGGCGTGAGAAGAAACCTGGCATTTTCTGCTACCTGCAGGCTTCTGTTTTTTGAAGCCAGGAAGGGCATCTGTAAAAGTTGGCTGCCTGCATGGCAGACCATGCAAAATGCCAAGGAGAGTGATTTATGTCCCATTCGCTGAGACTAAAGAGGAAATACACCCAGGTTTTAGTAGTGAAAGGTCAGGACAGTGAAACATTTTCATTACACTCTTTTCAGAAAACCTAGGGCAAAAGGCACACAGTTTCCACAAATTTCTACTTCCTGTGGCACTTGTATCTCTAAGACCTAAATTGAAATAGCTATTTAACTGCAATATCATTTTTTTTCTTTAAAATGTTAATTTCAGTGCTTCTCTTTCTCAAGGGTAAAAAGGTAGACTACATTTCTTTTGTTTAACCTATCTCTGTTTTGTTAAGTAAAACCATTAATTACATAAAGCATTTTTTAATCAGGTTCTTAAAATACAGTCAGGACACACAACATGGGTAATTGCTGGAGTTAAGAATTATAAAGTTTCAAAGTTGGAAAGAAATATGAAGATCATTTAGGAGTCAAATGCCTTCATTTTTACAAAAGTGTGAACTTGTGCCTTGGAAGTTAGACTGATTGCTGAAAATTCCCATGAAGAAAATAAAAAGAAAATAATAGAAATGGTTGACTTTTACCATATTGCTTCTAATTTTCATAACACTTACTAACATAGAAGTTGGAAATATACAGGTAAATGGCCAATGATGAATCCATTTTTATCCAATCTGAGTTTGAGTTTCTTTACTTGTCCATATGCTTAGAATTATTTCTTGACACTTATCTCCTAGTGTCACTGTGTGAGGCCCCATGAAAGAGAGAGATAAACAGAACAGACTCTGTCCTTTTAAGGAAAAGAACTTCTGAAGCTTTGGTAATTCTCTCAAAAGTTACTCATCAAATGTAGTCATTTGAATAATTTATGTGATTATCATTATTCTGTTTTTGCAGTTTCTGAACACATAAGAGAAAAGGATAAAAAGAGATTCTTTTGTGTTGTGCAGTCTACTGGACAAGAGAACACATGTATAATCATACACATGAGTGCATTTTAATTTTTAAGTGGATGATCTTTTTTAGCTGGAAGAATAAATCTAAAAAGGAAACAAAATGATACGTATATTGGCACATCATAGCCATCCAAAGTCCAAAGTTTAAATTAAGTTCATACTTGGTGTTACATATTCTGTAAATTTGGATAAATGAATAGACATGTGTCCATCATGGTATTGTATAGAGCATTTTCACTGCCTTGAAAATTCTCTGTGCTCTGCCAATTCATTCTCACTCCCTAAAACCATGGCAACCACTGCTCTTTTCATTGTGTGCCTTTCATTGTGTTCCCTCCACAGTGTTGCCTTCCCTAGAATGCCAAATAGTTGGATTTACACAGTAATTGGCTTCTTTCACTTAGTAATATGCATTTAGGTTTCCTCCATGTTTTTTATAGGTTGACAGCTCATTCCTTTTAGCACTGAATAACATTCCATTGTCTAGAATGGACCCCAATTTATCTATTCACCTACTAAAGGGCATCTTGGTTACTTCGATATTTTGGCAATTATGAGTAAAGCCACTATAAACACCCGTGTGTAAGTTTTTATGAAGTTTTTGGTTCTTTTGGGTAAACACCAGGAAGCACAATTGCCAGGTCATATGGAAAGACAATGTTTAGTTTCATCAGAAACTACAAACTGTCCACCACTGTGAATGTACTATTTTGTATTTTGCACCAGAAATGAATGAGAGTTCCTTTTGCTCCACATCCTTGGCAGCATTTGGTCTTGTCAGTGTTTTGGAATTTTGCCACTCTAAAAGGTGTATTGTGATATCTCAATGTTATTTTAATTTGCATTTTTCTGATGACATGATGTGGAGCATCTTTCCATATGCTTATTTGCCATCTGGGTATCTTCTTTGGTGAGGTCTCTGTTCAAGTCTTTGGCCCAATTATTAATTGGATTATTTGCTTTCTTAATATTTCTATAGAGATCTCTACACTTTCAAGTATTCTGCTTTCTTTTGTCTAATATAATATATATGTTTTTCAATATTTGTAGTATCTAAATAAATATAGAGAGGACTTCTTTGTTACCAAATGGTCATCAAGAAACAATCATTAGATGGGGCGCCTGCATGGCTCAGTTGGTTGGGCTTCTAACTCTTGGTTTTGGCTCAGGTCATGATCCCAGGGTTGTGGGATCAAGCCCTATGTTGGGCTTCATGCTGAGCATCAAGCGTGGGGACTGCTTAATGCTCTCTCTCCCTCTCTTTCTCTCTTTCTCTCTTTCTCTCACCTTCTCTCTCTTTCTCTCTCCCCCTCTGCCCTTCTCCCCGCCCTTTCTCTGTCTAAAATAAGAAAAGAAAAAGAAAAAAAAATGATCATTAGGGTTTGTTGGTCAATGACATTTGAAATCAGAGACACTCATGTAACTGTAGAATATAAAATAAGCAATAATGATTAAACTTAAATTGACAGTGTTTCTCACATCAAAATATTCTTTAATTTTAAAATGGGAAATAGGGGCACCTGGGTGGCTCAGTCAGTTAAGCATCTGCCCTCGGCTCAGGTCATGATCTCACAGTTCTGTGAATTTGAGTGCTGCATCTGCTGTCCAGGCAGAGCCTACTTCAGATCCTCTGTCCCTCTCTCTCTCTGCACCTCCCCCACTTTCTCTCTCTCTGTCTCTCTCTCTCTCTCTCTCTTAAAACTAAATAAAAACTTTAAAAAATTTCTTTAAGAAAAAATAAAATGGGGAAATAAAATAAAAATTAATTAATTAATTAAAATAAAGGAGATGTGAGTTGCATTAAAATAAATGAGAAACAGAATGGGAAGAATAAAATTATAAGGTAGAAAATGACAGGGGAGAGCATGATGAGTCAAACACTTAGAGGATGTTTATTTGGAAGAATTATTTGTGACACCTTGCTCAAAACTAGGCTATGGGCTGAGTGCCATCATTTAACACCAAAATGATAATTATTTGAATATTTAGTATTTATAGTTATTTAATGCTTCTTCATCTTTAAACCTTCAAAATTTATTCTGAAGAGTATGGTATACTGTGCCTAGCCAGGAGGGCAAGTGTAGCATAAAAACATTAGAGAAATATTGCTCTTAAAGTAGGAAAACTGATATTAAAGCAGTATTTGAGTCTTGTAGTAGGGATTCCTTTGTCCTACAGTAAATACTCCATTAATACTAATGAGACAGCATTGTTATTATTCAAAAATGAAAATAATATTTTATGTATAACTTTCATGTAGTCTGATTCTTCAAATGAAGTCCCTTACATATTTCCATATAAAACTATTGGTTTTTTGGAAAGTATTTCTTTCAATGGAAAGCCATGTAATACCATGTTAAGTATTAAAGTCAAATTTTATTTTACTCTTTATATCCATGGCCACAATTTTCCATATATTTATGTATATATAAGGTTATACACACATGCAGACACTGATTAAAAAATATATCCTGTGTAATCAATTTTGCATGTAAAAGATTACTTATGTTTTTTTTTTTTTGTCTTTTTTTTTCCTATTTGTTCCCTTCACCTGTGGGAAAAGTACAGACTTTTCAGAACCCATATAATATGGAGCAGGTAGGGCAATTAAAATGAATTATTGTGTCTGAATTATCACTTCACCTTGATGGAAGCGTGATTGCTTCTATCCTATTGGTTAAGTGTTATTTTTCTTAATAAGAGCTACTTCCATATAAAGTATTTTTATTTTTATAGGATGCTTTAACATGAGATTTTATTGCTCAGTAGAATAAATTTAAACTTTGGCCCCTAAACCAAACTTTCAGAAAGTATTGTTTATATTTTTGAAATTAAATATTGGAAGAGTACCAGGAAAGGAAATAATTTGTTATGTCTTTTTTAAGCATGTGCATAATTTCTCTTGGAGACAGCCAGAATATCTTTAAATTTTGGAATTGAATATGAGAAGCAACTTGAGAGACATTATAAACAAGTACATAATAATTTGAATGTCAGACTTAATCATCTATCAGTTATGTCATCTTGAGCATGTCACTATTGCTCCCTGGGTGTCAGTTTTTCAACCTGTAATGTAGGGGTAACAAAGACTATTTGATGGAATTCAGTGTTGTTGTTGCAAGGTAACATAGGTAAATTACCTATAGTTCCTGATACAATTAATAAATGTAGTAGTTTTCTCTGCACATTATAAAGCAAGATGAAGAGCCTAAAATAGTCTAATGAATCCAGTGCTATTCCCATCTAAATTCTGGCCAAATAATTATTTTAATGACTAAGCTTATACAAATATAACCAATTTTGAGCAGCTTCAATATAGTGAGCAATAAAAAAGAAACAATTGTTCCAAATATTGCTTTTAATCGTGGTTTGTGTAATTTCTATTTTGCATAGATTCTGTGTTTCTGTGTTCAGTTGCATAGATTCTGTGTTTCTGTGTAGAAAGTACAGTTTAAAATGCTAAACTCAAAGTTGGTTATATCTCATCTTCTCCCCAGACCTGAACCTTGGCTCAAGGGTCCTACATAGTAGTGCCATAATCTACTTTTCCCTTCTTTTCCCATTATAGACTCTTGATATGAAAAAAAAAAAAAAAGTGTTGTTCAGTGAATGGAAATTTACCTCTGGGAATAACATGCCCCTTTCTGTTCAGTCTCTAGCCCAGCCATTCACAAAGGGCAGCCAACACTCGGAAAGCATTAGAGAAATTTATGGGCAGTTTTTATCAGCTATCACATTTGGTGGACACCACTGGCAGTTGCTAGAGAGACTGTAGGTATCCTGCCATAATTGAAATACTACTTCACAATAAAAATGATCCTGCTTGACTACTGATTGGAGCTAATACCACTATGGGACTAATGCCACTACAAATATATATCAGCAGTACTTTAGCACAAAATAATATTGAAAAGTTTCATATGAAGGTGAATTAAAATCCTCATAATTTAGGGAAAATTTATTATAGAATGGGAAATTTAAATATTAGAAGAGTATTCTTTATATTATTGATAAATCATTCATTTTGTGCATTCTTCCTCCTTAATGCATAATTTTATGTGCTGAAATATTGGTACTGAGTCAATAATGTCACCTTTGTTTAATATTTCTTTTCATTAGTATTAGTGATACTTTATAGGTATGCCAGAGTGTCCCTTGAAGTTTTGTTGATAATACTTATAAAGCAAACTATGTTCTGTAAAGTAGTTTTGAAAATCCAGCAACTCTTGTGAAAGTGTATGAACATTATTTACTACTCATTTTTCAGATTTTAATAAAATTCTTCCATGTTGAATATTTAATTTTCTCAACATGTTTTTTCAATTAAGTAGAATTTCATTTCACAATGAAAATAGCAAATAAACTATTACAAACTATTTGTAATATGATATAACATTGGGTATCATTTTCCTGATTCTTCCAGTATTGAAGGTATAACGGTAAAAGGAAAAAAAATACTAACCTACATGGCTACAGGCAGTCTCCATTCATTGTCTCTCTTTCATAAGCTGTCACTATTTTGTTATCATATGTTTCTATAATACAATGCTGGGAAAAAAATAAAAAAGGAAAAGAAAAAATAAACTAAAAAATAATTAAAATTTAGTGTCTTAAACAATAGTTCAATAGTTTTTGGGGTGTCTGGGTGGCTCAGTCAGATGACTGTCTGACTCTTGATTTTAGCTCAGGTCATGATCTCAGGGTCATGAAATGGAGCCCTGAGTTGGGCTCCATGCTGAGTGTGAGGCCTGCTTGAGATTTTGTCTCTCCATCTTTGTCTGCCACTCCCCCATTTGATCTCTTTCTTCCCTCTCATTCAAAAAAAAAAAAAAAAGTTTTATTCTGCTTACAATTCTTTTGAACAGCTCACACAAGGATGGCTCTTATTTAATCCATGGCCTAAATTAGAGTAGCTCAAATGACTAGAGATTGCTAAAATGACTTAATCATATGTGTCTGAAACTTTGGCTCTGGTCTTTGCTGAGTAACTTTTCTTCTCCATGTAACACCTATTGGGTCTGGGAGTTCAATATGACTTCTTTATTCATTTGTCTGACATTTCAACTGGAATGATTGGAACTCCTGTGGCAAGGAATCTCTGTCTTGTTCTGTGTCCTCTCCAATATGTCTAACTTAGTCTTTCTCACAGCATGATTGACCCATGATAGTTAATCTTCCTATGTGGGGTCGGACATCCCCAGAGCAATTCCAAGGGACCAAGGTAGGACTTATACTTAAGTTATTCAGTGTCACGTCTGCTATACTTTTTTGGTTACAGAGGACTAGCCCAGATTCATTGAGGATAAGAACTACACAAGACATGAGAAACAGGAGATGTGGTTCATTGAGATTGGGGGGAGATGTATGTGTGAGGGGAGCATGTCTTTGAAATTAGTTACCATACCACACATATACCCACTCTGTTCTGATTATGAGGTGAATGAGTGCATTCTTTGGAGTGCCTTGCTTTACCTCTTTTCTATTTCACTACTAATCATCTCCTACCAAAAGTATGCTTCTTAACATCTATCTTGCTTTTTATAAAATCCCATTATCTGACAGGCAGCCTGTCAGTAGGGGTGCCAGCAGTCCTTAGCCTCTTCCCTGAGGTGCCCAGTTAACCAGTGAGAAACTCAAGCACTCTGTTCATACCAAATTTTGAAGTGTTATCAGTGTAAGATCTTTTCTCTCATTTATACTGTCTGTCTTCTCTCTTCAGTTTTACCTAGTTTCCGCCCCTTCCCCGCCTCTCCAACCAATACCCACCCAGCTAGACCCAGAGGTAGAATAAATATTCTATATAAGCCAACACTTAATTTCTAGGAATGATTCTCAGAAAGCTTTCTTATTTAGCTTCCAGTAAAGTACAGCACCCTTCTACTTTTCCCATTTAGAAGGAAAGTAATTTTCATTCATAGAGTATATTGTGCCTACGAACAAGCTGGAGATAACCTTTTCACTTCTCTTTCTTTTCATTCTTCTGCTTTCAATATTTTAGCCAATGGTTGTGAATAAGAGGAGGTTGCTTATTTATTATGATTATGGTAGGGCCAGTTCTGCTTCTTCCTAAGGCTTGAATGAGAATATATGGCTCCAGTGGCTTTCTTTAGAATGCAGATAATCAATGTCCTTGGTTTTCTTTTACCTGAATGCTTTAATAGCAATTCCAGGGAAACACAAATTTCCATTCAATATCTTATACAAACAACATGACCTTTTGTCTATACATTCCTGATTTATGAAAATGTTCTGACTGACTGGAGTTTTCATTCTTGGGAAAGGTGTAACAAATTTCTTCCAAATGCATTATCATATAGACAGAGAGGATGGTACAAATAAATTTTGAAGGAATAACAATAACAAACACATATCTAATTAGATAAAATGACTTGCTGATGGTGAAATTGGTAGGAGCTAGAGACTTACTATATAGGCCTCTAGTAAAGGTTTTCTCCTTGGATAACAAGTTATTTAAGTAATTTGAACACACAAGGTGAAAATACTATGAAGGAAAGAAAAACAATGATTCTTTTCATTTTACTTTCTTTAGATAAATATAATATCCTCTTATTTAGCTTGTCACTTTATTTAATATGCAAATCTTATGTTAAAACACAGTCATCTCATATCGTATGAAAGAATTTTTCAAGGGCTACCTTCTACTGGGACACCATCTTCCAGTGTTAACATGGGAAGCCTCAGTTAAAACTAGTAGGCATCACTGTGCAGAGAATAAAGACGCTCCATTCAGTGCATCCAAATTCAGTTTATAGCTGACAGACCACAATGCATTGCTACTGTCAGAAGCCATCAGTTTTAGGATGGGTCAATTTGGAATGAAGTAATGAACTTTGGCTTAAGTAAAATCGCAAATATTAGCTAACAGATGGCAATGATGTTAGTCATTTCTATCACATCTATTTATATGATAAATGGAAACAGAATTTGTGATTATAAATGAATAAGATGATGTATTTGTTATAATTTATAATGTTTGTTATAATATATAATGTTATATTTGTTATAATAAGATGATATATTTGTTGTAAGATGATATATTTGTTATATTTGTTGATATATTTGCTATATATTTGTTTCCAAGTGACAGAAAGCCAATGTATTATTATTGGTTAGGATTAAGATTGTCTGTGAGATAAGGAAAATGCAAAATAGCAGTTGCCCATAAAAAAGAAGTTATTTATCTTTCATAGAAACATAAGAAGTTCAGAGTTGGTATGGTGGCTCAAAGATACAGAAATCCTGCCTCCTTTTAACATTTTATGGTATTAACTTCAATGCACAACTTTTACCTTGTATATCTAGATAGCTGTTGGGAGCCTCACCCATTACATCCACATTTTATCCTGCAAAAAATGAGAAAGAAGGAGTGATATGGTCACATAAAGCTTCAAGGAAATGTGGGGGAATTAATTTATCCATTTGTCTAGTGAGAGTTCTGCATATGTGTTCTGCTACTAAGGAAGGAAAGGAGAGCTATTGTGAGGCTTACTGGCAGTATCTGCCACACCCAACTTAAACTAATTTAAGTAACAATGGAAATGTTAAAAGGTGGGATGGTTTATTGTGAGAACCAAGAACAACTGAGTGGAGATAGACTTTCCAAAGCCATTCAGATGTCTCCACTGTGTAGATGCTTCACATTTTCTTCTTAGGCTTTCCAGTTTATATTATACCAGGCATAACTGCTGTCAATGCGGAAGCTTTGTGACTTTCCAGTTTGTCCCTGGAATATCTAATTCTGTTTCTCACTTCCGTTGTCAAAATTCCCTGATGGTACTTTTGTTAGTCCAGTTTAGATCAGCCACCAATTTTTGAACCAGTCAGCTGTCACCAGTGGAGCAGAGTCAAAGTATTTAAATAGGTATTCCTTGTTAAACATTGGTGAGAAGGGGACCAGTTCCCAGAATGAATAGGAAATTAGACAAATGAATAATGCATTCTTGACATCTGTGATTTACTTAACTATACAGTAATAATGATATTCATTAAAAAAAAAATCTCTTGTTAGTAAACTCTCAGAACTATTTGGTTTTCAATAGCAAAGATCTTTTGTTTTTTCCTTTCTAATTCATAAAGCACAATGATATTTGATTTTCCAATTTCAGTGCTGGTCATTTATGATTTTGATTTATGGCATATTTTGAGATGTCTTACATTAGACTATTTGAATATGAAATATCTAATCTTCATTATGATGTGGAAAAATATTGAACTTGTATGATATAAACTAATTTGATAATTGAGAAATCCTGATTAACGAAAGTTTCTTTTGTCAAAGTTGACCTTCTTTGCATGACTTACTCTCATGAAACAGTAGGTAGAGAGTGCTTCTACCAATAGCCTGAGTGTGTTCTGTAATATCAAACCCAACCACAAATCTTCTTAAACTTTGGATTCTTCTATTTTATTGACCATGTATAGCCAAGAGTTCTACTCATTAAATCTCTGGGTCAAAACTTAATTGGCCTCACACAGTAGGCTATTTTCTTAAGACTTTAACAATTTCAATTTGATTTGAATTAATTAAAGTTAATAGTTTGGGGCTTCATTCTGAAGTTCATGGAAAGCAGAAAAAGAATACCTTTTTTTTTTTTTCTAAGAGATTTTAAAAATAAACAAAAAGAGATTTTGATTTTTCTTCTATCTATGTCCTGTCTAGTACATAATAAGAATAGCAGTGAGCAGGGTAGAATAAGAATCCCAGTAAGCAGTATGAATACCAGGAATTTATTTCTGTTGCTCACTGTGATTCATCTTTCAGTATTCCATCTTACCCAGAAGAAGATAATTATGTTCTATAGATGCAAACAGATGGGGGCAGGAAGGCTTCAAAAATACTTCTAGAGGCACCTGGGTGGCTCAATTGGTTAAGCACCTAATTCTTGGTTTCAACTTAGGTCAGGATCTCACCATTCATGTTATGGAGCCCTGTGTCAGACTCTGTGCTTACAGCACTGAGCCTGCTTGGTACTCTCTCCCTCTCCCTCTCTCTCTGCCTCTCTGCCCTTCCCCTGCTCATACTCTCCCTCTCTCCTTCCCTTTCTTCCTCTCTCAAAATGAATAAATAAACTTAAAAAAATCACTTCTAAATCATTCACACATACAACTACAATCATTCAGACATAGAAGTATAACATATACTACTTAGGTTGGTAATATATAGATGAATGTTTTTAATCACCTACAATTTACCAGTATTCCTACATGAACTTTACCAATGTTGCCACAGTAACCTATTAGGAGGTGGTACTCCCTATCAGTTGTAGAAGAGGAAGGCAATGAATTAACTTGAGTATTATGCCCAAAGTCACAACTAGTTATAAATGGCAGAATCATAATTTTTACCATGATATAAGTACTTTAAATTATATCTGTCCCGGTTTCACATTACACTTACTTAATAGATTTATTTTCTTAGGTCAATTTATTCAGAAAATTTTTAAATGGCTTTTGTATTCAAAAGCTCCCCCAGGTAGTATGAATAAGGTGATGAACAAAACAAAACAGTCACCTGTAGAATCTTGTCCTCATAGTGCTTATGTAAGGTAATTAAATGATTAATACTACATTAATTGAATGTGCTTTATTAGGTACTAGAAATACAGTGGTAAACAGGACAGAAAAATTCTTAACCTCATGAAGTTTGTGATCTCTGAGATTATATTGAGCATTTTAACAGACATCTATGACCAAATGAATTTTAACATATGACACCACCTTATGTGAAAGTCATAGGCCTGGGTCATGAACAGTGCTCCATTCAGAGCAGGGTGAGCAGGAGTGGAGACTGTTAGATGACAAAGTCAGAGGGACAGGTGGGGACCAATCCTATAACCTTGTAGTGGAAGAGGGTTTGGTTGTTACTCTGAGTGACATGGGAAGTACTGGAAGATTTTGAGCAGAAAAGAAGCATGATCTGATTTATGTTCTTAAAAGATCAGTTTGGAAAGCTGAGTGAATGTGCTGTTGGAGGAATGGGGCAGGAGATCCAATGAACAGACTTTTGTAATGCTATATGTTCAGTGCTATATGGCAATTTATGGAGTGGAATCACAAGGAAATTTCATAAAAGCTAATTGTGGGTTTTTAAAAAATACTAAAAACAAACTATAAAAATAAAACAATGGAAATACAAGCATCCATAAATCTCACTAACTTAAACATATAAGTCAGTCTTTGTTTATTCTTTCTTTCATCTTCCTACCTTGTTTGCTTGCTTTCTTTTTGCTTTCTTTTTTCTTTCCAATAAAGAAGTCAGGAGCACTTGGCAGCCAGCATAGATTCAAGGTCCATTTGTTATAATTCACCAATAACACAATTCTTTTTAAATGTAAAACAAGTAGGCTACGTAATCAACTTCAATTAAATGCAAACTGATCTTTTACCTGAGAGAACCAACTTGAGAAATACTAATCTTTGTAGTAAAATTAGTCAACTTTGCTAATAAAAGTATTATATCACCAATATAAGAATTTTCTTCAAAGGCAAAATATATGGGATTTCATAAAACAACCAAATTAATTTTTTCCTCTACTGAAATATTTTCAAGAATTTAACAAAGGGATTTACACAAAACATGGTGCCAGATGCAAAGAATTCATGCCCTTTCATTTGCTTACACTTCACTATTTAATCTCAAAGTGGCCAGAGCTCTTAATTAAAGCCAAAGATGAATATACCTTGGTGCAAAGTTGTTTTTATTTCTGAATGAGCACACTTGTGAAACTGATTTCTTCAATAGCAGGGCCAGGTGGAGAGATGGAGGTCACCTCTGTGTAGCAGCATGCTCCTCCCAGGTCGATAGGAAGCCGGCAATGCTGTCTTCCTCAGTGACCAGATGGGCCAAGTCCTGCAGAATAGTCCACAGCCATTATTCTGTGCATCAGGCTGTGCAATTGATTTCAAGATAACAGACAAGAGGGAAAGGGCTGTCAGGCTTGACTGCCTCCTGTCAATGCAGGAGCCCTGGAACAGTGTAATTCAGAAATTTTTTGTCAATTTGGGTAAGCTAGGGTGGAATCCTGACAGGGTGATTCTTTATTTGTCATGCAGTTTGAAGGTGCAGTGGGAATCTGCAACTTGTGCCTGGACAGTGACTGGCCTGGCTAAAACAGTACGTCATGATACATGGCTCAATTTCACAGCAAACTCTGTGGAGGATTTTGTTTCCTGGGCGGGAAAGAATAAAAAAGGTAGAAATGAAGGGCACAGTTTATTTTTCAAAGCCTATCTAAGATATTCCATTTTTCTCAATTCCTATGTAGCCTTTATATTGTAAACTTATTTTCCTGTCAGTTTCTAAATTTCAGTTATCTACAGAATATAAAATTCACTCTCTGCTTGTAATCAAATCAGTAATGTGGGAAATGGAGAAACTAACATCCCAGGAATAGGGAAACATACTCTAAGTGTCACTACAGTTATATTTTGACTTGTATTGGGCAAATCACGTTACAATAATTGTGACATGTATGGATGGATTTAAAATTGTGCATTAGGCTGTGCTAAATCATGTGAAAAGTGTTTGAATGAAAACATTAATTACATCTCATAGGTAAACATCAAAGAGACTAGACAAATCATGCTTTTGTTTTGCTTAATACTAGAGATATCAGAGCTACTTGACTATAAATTCTCTAGGGCTCCTTTGTTTTGCTGTATTCCATCTGTTGTACAACTTCATGAACATTTAGGTTGTTACTCTGTGGTTTACAAATAATGACAATGTCAAAGTGATTTTTCCCCAAGTAAATTTCCCTAAATTTCTCCCTTCTTCTACTGTTTTTAGGCTTTAAGCTTTCTTTTTGAAGCTCTTGAGGTGTAAGGTTAGGTTGTGTACCTGAGACCTTTCTTCCTTCTTTAGGAAGGTCTGGATTGCTATATACTTCCCTCCTCTGACCGCCCTTGCTACATCCCAGAGGTTTTGGGCTGTCCTGTTTTAATTTTCATTGGCTTCCATGTACTTTTTAATTTCCTCTTTAATTTCTTGGTTAACCCATTCATTCTTTAGTAGGATGTCCTTTAATCTCCAGGAATTCATGGTCTTTCCAAATTTTTTTTCTTGGATCTGAAAGACCACCATAATGTTGTGGTCCGAAAATATGCAAGGTATGATCTCAATACTTTTGTACTTGTTGAGGGCTGATTTGTGACCCAATATGTGAGCTCTTCTGTAGACTGTTCCATAGGCACCAAAGAAGATTATGTATTCTACTGCTTTAGGATGAAATGTTCTGAATATATCTGTTAAGTCTATCTGGTCCAGGGTGTCATTCAAAGCCATTATTTCCTTGTAGATTTTCTGCTTAGATTGGATCTGTCTGTTGCTGTGAGTCAGGTGTTGAAGTCCCCTACATTTATGATGTTATTATCAATGAGTTGCTTTATATTTGTGATTAATCCATTTATATATTTGGGTGCTTTCCCGTTGGGAGCATAAATATGTACAATTGTTAGATATTGCTGGATAGACCCCTTAATTATGATATAATGCCCTTCTTCATCTCTTGTTACAGTCTTTATTTTAAAATCTAGTTTGTCTGATATAAATATGGCTACTCCATCTTTTTTTTGATGACTTTTACCATGATAAATGGTTCTCCATATCCTAACTTTCAATCTTCAGGTGTCTTTATGTCTAAAATGTGTCTCTTGTAAGCAGCATATGGGTGAGTTTGCTTTCTTATCCAGTCTGATACCCTGTGTCTTTTGATTGGAGCATTTAGTGCCATTGAATTGCCTATAGAGTTGGTGTTTCTGGTGATGTTCTCTGGTCCTTTCTAGTCTCTTGCTTTTGGTCTTTTTTGTTTTCTTTTGTCTTTTCTCCACTCAAAGAGTCCCCCCTAAATTTTTTTGCAGGGGTGGTTTAGTGGTTATGAACTCCTTTAGTTTTTGTTTGTCTGGTATCTCTCCTTCTATTTTGAATGACAGCCTTGCTGGATAAAGAATTATTGGCTGCATATTTTTCTGATTCAGCATATTGAATATATCGTACAACTCCTTTCTGGCCTGCCAATTTTCTGTGGCTAGGTCAGCTGCAAACCTGATCTGTCTTCCCTTATACATTAAGAACTTTTTTTCCTTTACTGCTTTCATAATCCTTTCCTTATCTGTATATTTTGTGAATTTGACTTTCATATGCTTTATTAATGGTCAGTTTTTATTGAATCTTATGGGAGCTCTTTGTGCTTCTTAGATTTTGATGTCTTTGTCCTTCCCCAGATTAGGAAAGTTTTGTGCTCCAATTTGCTCATATAAACCTTCTGCCCCTTTTTCTCTCTCTTTATCTTCTTGGGATTCTTATGATTCAGATGTTATTCCTTTTTAGTAGGTCACTGAGTTCTCTAAGTCTTGTATCATACGTCTTTGCCTATGTTTTGCTCTTTTTTTTCTGCTTCATTATTCTCCATAGTTTTATCTTCTATATCACTGATTGACTGCCCTATTTCATCCATCCTTGCCATCGTGGCAACCTTTCAAGATTGCATCTTGGTTATAGCATTTTTAATTTTGTCCTGACTAGATTTACTTCTTTTATTTCGACAGAAAGGGATCCTATATTTTTTTCAAGTCCAGCTAGTATTCTTATTATCATGGTTCTAAACTCTAGTTCAGACATTCTGCTTATATCTGTGTTGATTAAGCCTCTGTCAGTTTCTTTCCATTCTTTATGTTGGAGTGAATTCCTTCATTTTGTAATTTGGGAGGAAGAAAAAAATTAATAAAATAAGAAATAGAAAATGAAAACAAAACAAAAAATTAAATAAAGGAAGCTAGCTCCTAGGTGTGTTTTGGTCTGTTTGTTGAAAGAAACTTGATATTATAGATTAAAAAAAAGGGGATAGAAAAGAAAAATAAAAGAAAGAATTTTAAAAAATGAAAAAAATTATAAAATAAAATGAAACAAAGAAAATGAAATAGAATAAAAAATTTTAAAAATAAAGTAAAAAAATATTTTTTTCCTTCTGTATCCAAGAAAGTGGAAAAAAAAAAAAAGAAAACAATTTAAGTGAAAACAGAAGCAAAGAAAATGAACAAATAAGTGAAGCAACAAACAGAATGAAATCCAAATGAGGTAACATCCAGTTTCCCTTAGGACTGAAACTATGAAGCCTTCTATAGTCAATATACTAAGCAGATGAAGTGACTTGTGCTGGCCTTTTAGGGGATGTGCTTAGTGGGTGCAGTTGGATGTGGTTTGGTGTAGTGGTTCCATTCTCCACTAGGTGGTGGTGCTTAGCTTAGTTTACTGGTTCAGTGTGGCCTGCATGCACAAGTGTGGGAGAGGTGGGAATGGCTTCACCCAGTTCCCTAATCTCTGGCACAGGAAGTTGGTGGTTTCACGACCAAGGATCAAGTACCCCTCCTTTTTCTCAGGCTTCTGTCCACTCCTTGACTCTATCCTGTGCATTCCTAAGCTATCTGCCTGCCAGGTGGCACCTCCTTCCTGAGTTTTATCTCAGATGGGGTTGTGTTTCAGAACTTCACACTTCAGAGTCCCCCATGACTTGGACCCATGCCAGTTCTCTAGGGGAGAAAGCAATGACCAGGTGCTGGCTTGCTCTAGAAAACATCCCTGCGATTGTGCAGTGGTAGAGGTTCAGAGTTTATGGAAAATAACACCACACAGCTGGTGCCAGTTTTTGCCACACTCTGTCATCTTTGTCCCAAAACCAGCAAACATGGCTGTTCTCTGGCTCCAATGGGACCTTTGCCTGTGGAGAAGCCATATGAACTCTACCAAATGCACTCCAAGCAAAGGAACTGCCTCTCTCCATGTGGCACAGGGATCCCTCAGACCCCGCTGCCTGTTCCTGGGGATTTGCCCTGTTTCCTCACCAGAGCACCACCAGACACTAAGCTCTGAAACTTCAGACTCTGAGCTCCCCTGTTTATAGAATCCTGGTGATATTGAAACACTCTCCTTTCTTCCTGTCAATGGTTGGGAGAACAGATTTCTTGTTCAGTACTCTGAGTGTTTTCACTCTTTCTCTTTCTCTCCAGCTACTTTTGGTTGAATGCTTTTTTTTTTTTTTTTTTTTTTTTTTTTTTTTTTTTGCATCATCCTGATGTGCTGCTTTTTTCCCCTTTCTCTTTCTCTGTCCTCTCTCCACATAAACAGCTCCCTACCTTCCATGGCTTTTCTCTCCCCCAGTTCATCTCTCTGCACCACGTACCTGCCAAGTTCTGTGGCTCAAGTTATGCAGATTGTTGTGTTAATCCTCAGATCACTTTCCGATGTATTTGTAATGGTTTGGTGCTGATCTGTCTGCATTTCAGGGACAAGACAAATTCGGGGTCTCCATGCTGCTTTGCCATCTTCTACAAGTCCTTTTAAAACAATATTGATGCCACTTTCCATTAAATGTTGCATTTTTTATAATTTTATTTTAAAAACTACTAAATGATACACTTGTGTACTTTGTTTTAATTTTTTTTAATGTTTATTTATTTTTGAGAGAGAGATAGAGAGCAGGTGGGAGAGGGGCAGAGAGACAGAGACCTAGAATGCAAAGCAAGTTCCAGGCTCTGAGCTGTCAGCACAGAGACCAGCATGACACTTGAACTCACAAACTATGAGATCATGACCTGAGCCGAAGTTGGATGCTTAACCAAGTGAGCCAGCCTGTCGCCCCTATGCTAGTGTACTTCTTAATGTGGAGAGCAAATAATTCATAACATCATGATATGCATGTATTTGTATGTGTGTGTGTGTGTATGTGTGTGTGTGTAAAAAATTGTGATATCACTGAATTACACAAATAAAAGTGAAAATATAATTAATATTATTTAAAATAAACATTCTCAATTTCCTTCAATTCATGGAAAGATTGCTATAAGAAATTCTTTAAAAAAGTAGTGGGGAGGGATTGTAGTCTTTTATAAGGGCTCAGAGATTTATTATTTTGATTTTGTTTTTATTTTTTGTATTTATTTTACCTCTTTGTGAAAGGAAATACAATTAATATGGATAGTAAGTTGAAACATAAAACACTCTAAATTTCTGTCAGCTCAAGTGTTTACACTTTTCTGTTTATTAATCTTTCCTTTCATAAAAGCAAATAAACTATCTTCACCAAACAACAAAAGCTATAGAGTACAGAAATGGTACTCAGTCTTTTATTTTTATATTCAATACAACCATATCCAAGGGACCTGTATTTTTGTACCTGCTTAATATCACATGTATGAATGGTGAATATAAATGCTGCTGACAAATAGTTTCCAAAGTTAAGTATATCTTGCGTGTTTTTCTTTGTTTGATTGAGGGTTTTTCAGTTTACTAAGACAAAAATTGCTTCCAGCACTTGAAATGTGATCGCATTGTTTAGATATGGATCCTCAAGTGTCCTGAATCACAGATATGTATCTTAAATGTCAGTGGGGACTGTCTGTGGTTAATCCATCCTTTTTTAGACAAACATGCCCTTGGCAGTTCTTCTCAGGATTCAATGATGCTGTTTAATTGACAATTTAAAATTTGCAACATGTAATGCCTCTACTCCTAATCCCCAAACCATATTTATGTTTCTTGTAAGTCATAAGCAGGCCAAGGACACTGAGGTCTTTAAGTTTCAAGAGCCTGTGGGATCTGGAATGTATATCAGCCTGTACATATGTAACCTGCTGAGAAATAGCAGTGGTGCAGAAAAATATGGTTTTATTTCTTGATCAGTATAAGTTAAATAGTTCTTTATTTCCTCCCTTTCATTATGTATTTCTAGCTCAATGCTGTGAAACCCACTGACAGTAAATCCCTGGAAACTAGGGTGTGAGAGAAGAATTTGTTTACTTATAGGGAAATTGCAATTACCTCCTACAGTTTTTTGGGATACAATTTGCAGACCACTTGTGTTGAGTTTGTTTTTTTTTTTTTGTTTTTTTTTTTTTTGTTTGTCTGTTTTAACCAAGGACAGCTTTTCTTATTTGTTTGTGATGGAGTTTAGCCGTTTTTCTTAATATGAGGGGGTGGGGATTTTTTACTAGAGGAGGTTGTTGTTACTTTAGTAAATAAAACTATATATGTAACAGTAACTATAGTATCTTAGATTGCTAAGACCTAACAAGATAAAATGAAAGAACAGACAATTCATAACCCTTTCATGGTAACATTTGAATTAAAGGTTTAATTTTTTTGGTTTTATTTCTCTATAGGAATTGTGTAAAAAGAGATGGATATACTTCTTGAATTTTATGGCCCATTTTTGTTTCTGTCCAAAACTTAGAAAAAGAAAGCTCAAACAAATAATAGCAAGAAAAATTGATATCTTAAGGAAGCTTTCATTATCTAAAAATTTAGAAGAAAATAAGAAAGTAGTAGTGGTGCTTGGATTGAGCATCTGATTCTTGGTTTGGGCTCAGGTCATGATCTCATGGTTCTTGAGTTTAAGCCTCACAATGGGCTCTGCATGGATGGTGCAGAGCCTTTCTGGGATTCTCTCTTTCTGTCTTCCCCTCCCTCACTCGTGTGTTCAATCTCTCTCTCTCTCTCTCTCTCTCTCTCTCTCTCTCTCAAAATAAATAAATAAACTTAAAAAAATAAGAAACTGAGTGTTTAAAGTTATTTCTGATGTAATTTGTAAGCATTATGATTTGTAGATCATACAGTGTTGTAGAAGTAGAAAACACTCTAGTGTAATAGATTAAGCAAAGGAATATATGATAAGAGTCATGGGTTATAGTCTGAGAACCTTATGAAATTTTAAGAAGTTTAAGAATATTTACATACTATAATTAAAACAACTCCACTGATCTCTCTTTTAATCTGAAGAATGGAGATAGAGTAAGGAAAGAGACATGCTTTAACAGCTTGGAAAGTTTTTGTGAGGAGGGGGTGAAATGTTTGATTAGAAAAAAAATTAAGTTAAAATCAGAGTGACAGCTCATATCTGGCACAATGGAGCAACAGGTATTAGATAAGATCTTCCAGAGTTTAACAAAAAACTGTAAAGGAAGACAAAATATGTGTGGCAACTCATTTTAAGCATTGGACAAGAGAGGCAGCATAGGACTTTAATCCTCTATGGAAGGGGAAGCATGTGAGATCAGCCTAGAGTTTACCTTCTTGACTGTCACACAGGGAGATGAAGCCTGACAGAGTGTGATGGTCTCTACAATTAGGAGGCATAGAGAGCATTTTTATGATACAAAGTGGTTGGAATTCATGGGCAAGATTCTGAAGAGAAAGAAGTCGCCAGAAGGAATTAGATTAGTTAGACATTTGTCGGGCTCAGCCTTGAGTCCTGATTGATTTCTGGATGTACATTCACGGGTGAGAGTGCAAGGTTGAGAAGAGAACAGGTGCTACTGGTATAAAAAATGAATCAAGATTCCTAAAGTACAGTACTGCTGAAAGACACTGGAATTTTATAGTCCACCCAGAATAGAGAGACCTTCTGAACAATGAGGTATTCAGTTGAGATCACATCTTAAAAATAAAACACATGCCCTAGAAAAAGGACATATTGTAGGACTAAGCAAAAACTGTATCATATTTTCCCTAACATAATAATAATAATAATAATAATAAAAGATTAACAGAATGAAGAAAATGTACCAGTAATTCAAATGCCTGCCAGAGTCTAAGTCAGCACTTTTCAGAGAAATATAACAGAAGCTAAATTCTCTGGGATGTATCATTAACAATGTCCAGCATGCAATCAAAATGTACTTAATATGTGAAAAAATGGAAAAATACTACCCTTAGACAAGGAAAAAGACAATAAAAACTAATCCTGCAATTACGTAGAAGTTAGAATAAATAGACAACTGTTATAAATATGCTCAAGAAAATAAGGAAAAGTTACACATAGTGAGTGGTCTGATGGGAAATCTCATTACAGATATAGAAATTTTAAATAAGAAACAAATGGAAACATGAACTACATGCTTATGAAAATGAGATTAAACTTATACAGAAAAAAATTGTGGGGCACCTGGCTGGCTTAGTCGATTAAGCGTCCTGCTCTTGAGTTTGACTCTGGTCATGATCTCATGCATGTGGGATTGAGCCCCGAGGCAACCTCCATGCTCAGCGTGGAGCCTACTTTGGATTTTTTCTCTCTCTCCATCTCTCTGCCCCTCCCACACTACAGTGCACTCAAATTATGTGTGTATTTCACACATAGCTATGTGAACTGTTTCAAATTATTAAGTCTAAAAATGTAGAAATAGGAGGGTTGCCTGGGTGGCTCAGTAAATTGAGCATCTGACTTCAGCTCAGGTCATAACCTCATGGTTCATGAGTTCAAGTCCTGCATCAGGCTTGCCGTTGTCAGCATGGAGCCTACTTTGGATCCTCTGTCCCCCTCTCTTTCTGCCCCTCCCTGATCATGCTTTCTCTCTCAAAATAAATAAACATTAAAAAAATAGAAATAGAATACTGATATTGTTTGAAGTTAAACAGCTTGAGGGATGCCATTTTAGGGAGAACTACCTTACAGTTTGTTGTGTTTTATTTCAATAGTTTTCAGTTCTTCTCTGAAATAGAAAATGCAGATTCTAATCGTGAGGTAACGAGATTACAGGTTCTTCTGTATTCTGTAATCTGGTGGGACTGTAGCCAGACTCTTCTACTAGAAGTAAGAATTACTAAATATTCACGATAATTGTATTGTGATATTTTAGATAGTTTCCATTATATATGAGAGAAGCTCTTTTAAGAAATTTTTACCTGGGGGTGCCTGGGTGGTTAAGTCAATTAAGCGTCCAACTCTTGAATTTGGTTGAGGTCATGATCCCAGGGTCATGGGATCAAGTCCTATGTCAGGCTCCTCACTAAGCATAGAGCCTGCTTAAGATTCTCTCCCTTTTCTCTCTCTCTCTCCACACCCCCCCCCCAATCCAATTGCCTGTGTGCACACACACACGTTCTCTCTGTCAAATAAAAAAAAGACATTTTTACCTGTAGAATATGAGGTACAAATATGTTTTATTACTAATATTATCAGTTTTAGCACAATAATCAGCTATAGCAAGACCTTAGTATAATATTGGACCGAAATACATAAAAAGTATTTACTTCTAGTTATTCCATTTATTATGTTCACTACAAAGAAAATGGAAATGTGTATGTGTGATGGTTAATTTTATGTGTCAACTCATCTGGGCCATGAAACCTAGATATTTAGTGAAACATTATTCAGGATGTTTCTGTGAGGGTGTTTTTGGATTAGATTTACATTTCAATCTTTAGACTTTGAATAAAGCAGATTACTCTGCATAAGGTGGATGAACCTCAATCCATCAATTGAAGGTCTTAGGACAATAAAAGTCTGACCTCTCCCAAGCCAGAAGGGATTTCATCAAACTACCTTTGCCCCTCATCCACAACATTGGCTCTTCCTGATTCACCAGCTGACTGCTTTTGTACTCAAACTGCAACTCTTTGCTGAGTCTCCAGTCTGCCACTTGCCCCCATTAGAGTTTGAACTCACCAAGCCACCTATGATCACATGAGATGACTCCTAAAAGTAAATCTCTTTGTGTATGTGTATCTGTATACACATAGATATATATGTATACACACACACACACACACACACACACACACACACTTATACACCCACATATACATTCTCTCATTTGTGTTTTTCTGGAGAACCCTGACTAATAAAATGTGTAATTATGAAATTAAATAAGATAATATCTGCATTGAAGGAATTTACATAAACATAATTTAACTCAAGTAGAGTTTAAATCATAAGTAATAAAATTAAGAAAATTGACATATACTTATGTCAATGGAAGATAAAAGTAAACAGCTGCAATATATTTTTACTTCTGATATCCCATTTAAAAGTAATTTAAGGGGCGCCTGGGTGGCGCAGTCGGTTAAGCGTCCGACTTCAGCCAGGTCACGATCTCGCGGTCCGGGAGTTCGAGCCCCGCGTCAGGCTCTGGGCTGATGGCTCGGAGCCTGGAGCCTGTTTCCGATTCTGTGTCTGCCTCTCTCTCTGCCCCTCCCCCGTTCATGCTCTGTCTCTCTCTGTCCCAAAAATAAATAAACGTTGGAAAAAAAAAATTTTTAAAAAAATAAAAGTAATTTAAATATAAGGGGTGCCTGGGTGGCTCAGTCGGTTGAGCGTCCAGCTTCAGCTCAGGTCATGATCTCGCGGTCTGTGAGTTTGAGCCCTGCATCGGGCTTTGTGCTGACAACTCAGAGCCTGGAGCCTGCTTCAGATTCTGTGTCTCCCTCTCTCTCTGCACCCCAGCCACCCCTTGCTCATGCTCTGTCTCTGTCTCTCTGTCAAAAATAAACATTAAATTAAAAAAAATAAAAGTAATTTAGATATCAAGTGTAATTTAGCAAAGTTACTTATATATGAATTATATAATAAAAGTTTGTACTTTAAAGAAGTGTGTATTACTTTCTTTTCTCTACTTGTTAGGTACTTTATGGATTCATACCTTGTGTTTTCTAACGTCTGGCATCACAATTACATATTAGAAAATAAATATTCTTTAACATTTGTCTAATATCTTACAGAGAGATGTTGAAATTGTGAAACTGTGAATAGATATAAGAATTATCTTTCATTTAACATTTTACCTTATGGGCTTGATAGAACCTATTGATTTGACAGAAAAAAAGCCTTCTACATAATTGGATAGATATCATTTTAGCATTTTTACATAGATCATTTATCCTACTGTGTATCAGAATAACTCTTCTGTAGAAACTAAAATGAATAAACATCAGTTTGTCTTTTTTTAAGAAAAACTATGCCTTCAAATCATGTTTTCATGAATATATTTATTCATGGAATATTAATAACTCGTTCTACAAGACTTCAATTTCTATGAATACATTTGCTTAGATGGTCTGATTTTTATATATAGCAAAAATAATCATTTCCTAATAATTATAGCCTGTGTGAATAATATAAAAATACAAGGAAACATTTATAGTTTAGAAATATAGTTTGAAAAATGGAATGAACTGCTAAAATGTGAAGGGAAATTTATTCAGTTAAATCCAGTGGTAACACATCCTTCAAGAAACATAAAAACTTGAAAAGTATCTCAAAACAGTAGCAGATTTTTCTACCCAAAGCAAAGAAAAGGCTAGATTTGTGTTTAAGTAACTTGAAATAAAGACTATGTTGAGGGGCGCCTGGGTGGCGCAGTCGGTTAAGCGGCCGACTTCAGCCAGGTCACCATCTCGCGGTCTGGGAGTTCGAGCCCCGCGTCGGGCTCTGGGCTGATGGCTCAGAGCCTGGAGCCTGTTTCCGATTCTGTGTCTGCCTCTCTCTCTGCCCCTCCCCCGTTCATGCTCTGTCTCTCTCTGTCCCAAAAATAAATAAACGTTGAAAAAAAAAAAAAAAAGACTATGTTGAGTAAAATGGTTTGTGCACATCTGAGAATTTGGAGAGTTCTCAAGAGCACAGGAATGATTCTTCACAGGTTTTGTTATTTAGAATGTTTGGAATTTTTTTTAACAATAATGCAGGCATTTTAACACTTTGAAATGCTGTACTTTGTTATAGATTCCCAACTTTTGGAGAAAGATGTGAGGATGATTTACATAATCCTTCTGATTCATATTTTGTCCAAATTTATCACATATCTCATTTTGATCACTTTAGATTCAAACACCTATTCTATTTCAAGCTGAGGTTGTTTTTATTTTATTTTTTTAAATACTTCATGCCTTGATATCCCTTAATATGCTAATAATTTAAATATTACTACCAATAACAATAAGTTATCAAGTCCATTTTACATGATCCCCACTAAATGCTTTGCATACAGTATTTATTTAATACTTACACCCATGAGGTAGTTACTGTAACCATCTATATATTGACATTGTATATCTTCTATATAAGATTAGGTTATTTGACTTGCCTAATACACTGCAAATAGAAGAATATAGTCAATGTGTTTATAGAAGCTCATCACTTTCTCAAAATGTAAACATTTTTTAATTAATAATAAAAAGCTGCCTAACTGTATTTATTATATATATCACCTGTGTTTTCTGTTTTCTTTCTAGACTATTATCATTATCACATTACTGAACAGAAGCCACCAGCCTAATTTGGAAGTGGTGTAAAAATCAACTGCTACCTTTATAGTTTTTTTTTTCATTTTCCATATAATTTTTGTAGATATCTTAAATTCATCATAGATATTTACGAGTCAGAAATTTAACACAATTCCTTATTGCAGACAGTTACATCAGAAAGACACATTGGTGAAAAATTGGAAGGGTGGTGTGCACAGTTTGAAAATCAAACATAAAGCTTTTAAATTGAAGACATCTTAGTTTGTAGAAATAGCAATCTTACCTGGCAGGAGAGATACTGATGGTATGTTATATTTAGGGTTCTCCAAAACAGAACATAGGGTTATTTTATCTAGAGAATAGGCAATTTTTTTCTTTAACTTTCCTGAATATATTTACTTAATTCCACATATAGTCTATTGCCAAGAGTGTCTGTTGCATACATATTTTACAGGACTAAAAATATTATTTTTGATGGCAGAACACAACACAATGACACTCATACAGATGAAAGACAAAATTTATTATTCTTATAGATCCAAAACAGAGAAGTCTGTAAGACAAGGACGTACTTTGGGGACTGCGGATTGTTCCTAGTTGTGTGATATATTACTCCCAGACAGTGAAGGCTAGTGTATAGTGGCTTTGGAATGTGTGAGAGCCACATAAGGGAAATAGTAGGTGTAAACACAATCAGCTATTCAAGAAAGGTAACCAGAACCTCAAAGCATTACCTCAAAATGGGATAAAGGCAGTGTTGAAAAAAAAGAAAATAACAACAAAAATTATATTGCAGTTAACCCCTTGATGTCTTGAGATTAGTTTTGAGCTTATTTGGTGTGTTTGAGTGGGCCAAATAGTAGAGAAATATAGAGAATATTACATCACAAATTGGCCCAAACGGTGTAGAAAATGTTTTAGTGTGAGAGTAAATGGAGGAAGACAAATGGAAGTATAAGAAGTATTTTAGGCCATCCCATAACTAACTAATTTCCCCATGATATGGCATTAGCCAAAAAACAAAAAGCAAACAAACAAAAAAAAAAAAAACCAGGTCAAGAATTTCAGAGTTTCCAATAATATCTTGGTAGATTTGTAAAATGTATTAAAAGTATGATATACATATATATATATATATATATATATATATATATATATATAATTGCAGTAATATTTTGGTGTGTTCCTTGAGTCAGAGTGGCAGGCTTATGTTGTTGGAAGATATGAACAGATAGTTTACTAAGGTAAATCTGTGGTATTTGTTTGTAACCTAGGGGAAGAAGTGGTTGTGGTGGGCATGGTCTGAAATGCTGGGTAAAGGTCATAGTGGAAACTGGGGTTGGGAATAAGAGAAGGTGCTGAAGAGTGGGAGTCTTCTTGCCAGAGCATCAAGGGATGACTGATGTGAAACAGGTCCCCCTCAGAAAAACACTAATCTACATTAATTTTCTTAAAAAAATTTTTTCAATGTTTATTTATTTTTGAAAGAGAGAAAGAGAAAGAGAGACAGAGTGGTGGAGGGGCAGAGAGAAAGAGGGAGACACAGAATCCAAAACAGTCTCCAAAAGCAAGCTGTCAGCACAGAGCCGGATGCGGGACTTGAACTTATAAACTGTGAGATCATGACCTGAGCCAAAGTCAGGTGCTCAACCAAGTAACCCAGGAACCCCTCCATTAATTTTTTGAATAGCATAGATAATACTAACCTGTATCTGATTTCCTTTCAGGCACAGGAGTGTAGGTGTATACATTTTGGCTGAGAATAAGTATGAGAGAGTCGGACTAAATAAATAGTGAATTCATCATTTGTAAGGAATCTCTATGTATCAAAAGAAGAAAAACAATAAATATACCAAGTCCAATTTGTCAATGTCTTAGGAGGCATAGTCTGTAGACATTGCTAGGTCAATGGTGTCAGTGTCTGAGATGAAGGTGTTTCTGGTGCAAGTGAAAAAAAATCATCTCCAATAGGGAGGTCTTTGGCTGGGACAATGTCCTATGAAATGAAGTTATCTCCTTGGTGATGAAAACATGAATTCTGGGCGCAGTGCATTGTCATCTGGGATATGGGAATAGAATATCCTTCTCTACTGAATTTTTACTTTGATGTTGGTCATATTTTTGTGTCTCCATGGAATTATAAGACTGAGCCAGTTGTGGAATTTTAAGGCAGCTTTGGATCTGGGAGCTTGACTTGCAAATATCTTTTAAGTCAAGGGACTTTGTGGGTACCCAACTATCAAAGACGATGCCAGCATCTTTGATACTGCCATAATTAGAGTAAATCACTGGAACCTAACACAATTAAATTAACACTCTTATTGAGGGTGGCCTAACTAAGATCTCAACAGTCTCAGGTTTTGCCCAGTTGGATGATGAGAGGGATTATGCTGACAATAAACTTTAATCGTATGGCTCAATTCGGGTGCATATTTTTGATAGAATGTCAGGTTTTCAGTTAAAGTATCTTTGGCTGAAGTTGGAGCTTTAGCATTAGCCTATAGGCATGCCCTCCAATTTAGTCAGTGACAGTAAACTATGTTTCAGTCATTGATTTGATTGGTGGCAGGCAAGCCAGCTTTTAATGTTATGTAAGCTTCAGCATTTGCTGTGTTTGGTTGAAACAACAGCTTATTTGAGGGTTTAGGCCTCTGGATCACATATCAGTGAGAGTACCCAGACCAATAATAAGACCAGCAGTCAACATAATGGTGTGCAGCTGCACTTGACAGGCTTTTGTTGACTTTCCTGATATTGATTTTTCTCTAGCATGTATTTTTACCAAGGAGGGGTTGTTTGGCTTCATAATTATAAGATATGGTGTTGATTCCATTATTATCTCCAAATTTTATTTTTATTTACAAGTAGAGTGTTTTGTTTTGTTGCTGTTAATCTCCCTTCTTGGTAGTCTACTCTATTTGTGGGAATGGCCTGGGAACATTAATTTTAAAACCTAAATATTACAGAAGATTTTTTGAGTAGTAGAAATTTAGTCTTAAATGGACCTCCTACAAGATGGTATTACGAATCTGTCAAATTAATACTTATTTAGTGAAGTATAGGGTGCCAGATGGTGACCCACTATTTAACAGCATACAATAAGAAGAGTTGAAATAGAAAAGTTTATTACTCATAGTTCCTAGAAGAAATACCAGACATGCCTCAAAGGGCCACATAGGGAGATCAAGGCAGAGTACAGAAAGATATGCGATAGTACCTGGAGCACATGGCTTTATTAGGATCAATGGGTAAAGTGCTTTGGGGTTCCCAGGCAAAGGCTTGATTGACCAATTCAAACCAAAGAGCAGGATTTGAGAAACTCACATGAGAGTCTTTCATAAGGAACACGTAAGGTGAAGGCATTCGGAAGCAGTGGAGACTGTTGACCACAGGGGCTATTGAGGAAGTTATTTCAGGAACTTTTATTTGCTTGCGACTCTATGGGCTGCTCTCTAGGTCATACACTTGGATGAGGGGGTTGGTGTCAGTTTAAGGTCACTGACACATTTTGTTAGCTACTTGGACAAACAAAATGGATGCCAAGGCACCAATACAAGGAGCATAGCTTAGCTAAACCTTTGATAGATGTGCAGGTGCCTGGCCCCTCTGGAACAGACAGCTATGAGATGATCTATGGTTAATAGATACTAGAAGAGTATGTGCCCTCCATCTGGCTTCCAGCCCTTCTGAGATAGAGGCAGAATCAAAAACCCATAAAGACGGGGGTATAGAGTATTAAAGAAACTCATAAATAATGAATCTTTATATACACAGAGGCAAGAGTATCCCTCTTTAAATATAGAAAAGGATGATGGGAAGATTTTGCTAAAGTTGATGTGAAGTGTGAGTTGGCCTAGAGGGTTTGAATTAAGAATGATTAAGGCCTGGGGAACGATAGAGACCCATTTATCAATGCATTTGTTATTGTGGAACTTAAATAGGAGTTCTGTGAGGAGCCCATTAGGGCCTTTCAATTAAACCAGTTCCCTGGAACCTATCAGAGAAATGAAAGTTTCATAGAATATCTTTTTCGAAAACCTGGCATTGTGTATTCTGAGAAGTGAAATGGTGGGTTGACAACTACTAGTAATGTCTAGTAATTCATAGGGGATAAGCAGTATTCTAATGAGACCTTGTCTTGTGGCCTTAGTCTTTGCACAGACATGGGTGACCTTGATTTATATTTTGGGTATTGTGAGGCAAGAGATTCCCAGAGTTCTCCACCATGAATGGAACAACTCTTTGGCTATAGCTCAAAAGGTACAGATGAGACCATTTACTGACCAGGGCAATATTTTTTTTGTTTTTGTTTTTTAATGTTCATTTATTTTATAGAGAGAAAGAGCACAAGTTGGGAAGGAGGAGAGAGAGAGGGAGACACAGAATCTGAAACAAGCTCCAGGCTCTGAGCTGTCAGCACAGAGCCTGATGTGGGGCTCAAACTCACAAACTGTGAGGTCATGACCTGAGCCAAAGTTGGATGCTTAACTGAATGAGTCATCCAGGCACCCCAGTGACCAGGTAAATGTTAAGATGGCTACCTAAAGTTTGGCCAATTATGTTGACCTTTGGGTTTCCATCTTTTGTCAGAGTCATCCTGATGAAGAGATAGAAAGCCACAAAATTCCATTGAGCCTCTTGTGACTTATGATAGCTGCAGTGCCACTCACACACTCTGTTGGACTACATTGCTATTCACTCAGTTAATCCCAAGGGATTTTCCAGGTTGTCAAGGGTTTTGAGAGAAGGATGACCTCCTCTAGTGTAGCATCTGGGTGTATGAAATTTGCTGATGATAGCAGCAATATATGTAACAGCCAAGAAGACAGGCAGGCCATTAGTTCCACCTGAGCAGCACCAACAAGGAGAGCAGGGTGCCATTTCTCTACTGTTGGGCAGCCTAACCAATGCTTTCCTCCAACTCCAAACACACAGACACACTAGATTTCTGCCCCTGAATAACCATAAAGAAACACCAATACCAAATAAATGGTATCCCTTAGGATAGATCCCTCTTAAATGCAGTCTTGATCTGAAACACACCTGAATGCTTAACCTGAGAAGATGTGGCTCAAGTGGCCTGTCACTTCTGTCACTCTAAGTTAGGCTTCGTCTGTGCTAATATCTAGCCCAAGAAGTTTAGGCAATTAACACTATTCATTTTGAGTATTCCCATGGCCAAGATTTTTGAATAAGGAGAGTCATGACACCTACCTGCAGGCACAGTGGCAAGCAACAAGGCTTTAGCTAAGCTCACATTGCTCATGTGGTAGCTTGGAACCAATTAATGAAATAAGAACAGTCCCTTATGAAGCTATCCAAGAGTTAGTAGTCAAGGTCATGCCATCCTGTTCTCACAGTGTCTGTTGTTTTAAGATTTAAAGATTCTTTTGGTGGTGGAACACAATGAAGTGAATGAGACTCATGAATCAAAGGCAAAACTCTTATTTATAACTCCAAATGAGACAAGACTGCCAAGCAAACTCAAACAAGAGGTTGTACCTAGGACAGGGTAACAGCAAGCTGGAGCTGCAGGTGGTGGCTTATGTATGGCAAGGGGAATGAGCTTAGCTAAGTTTTTCAACATCCCTGTGAATTGGCTAACTTTTATAATTTCTCTTGGTCTTTGGGGCATAGAGGCTGACCCTAGTTGTCTGGACCTAGTTCACCTGACCTGAGGGTGATTACAGCTTGTGCATAGTGCCACAAAAGTGCAGAAGCCACATTTAAGGTTGGGTGTGGATTTAACTTTCAAGAAGGAAAGCCAACCAAATTCTGGTCTCAAACTGGGTCTCAAAACTTGGTTAAGACAGCATTAAAACAAATAAACAACAAAACACTATATTATAATATATTATTTGATAATTTTTTAAAGAAATGATTATCAAATACCATATGATTTCACTCATGTGGAATTTAAGAAACAAAACAGATGAACATAGGGGAAGGGAAAAAAAGAGGAAGACGATGCATAAGAGACTCTTAACTATAGAGAAAAAACGGAAGGTTGATGGTGGGGAGGTGGGCAGGGGATGGTCTAAATGGGTGATGGGTATTAGGACAGTACTTGTGATGAGCACTGGGTGTTATATGTAAGTAATGAATCACTAAATTCAACTCCTAAAACCGATATTACACTATATGTTAACTAGCTAAAAAATTTAAGAAGAAAAAAGTGATTTTATATTAGGAAAGGCTGCCTGATGAAGCATACTTCAATATAAATGTAATAATAAAGTGCATGATTTGGCAAAAACATAGATAGATGAACTTGCTTCTTTGGCCTATTGAATCTTTATAGTCCACATTGCCCTTGTACATTTTTATGCAGTCTGATAAAAAAATGAATTGTCAGTTGACTTTAAATGCAGAATTAATGTACATGAAACTCAGATTAGAGATATTAACAGGTGGGTACCAGATAAAGAAATTGTTTAAGCAGGAAGAGAGTTGAGATCACTTAGCTACATATATTTTTTTTTACAAAAGAAAAAAAAGTATGGCACAGGGAGTTACTAAGGTACTTATACAAAGTCAGAGTTTATAAATGCCACAGTCAAGATTCGAAACTGACTCTTGGGGTCTCCAGACTTTCTTGATTCATTCTCCATTAACACTAATTTTCAAGCTTTGTGAACCAAGTTTCTTTAATCAAAATTACTTAATTTTAAGCAAATTCTTAATCTCTACAAAATGGATATTGTTCATCTTCATCAAGATGAAGATTTCCTGACATTATTTCTCAGGTTTATGTTAAATACATTAAAAAGCTTGAGAAGTGTCAAATAATAAAATGATATCATAAAACTGCTGTCTTTGGGACATAGACATAAAATAATCAGAAAACATATGGATTACATTTAACTTTACTGAGGAATGCTCTAAGAAAATGGTAGAACCGTCTTTGGGGGTTTTATAACTTAGTTTTGCAGAGTCAGTTGATCAGTGTTAGCCAATTTCAATCAGATGAATAATGATGATACTTACATATCTTATTCACATCATGTTTTATGCTGTACTCTACCTAACTAAATATATGCTTTGATTTTTTTTTTACTTTAAAGATGTTAGGCCATGAATATGTATTTTAAATAGTTTATAAAAGTCAATATTAACTTCTATTCAGGCCACTATCAATATCTTCCCTTTTAATATCTCTAATATCAGTAATAATGGAATTTCAACTGCCTCTTTCCTTTTTCTTCTTTCCTGTCCAATTGATCTCTGTGTTACTGATTGCTTTGTAGTTGATCAGCATGAGTTACTACTCCTAAACAATATGATTCCACTCAAAATGATGCCTTTGGGCTACCAATCATAGGCAAAGCACAGCATGAGGGTTGTAATACAAGATTGTGAACTCTACCCATGATCCAAAAAGACGTGATTTTTCTATGTATCTTAGTAATTTTCCACAAAAATTGGCTTCAAAAAATATTCTCATATTTTAAAACTCCAAACATTTTAAATGGAAACTTCTATAAACTTTTCTTAAAGTCTCTTTTGAACTGCCTAAGACCTGTTGTTATTTAATTAACAAAACAAATGTGAATGCTCCATAGGTTTTCTTTTTCTATATATTTTAGTACAATATCATAGTACAATATTTAGCGTAATATTTAGTGGAATATTTAGTATAATAATTTTTTAGTACAGTAACTTTTAATATGAGGGAGGGGAATAAGATGACTGTACTGTTTGTTTTCTGGGTTCTTTTAATTGTTTATTTGTTTGATTTTTACCTTAAGAGTAAAGATTTCTAAAATTACTTTCATAAACATTGGAATTCCAAGGACTTTTGTTGTTTTTTACTTCTATCTAATTCATTGACAGCTAAAATTCTAATTTGATTATAGCAAAGTATAAAAATACTCCAACAATGAAGGATGCTGAAGAGACAAGGTAAAGCCAAAGAAATTTTAATCTTTTTAACAGTATTTATTATTTTCTTAAAAACAAAATTAATTGTCTATTTCATGATTTCTGTATGTCAATAGGAAGTCACTGGTTATTTTTTTAAAAATACTGTTTACTCAAACAAATGAAACAGAATAGAGATAAACAGAATAGAGATAGACATAAACCTACACATATATAGTCAACTGATCTTCCAAAACACCAAAAAGGTGCCAAGAAAATAGAATGGGGAAAGAATAATGTCTTCAATAAATGGTACTGGGAAACTAGATACTCACATGCAAAAGAATTAAATTAAACCCTTATCTTGGACTATCCACAAAAATCAACTAAAAATAGATTAAAGACTATGTTGTATTAAACACAACATCTGAAATATAAAAGATTTGTATATAAATGCAGGAAAAAGAAAACACAGAAGAAAAGACATTAGTCTTGACATTTATATTTTCAATTTGAAATCAAAACACAGATAACAAAAGCAAAAATAAATAAGTGGAACTACATCAAACTAACAGCAAAGGAAACAATCAATAGAGGGAAAAGACAAACTACAGAATTGGAGAAAACATTTGTAAACCATATTTCTGATAAAAGGTTATCCAGAATATGTAAGGTACTCCTACAACCCAAGAGCAAATACTACTACTACTACTGCTACTACTACTGTTACTACTACTAATAATAATAAAGAGGAATTGAACAACTGAGTGCTTCAGGTTTAAAGGTATATATTCTCAGTAGAGTTTTTAGTTTTGAGTTTCCTGGGTTGACAAATCGTATCTGTAATTACTTAGTTAATTCAACACAATTCTTTTTTGTTTGACGGTGTGGTATGCTAATAGAAAGACATGTGAAAGAAGTTTACCATGAATTTATTTGGTGGGAGCTGGCAGGAAGGGATTATTCTCCTTAAACACAAGGTTAAATCATTGGGCGTCTGGGTGACTCAGTCGGTTAAGCGTCCGACTTCTGCTCAGGTCATGATCTTGCGGTTCCTGGGTTTGAGCCCCGCATTGGGCTCTGTGCTGATAGCTCAGACAGAGCCTGGAGCCTGCTTCACATTCTGTCTCCCTCTCTCTCTGCCACTCCCCCACTCACACTCTGCATCTCTCTCTCTCTCAAAAATAAATGAACATTAAAAAAGAAAAGTACTCTTAAAAAAAAAAAACCAAAACACAAGGTTAAAGCATGAATCCTAGAAGAGTGAGTTTCCCTAAATCTGATTTATCAACTTCCAACTGTCTTCTCTTGGCTACACCTGAACAAAGCTCCTAAGGACATAGCTAGTTTAGTACATTTTTATGTGGTTTTGTGAACTACAGCCTTCACCCATTAAATTTTATTTTAATTTTTATAACAATTTTTATTGGTTAATATAATCTTATATGTGTTTATATATATATATATATGTATATTTATGAATTATTAAGTATCATATCACCTGTGAAATAGAGTCTTGTGTACTTTTGGCCTGAACTAGAAACAGCTAAGGTAGAATGATATAAAGTATAAAGACACTAAATTAGAAGTTGGAAAACTGTAGTTCTTTCAGTAGATAGTTTTGGCTGTGTAATATAGGTCTTGGGGAGTTGATGCCCCCTTATATAAGGTGAAGGTACATGGTTAAAGCATTTACAATTTTTTTAAAAATTAATATGTTATGAATCCATGAGCCTTCTCTGGTTTCCATGTTTCACTCTGAGCTTAACTGGGAAACTTTATCAAGATTAAATTCTATCTCATCCTTAAATTCTGGTGTTGGGCAATATAGGAGACAGAATAAGATGTCCATATCTTATGGGGTTACTGGGTGGCTCAGTGGGTTAAGTGTCTGACTCTTGATTTTGGCTCAGGTCATGATCTCATGGTTCGTGATACTGAGCACCGCAGTAGGCTCTACACTGACACTCTATACTGACAACGCAAAGCCTGCTTAGGATTCTCTCTTCTTCTCTCTGCCTCTCTCCTCCTCATGTACGCATTCTCTCTCTCTCTCTCTGTTTCTCAAAAATAAATAAATAAACATAAAAAAAAGATGTCCATATCCTAATCCCCAAACATGTGAATAGGTTTTGTTACAAGGAAAAAATGGAATGAACTTTGTAGATGGAATTAAGATTGCTAATGAGATAACTAATAAAATAGGGAAATTATCCTGGATTATCTGAGAGGCCCCATTCTAATCACATGAGCTCTTAAAAGTAGGAGAGCAAGACAGAAAAGTGGGTTAAGAAGATGAGATTAACAAAAGAAGGAGCCTTTCCAAGCATGAGAAGTACTCAGAGTAGAAAATCTTGGATTAATCTTCACTTAACCCATTTACTTGATTAATCAAAATTTTGCACTCCCTTTTCTCCAACATTTGTATTATTTATTTATCAGTAAATAATGAGTTTAGATCCTGAACTCTGTATAATCAAAGACTATGCCTTTGCCCTTATGAAAAAAATCAATACGTTATGGTTTACTGGAATGTTTTAGATTAAAACTAAATTAACCTAGGTTTTCAGTTAAAGGACTGGGATGTCGTATTCTATGATCACACAAGTATATAAATGTAAATGGTGTTAAATGGTACAGTGACATACTGGGGTATTCAGAAGGCTGGGCAATCTAGTCTGGGTGATAAAGAAAGTATTCTCTGAAAAAACACTGATGCAAAGTGTTTAAAGATTATAGAATGTATTATATAATTACAATGATGTTATATTATTTGCTTTTATTTCTTTAAAACCACTTACTCCATTTATACCATGTTCAAATACTCTAGTAGGCTGTCAAAATATAAGAATGATTTAGACACAATCCTAACACTCAGGAAATTTATCCTCTCATGAGCCATTTTCCATAGAATAGCAGTAATCAAATTTCTGTCTCTTGCCCTCACAATTCTCTTCATTTTATGTTCCTTCTCTTGCATGGAGGAAAATTGCAAATACTTGTTTTATTATCAAAGGATACAATAATTTCCTGAATATTTTATTATTTACAGTTTTCTAGTCTTCTCTGGTGCTCAGAGGGCATTGAACAATTTGGCAAGTTTTTAGCACTGTTTTAGCCAGGTCACTCATCATTGGTATTGTAATGACTGAACAGAAGTAGAGCACTCTCTTTGCAGCTGATTTTTTTCAGGTGTGCTCTTTATAGCAGTCCTAATGGGCAGACAGTTCACTGCATCTCTAGCTGTTGGCATATGGCATCCAGGAGGACAAGGCAGCCCAGACAGCCCATCAGATTAACCATGTAATAGACCCAGAAGCTGCTTTAAAGCTGTAAAACAAAATTGCTTATGGAGTCTGCCAGCACGCCAGATGCTGCTATTGGAAGAAATATCTTCCAGTGCTTAGCATCTGGGTTTCATGGTTGCCAGAAAAAAAAGGGAAAAAGAATTGGCAATTCACTACTAATCAGATTGCTTTTGCAATATAAATTTTTTTAATATTTTTTAAATGTCAAACGCATTATATTGCGGTAAAGGTTAAAATTGGGTCTCTCTCATGTATGCCACTATTAACCCACATCTTCCATACAATTCTTATGCAGCTGGTTGGTTATTATCTAAACAAATCAGAACACTGAGAACTTGAATTTGAATGTGAATTTTCAGTCTGTTTCCAATATGCTTATTTTATTGATATTTTGCATAATAACATTCCTGCCAACTGAATATAAATTTTATATTTAAACAAGGTAAGAAGTAATGTTTTCATATTCGCATCCACTAGTTTGTTTCCTGACTGCCAATTATATAATTGAATATTATAACAAAAGATAAAACTCCCAAATATCAATCAGCTGTTTTTCACCGGAATTGTTTTTCTAAGCCAGATAAAAAATGGGTTTGATTAATTTCATGTAAAGCCAATTAGATTTAGTCTTTAAGCCCAAACACAAGGTGAGTCATTTCTTGTCAATTATATAATTTATCAATATTCTTTCATTTTGAAGAAAACACTTAATATGTTTAGACTTCTTAAAATTGATATAGTGTGTCCAAAAAAATAACTTGTGTTAACTCTCATCATAAATGCTAACATATTTTCCTTGACTCAGATGATTCTTTCTATACTGCTCAAAACAAATTGCTTGAACATAGGTAGTGAATGTGAAAGATCTCCTAAAACTTTCGGTTTTGTATGTTTCAACATTTAGCACCTTAATATACAGGATGCCAAAATGGATTAATTCTCCAATTTTGCCATAATGATTATTATACAATTTTTGTCAGAAAGCTACTAGTTTTAAATACTTGTAAATCCAAACACCTCATCTTAAACTACTATTACATTCAAAAACCAACTTCAGGACATATGAATATGTTAACTTTTACTCATTACTATACCATAGGGTGACATTAAGTCAACTATGCAAACTTAGATTGTTTTGGATATGGAAAATATTACTTAATTCTTAGACTATAATTATGAAACTGTTGTCAATGTTCTGGGGTAAATAAGTAACAGGTAGAATTTTATTGAATCTGAGATTTTTTAAATTTAATTTTTCTTAAGTTCTTTAACTGAAACGAATACTTATTGTTCAAAATTTTGGAGAACTATGTGACAGTGTGTGTCCAATTTAAAGTGCATACCCTCGGGTGTAAGAACTATAGTAGAACAATCTAAAATATATGTTTTCACATGGGCACAGTTTTATATACGTGAATGTGTGTGTGTGTGTGTGGGTGTGTGTGTGTGTAGATTTCTTTACTTGTTGTAGTACAAACATAGAAATGATCTAAATGTTTATCAATGGAGTATGGTTAATAAGTTAAATTAATTATGTAATATGGTACCTTTTGTTCTTGATAAAAAGGAAATAAAAGAAGGAAAACAGATTTCTTTGTAACAGCACAAGAAAACCATTGAGTATTGAACAAAAAGAGCAATACACACAGATTTTCTAGAGTATAATCTGATTTGTAACTATTAAAAAACTAAATGTCCATATTTATATACTTATTTGTATGTTTATAACAGTGTCCCTAGGAAAAGCAGTGCAGTAGGGGAAGATGCTGAGAGTCTACAACATTGCACTCAATGTATTTCTGTAATGTGTTATTGTGTATATATATATATATATATATATGTGTATATTGTGTATATTGTGTATATATATATATATATATATATATATATAGTGTGTGTGTGTATACATATATATATTTTGTATATGTATATTATGTTTATTGATTTTTGAGAGGGAGTGAGCAGGGGAGGGTCAGAAAGACAGGGAGACCCAGAATCCAAAGCAGGCTCCAGGCTCTGAGCTGCCAACACTGAGCCCAATGTGGGGCTCAAACTCATGAACTGTGAGACCATGACCTGAGCTGAAGTCAGACGCTTAACTAACTGAGTCACCCAGGCACTCCTATAATGTTTCATTATTTAGATAAGCATACATTTATATACTATTAGTGTAATTATAATAGGTAGTTTTCAAACATTGAACTTTAAAGGCCCATGTACCAATTTCATTTTTTTCCCATTTACTTATTGGTAAAGCATTTCCTGTATATTTGCCATGTCAGTAGCACTATTCTAGAGATGCATAACTATGGCCTGCAGCATCATGAAGTGATGGCGGGTCATTGGTAATAAGAATGCACATTCCCTAAAAAATAATCAAAAAGTGTTACAAAATAAGGTATTAAAACTTCTGGTGCAAAGAGAAAACTAAGAACACTGCTTAAATGAATCCCAGAAGAATGGAATTGTGACATTAAGTCTTGTGGATACATAGAAATTATGCCAGGCAGTTAGATGGGATAGTCAATATAGAAGGTCAGACAAATACAAAAATCAGCAGAATGGCAATGGGGGCTGGAGGGGAGGGGTTATACCAAAGTACCATTCAGAGTTTTAGTGGTGAGATTCATGATAAGGTCTGGAGATTAACCTGGAAATGTCAGGAGGGCCAGATTATAGAGATCCTTTAAGACCATGCCAAGGAATTATTCCATCATTTCATCCTATAATCAGTGGAGTTCCACTAAAAATTTTAGAACCAAAGAGAAATAATTAAATATGCATTGTAAGAAATATCACTATTTTGACAGTTTGAAAAGCAGATTAGATTAAAATAGATAAAACATATAAGAAGGCTGGTAGCAAATACATCATTAGGTAAAACATTTCAGTAGTCCTATGTCAGTTGTCATTATATGTGTGTTCCTGTGTATATTTGTGTAAGTTTATATAATTAAAAAAGGTAAAATGGGTACCAGGTTTTGATTTGAACTAAAATGATCTTGCTTGCCTGTTCCAGTGCATAACATATTAAAAAGACACTCTGACATGAAAAAAAAAAAAAAAAAAGCTCACAAAAGGAAGAAAAGAATCAGATTAGCCTATTTCTTAAAATGAATGAAAAAGTAGATTGATATCTAGCAAACAATGTGTAAGTACATTTAAAAACTGAAGGTGCAATAAATCCCACTTGATTGTGGTGAATGATTCTTTAATGCATTTTTTATTTGATTTGCTACTATCTTGTTGAGAATTTTTGCATCCATCTTCACAGGAAAATTGGTCTGTAGTTCTCCTTTTAAGTGGAGGTCTTTGTCTGGCTTTGGAATCAAGGTAATTCTGGCCTCATAGAATGAGTTTGGAAGTTTTCCTTACATTTCTATTTTTTTGGAACAGCTTCAAAAGCATAAGTATTAACTCTTCTTTATTTTTTTTTTTCAACGTTTATTTATTTTTGGGACAGAGAGAGACAGAGCATGAACAGGGGAGAGGCAGAGAGAGAGGGAGACACAGAATCGGAAACAGGCTCCAGGCTCTGAGCCATCAGCCCAGAGCCCGACGCGGGGCTCGAACTCACGGACCGTGAGATCGTGACCTGGCTGAAGTCGGACGCTTAACTGACTGCGCCACCCAGGCGCCCCTCTTCTTTAAATGTTTGGTAGAATTCCCCTGGAATGCCACCAGACCTGGACTCTTGGGTTTTTTAGGAGATTTTTGATTACTCTTTTAATTTATTTACTGGTTATGGATCTGTTCAAATTTTCTATTCCTGTTTCAGTTTTGGAAGTTTATATATTTCTAGGAATTTTTCTATTTCTTCCACATTGTCCAATTTGTTGGCATATAATTGCTCTTAATATGAGTAATTCTCTTCCTATTGTTTGTATTTCTGTGGTGTTGGTTGTGATCTCTCCTCTTTCATTCGGTGGGCTGCACGGGTGGTTCTATATCTGCAAATCAATCAAAGTGATACATCACATTACTAAAAGAAAGGATAAGAACCACATGAATCTACTCAATAGACACAGGAAAACATTTGACAAAATGCAGCATCCTTTCTTGATAAAAACCCTCAAGAAAGTAGGGATAGAAGGAACATACTTCAAGATCATATAGGCCATATATGAAGAACCACAGCTATTATCATCCTCAGTGGTGAAAAACTGAGAGCTTTTCCCCTAAGGAAAGGAACATGACAGAGATGCCCACTCTCACCACTGTTATTCAACATAGTGTTGGAAGTTCTAGCCTCAGCAATTAGACAACACAAAGAAATAGAAGGCATCCAAATTGGCAAGGAGGAAGTCACACTTTCACTCTATACAGGAAACATGATACTCTATGTGGAAAAGTCAAAAGACTCCACCAAAAAACTGCTAGAACTAATACATGACTTCAGCAAAGTCACAGGATATAAATCAGTGTGCAGAAATCGGTTGCATTTCTATACACCAATAATGAAGCTGCAGAAAGAGAAATCAAGGAATCAATCCCACTTAAAATTGCACTGAAAACCATAAAATACCTAGGAATAAACTGAACCAAAGAGGTAGAAGATTTGTATGCTGAAAACTATAGAAAGCTTTTGAAAGAAAGTGAAGAAAACACAAGAAATGGGAAAACATTCCATGCTCATAGATTGGTAGAAAAATATTGTTAAAATGTCAATACTACCAATAGCAGTCTACACATTCAGTGTAATCCCTATCAAATAATACCAACATTCTTCACAGGACTAGAACAAACAATTCTAAAATTTGTATGAAACCATAAAAGACCCCAAATAGCCAAAGTAATGTTGAAAAATAAAACCAAAGCCTGAAGTATCACAATTTCAGACTTCAAGCTGTATTACAAAGCTATAATCATCAAGACAGTACGGTACTGGCACGAAACAGATACATGTATCAGTGGAACAGAATACAGAAACCAGAAATGGACCCACAAATGTATGGCAAACTAATCTTTCACAAAGCAGGAAAGAATATCCAATAGAAAAAAATGTCTCTTCAAATGGTATTGGGAAAACTGGACAGTGACATGCAGAAGAATGAACCTGGACCACTTTCTTACACCATACACAAAAATAAACACAAAATGGATGAAAGACCTAAATGTAAGAGAGGAAGCCATCAAAATCCTAGATGAGAAAACAGGCAACAACTCTTTGAACTTGGTCACAGAAACTCCTCATTAGACATGTCTCCAGAGACAAGGGAAACAAACAAAAATGAACTGTTGGGACCTCATACAGATACAAAGCTTCTGCAAAGTGAAGGAAACAATCGGCAAAACTAAACAGCAACTGACAGAATGGGAGAAGATATTTGCAAATGACATATCCAGAATCTATAAAGTACCCAAAATCTATAAAAGAATGTATCAAACTCAGCACCCCAAAAAGCAAATAATCCAATGAAGAAATGGGCCAAAGACATGAGCAGAAGAAGATCTTTTCAAAGAAGATATCCAGATGGCTAACAGACACATCAAAAGATGCTCAACATCACTGATCATCAGGGAAATCCAAATCAAAACCAAATTGAGATACCAACTCACACCTGTCAGAATAGCTAACATTAACAACTCAGGAAGCAACAGGTGTTGGCAAGGATGCAGTTGTTGGCAAGAATAGGGAATACTTTTGCATTGTTTGTGAAATGCAAACTGGTGCAGCCACTGTGGAGAACAGTATGGAGATTCCTCAAAAAGTTAAAAATAGAACTACCCTACTACCCAGCAATTGCACTACTAGGTATTTACCCAAAGGATACAACTATGCTGATTTGAAGGGGCACATGCACCCCAGTGTTTATAGCAGCTCTATCAACAATAGCCAAAGCATGGAAAGAGCCCAAATGGCCATCAACTGACAAGTGGATAAAGAAAATGTGGAATACACACAGACACACACACACACACACACACACACACACACACACACACAATGGTGTATTACTTGGTGATCAAAAAGAATGAAATCTTGCCATTTGCAACAACATGGATGGAACTAGAAGGTATTATGCTTCGCAAAATAAGTTAGTCAGGGAAAGACAGATATGTGATTTCACTCGTGTGGAATTGAAGAAACAAAACAGATGAACATAGGTGAGGGGAAGGAAAAATAAGATAAAAGAAGAGAGGGAGACAAACCATAAGAGACTCTTAAATACAGAGAACAAACTGAGGTTTGCTGGAGGGGTGTTGGATGGGGGGATGGGCTAAATGGATAATGGGCATTAAAGAGGCACTTATTAGGATGAACATTGGGTGTTATATGTAAGTCATGAATCACTAAATTCTATTCCTGAAATCATTATTGCGCTATATGTTAACTAGGATTTAAGTAAAATTTAAAAAAGAAAGAAAAGGATATAGTTAATAAATTTCTTAGGACTCAGGAAAAAATAACATATGGGAGGGAGGCTCTCTGTCTTTTGTCTTGTGGCCTTGAATCTTGAATAACACTGGTACTTTCTGTTCTTTAAAGGCTAGATAAAAGTCAGCCTATAAGTCATCTGTTCTAGGGTCCTTTGAAAAAGTAGATCTTTAATTTAAGAAACAAATCAGATGAAAGTAGGGGAAGAGAAGGAAAAATAAAATAAGATAAAAACACAGAGAGAGGCAAACCATAAGAGACTTTTAATTTTCTTTTTTTTGAACGTTTATTTATTTTTGGGACAGAGGGAGATAGAGCATGAACAGGGGAGAGGCAGAGAGAGAGGGAGACACAGAATCGGAAACAGGCTCCAGGCTCTGAGCCATCAGCCCAGAGCCCGACGCGGGGCTCGAACTCACGGACCGCGAGATCGTGACCTGGCTGAAGTTGGACGCCTAACCGACTGCGCCACCCAGGCGCCCCCATAAGAGACTTTTAAATATAGAGAGCAGGTTGAGGGTTGATGAAGGGAGGTAGGTAAGGGATGAGCTAAATGGTTGTTGGTCACTAAGGAGGGCACTTGTTGGAATGAACCCTGGGTGTTGCATATAAATGATGAATCACTGAATTCTACTCCTGAAACCAGTACTACACTATATGGTAACTAACTTGAATTTAAATTAAAAAAATAAATAAGTAAAATCTTTAAAAAGAAAAAAAAATGTAAACAAAATTTGTTAAGTTTAAAAACCTGAATGTGATATCTCTATAAAGATAAATTGTAAATTATTAGAAATTTACCTAGCACGTAGTATCTGATTACTCAGAAAAGGTTCTTTCTCAGTTTAACATATAATAAAGAATATTTCTATTTCTTGAGTTTTTATTTTCATTTTCCTTTTGATTATACTTATGACATAATGACTTGTTCTGAGAGTTGTTCTTTACTTTTTACTATTACAGGTGATTATGATAAAACCTGCTATCATGGAACTAGAATCCCTTTATATCAGGCAGCCACTGTTACAGGACCATAGGGATAAATTTTTATTATTTCCATCTTACAGATGAGGGCACCAAAACTTAGGGAACCAAAGAGATAAGCCAAAAGTCACAGTCTATTTGGCCACCAAGCCAGATCTTACTTAACCCCAAATCAGTCTGATTCTAGACTAGTATCTTTGTACAACACAGTGTTAAATGGTTTAAAGCAAATTGAATTAGGTGTGTGATCATAAATTTTCATGACAAAAGTTGGTCTTTTAACTAAATCCAAATTCAGTGAAGAAAAGCTTGGCTTGGCAGTTTAAATTGGTAGGTTTTTACATGGAAAGCTTTCATTCTGACACAAATTTAACCTACTAAATTAGGGTAATAGGCCTGATATAATAGAGGTGTAGTGATTAATGTAGTATATCTTGGCTGTAACAAGACTGTTGTACCACATTACTTACATATCAATAAATTTGTTAAAATACAACTTGAATTACCAAACTGTTAGCAAAATAATTATTATATACTATCTGTGTTAAGAAGTGTTTATGAGAGTGTAATTGGATGGATGCAAAACCAAAAAAGAGATTTGTGGTATCAGGAAATACATGACCTGTTCAGGAATCTTCAAAGTACAGTTTTTGGATAAAAGCTTGAAAATGTATGAAACCTAAAGATAGCTACATTAAGTATCTTTTTGTACCACACATCATCTAGTTATTAATGTATTCATTTGTGTATTAATCTATATAATTTAGGGTGTGTGTGTGTGTGCATTATTTGTGAATTAATATAAATATATACTCACAATTGTAATTAGCTCTTTCAAAACATTATTATAACTTTAATTTTTAAAGAGTTATAAAATATGTGTTGTGGTAGACAGAATAATGGCTTCCCAAAGATGTGTTCCCATAACTTATGATTAGGTTAACTTCATAGAAAAGGGAGCTTTGTAGATGTGATTAAGTGTGATTAAGGGAGCTTTGTAGATGTGGTTCCAATGCAGTCACAATGGTTTAGTTAAGAGGAAAAGCAAGAAAAGAGAGTCAGAGAGATAGATGTGACAAGGAGAGGAGAGGAGAAAGAGAGGAAGAGAGGAGAGGAGAGGGAGGTTGATTTGAAGATACTACTCTGTAGGCTTTGAAGATGTAAGACAAAGCCATGAGACAGAGAATGCAGTTCAACTCTAGAAGCTGTAAAAAATAAGGAAATGACTCCTTATAAGAGATTCCAGAAGGAATGCTGTCCTGCCAACACCTTGTCTTTAGGAATTCTCAACTCCAGAACTACAAGATAACAAACGTGTTGTTTGAAATTATTAAGTTTGTGTTAATTTGTTATAGCAGCAAAAGGAAACTAAAACACAAATGTGTCACTGTGCATATGGTGTGTATTAGTAAGCACTTGGAAAGAGTAGGAAAGGAAAGAAGAGTAGGAAGGAGGGGGAAGTGAGGTTGGAAAGAAGGGAGGAATAAATTGAATTAGATTGTGAGGCAAAGATGAGGTACTGGTGAATCAGTATCATCTAGGATTTTTTTTCTTTTTTTAGTTAATTTTATTTTTTTGAATTTTGATCAAAATTTGTTAGCATATAGTGCAACAATGATTTCAGGAATATATTCTTAATTCCCCTTACCCATATAGCCTAGCCCCTTCCACACCCCCTCCAGTAACCTTCTGTTTGTTTTCCATATTTATGAGTCTCTTATGCTTTGTCCCTCTCCCTGTTTTTATATTATTTTTGTTTCCCTTCCCTTATGCTCATCTGTTTTGTATCTTAAAGTCCTCATATGAGTGAAGTCATATGATATTTCTTTCTCTGACTAATTTCCCCTAGCATAACACCCTCTAGTTCCATCCACATAGTTGCAAATGGCAAGATTTCATTCTTTTTGATTGCCAAGTAAAACTCCATTGTATATATATATATACCATATATATATATATATATATATATATATATATATATACCACCTCTTCTTTATCCATTCATCCATCAATGGACATTTGGGCTCTTTCCATACTTTGGCTATTGTTGATAATGCTGCTATAAACATGGGGGTTCATGTGTCCCTTTGAAACAGCACACCTGTATCACGGGGATAAATGCCTAGTAGTGTAATTGCTGGGTCGTAGGGTAGTTCTCTTTTTAATTTTTTGAGGAACGTCCATACTGTTCTCTAGAGTGGCTGCACCAGCTTGCATTGCCACCAACAATGTAAAAGAGATCCTCTTTCTCTACTTTCTCACCAACATCTGTTGTTGCCTCAGTTGTTAATGTTAGCCATTCTGACAGGTGTGAGGTGGGATCTCATTGTGGTTTTGATTTGTATTTCCATGATGATGAGTGATGTTGAGCATTTTTTCATGCATCGGTTGACCATCTGGATGTCTTCCTTGGACAAGTGTCTATTCATGTCTTTTGCCCATTTCTTCACTAGATTATTTGTTTTTTTGGGTGTTGAATTTGATAAGTTCTTTGTAGATTTTGGATACTAACCCTTTATATGATATGTCATTTGCAAATATCTTCTCCCATTCTGTCCGTTGCCTTTTAGTTTTGCTGATTGTTTCCTTCGCTGTGCAGAAGCTTTTTATTTTGATGAGGTCCCAAAGTTCATTTTTGCTTTTATTTCCCTTGCCTCCAGTGGCGTGTTGAGTAAGAAGTTGCTGCAGCCAAGATCAAAGAGGTTTTTGCCTGCTTTCTCCTCAAGGATTTTGATGGCTTCCTGTCTTACATTGAGGTCGTTCATCCATTTTGAGTTTATTTTTGTGTATGGTATAAGAAAGTGGTCCAGGTTCATTCTTCTGCATGTTGCTGTCCAGTTTTCCCAGCACCATTTTTTTGAAGAGACTGTCTTTATTCCATTGGATATTCTTTCCTGCTTTGTCAAAGATTAGTTGGCCATACGTTTGTGGGTCCATTTCTGGGTTCTGTATTCTGTTCCATTGATCTGAGTGTCTATTCTTGTGCCAGTCCCATACTGTCTTGATGATTATAGCTTTGTAGTATAGCTTGAAGTCTGGGATTGTGATGCCTCCTACTTTGGTTTTCTTTTTCAAGATTGCTTTGGTTATTCGGGGTATTTTCTGGTTCCATACAAATTTTAGGATTATTTGTTCTAGCTGGTGTTATTTTGATAGGGATTGCATTGAATATGTAGATTGCTTTTGGTAGTATCGACAATTTAACAATATTTGTTCTTGCTATCCAGGAGCATGGAATCTTTATTCTATTTTTTGTGTGTATTCTTCAATTTCTTTCATAAGCTTTCTGTAGTTTTCAGTGTATAGATTTTTCACCTCCTTGGTTAATTCGTAGGTATTTTACAGTTCTTGGTGCAATTGCAAATGGGATCAATTCCTTGATTTCTCTTTCTGTTGCTTCGTTGTTGGTGTATAGGAATGCAACCAATTTCTGTGAGTTGATTTTATATCCTGCAACTTTGCTGAATTCATGAATCAGTTCTAGCAGTTTGTTGGTGGAATATTCAGGGTTTTCCATATAGAGTATCATGTCATCTGTGAAGAGAGAAAGTTTGACCTCCTCCTGGTCGATTTGGATGCCTTTTATTTCTTTGTGTTGTCTGATTGCAGAGGCTAAGACTTTCAATACTATGTTGAATAACAGTGGCAAGAGTGGACATCCCTGTCTTGTTCCTAACCTTAGGGGGGAAGCTCTCAGTTTTCCCCATTGAGGATGATATTAGCACTGGGTCATTCATATATGGGCTTTTATGATCTTGAGGTATGATCTTTCTATCCCTACTTTCTTGAGGGTTTTTATCAAGAAAAGATGCTGTATTTTATCAAATGCTTTCTCTGCGTGTATTGAGAGGATCATATGGTTCTTGCCCTTTCTTTTATTGATGTGATGAATCATGTTAATTGTTTTGTGGATATTGAACCAGCCCTACATCCCAGGTATAAATTCTGCTTGGTCGTGGTGAATAATGTTTTTAACGTATTGTTGGATCTGGTTGGCTAATATCTTGTTGAGGATTTTTGCATCCATGTTCATCAGGGAAATTGGCCTATAGTTGTCCTTTTAGTGGGGTCTCTGTCTGATTTGGAATCAAGGTAATGCTGGCTTCATAGAATGAGTTTGGAAGTTTTCCTTCCATTTCTCTTTTTTGGAATAGCTTCAAGAGAATAGGTGTTAACTCTTCCTTAAATGTTTGGTAGAATTCCCCTGGAAAGCCATCTGGCCCTGTACTCTTGTTTTTTGGCAGATTTTTGATTACTAATTCGATTTCCTTACTATTTATGGGTCTGTTCAAACTTTCTATTTCTTCCTGTTTCAGTTTTGGTAGTGTATATGTTTCTAGGAATTTGTCCATTTCTTCCAGATTGCCCATTTTAATAGCATATAATTGTTCATAATGTTCTTTTATTATTGTTTTTATTTCCACTGTGTTGGTTGTGATCTCTCCTCTTTCATTCTAGATTTTATTTATTTGGGTTCTTTCATTTTTCTTTTTGAGCCAGCTGGCTAGTGGTTTATCAATTTTGTTAATTCTTTCAAAGAACCAGCTTCTGGTTTCATTGATTTGTTCTACTGTTTTGTTTTGTTTTTTTTTTTTTTGTTTGTTTTGTTTTTTTTTGTTTTGTTTTTTTTTTTGGTTTTGATAGTATTAATTTCTGCTCTGATCTTTATTTTTTCCTGTCTTCTGCTAGTTTGGGGTTTTATTTCCTGTTCTTTTTCCAGCGCCTTAAGGCATAAGTATAGGTTGTGTATCTGAGATCTTTCTTCATTCTTTAGGAAGGCTTGGATTGCTATATACTTTCCTTTTATGACTGCCTTTGCTGCATCCCAGAGGTTTTTGGATTGTGGTGTTATCATTTTCATTGGCTTCCATATACTTTTTAATTTCCTCTTTGACTTCTTAGTTAGCCAATTCATTCTTTAGTAGGATGTTCTTCAGTCTCCAAGTATTTGTTACCTTTCCAAATTTTTTCTTGTGGTTGATTTCAAGTTTCATAGCATTGTGGTCTGAAGATATGCACAGTATGATCTCCATCTTTTTGTATTTGCTGAGGGCTGATTTGTGTCCCAGTATGTGGTCTATTCTGGAGAATGTTCCATGTGCCCTGGAGAAGAATGTATATTCTGCTGCTTTAGGATGAAGTGTTCTGAATATTCTAAGTCCATCTGATCCAGTGTGTCATTCAAAGCCATTGTTTCCTTGTTGATTTTTTGATTAGATGATCTGTCCATTGCTATGAGTGGGGTGTTTAAGTCTCCTACTATTATGGTATTACCATCAATGAGTTTCTTTATGTTTCTCAGTAATTGATTTGTATATTTGGGTGCTTTCACATTTGGCTCATGAATGTTTACAATTGTTAGGTCTTCTTGGTGGATAGACTCCTTGATTATGATATAATGCCCTTTTGTATCTCTTGATACAGTCTTTGTTTTAAAGTCTAGTTTGTCTGATATAAGTGGCTTTCTTTTATTGACCATTAGCATGATAGCTGGTTCTTCATCCCCTTACTTTCAATCTGAAGGTGTCTTTAGGTCTAAAGTGGGTCTCTTGTAAACAGCATATAGATGGATCTTGTTTTCTCATCCATTCTGTTACCCTATGTCTTTTGATTGGAGCATTGAGTGCATTGATGTTTAGAGTGAGTACTGAAAGATATGAATTTATTGCCATTATGTTGCTTGTAGAGTTGGAGTTTCTGGTGGTGCTCTCTGGTCCTTTCTAATCTTTGTTGCTTTTGATATTTATTTATTTATTTGTTTACTTGTTTGTTCGTTTTCATTTTCATCTTTTCTCCTCTCAGAGGGTCCCCCTTAAAATTTCTTGCAGGGCTGGTTTAGTGGTCATAAACTCCTTTAATTTTTGTTTGTCTGGGAAACTTTCTATCTCTCCTTCTATCTTGAATGACAGCCTTTCTGGATAAAGAATTCTTGGGAGTGCCTGGGTGGCTCAGTCAGTTGAGCGTCTGACTTCGGCTCAGGTCATGATCTTGCGGTTCGTGGGTTTGAGCCCTGCCTTGTGCTCTGTGCTGACAGCTCAGAGCCTGAAGTCTGCTTCAGATTCTGTGTCTTCCTTACTCTCTGTTCATTCCCTGCACACACTGTGTGTGTCTCTCTCTTTCTCAAAAATAAAAAAAAAAAAAAACATTAAAAAATTAACAATTCTTGGCTGCATATTTTTCTGATTCAGCGCATTGAATATATCCTGCCACTCCTTTCTGGCCTGCCAAGTTTTGGTGGCTAGGTCTGCCGCAAACCTGATCTGTCTTTCCTTGTAGGTTAGGGACTTTTTTCTCCCTTGCTGCTTTCATGATTCTCTCCTTGACTGAGTATATTGTGAATTTGGTTATGATATGCCTTGTTGATGGTCGGTTTTTGTTCAATCTAATGGGAGTCCTACCTCTCTAATGGGAGTCCTGGATTTTCATGTCTGTGTCTTTCCCCAGGTTAGGAAATTTTCCGCCATGATTTGCTCATGTAACCCTTCTACCCCTATTTCTCTGTCTTCCTCTTCTGGGACTTCTGTGCTTCTGGTGTTGTTCCTTTTTAATGAGTCACTGATTTCTCTTAAATAGTGCTCTTTTGCCTTAATCTCCCTCTTTTTTTTTTTTCTGCTTCTGTTATTCTCCATAATTTGTCCTCTATATCACTGATTCTCTGTTCTGCCTCATCCATCCTTGCCACCATAGCATCAATTCGTGATTGCAGCTCAGTTATAACATTTTTTAAATTTCATCCTTACTAGTTTTTACTTCTTTTATCTCCACAGAAAGGGATTCTAATCTATTTTTGACTCCAGCTAGTATTCTTATTATTGTGATTCCAAATTCTGGTTCAGACATCTTGCTTGTATCTGCATAGGTTAAGTCCCTGGCTGTCGTTTCTTCCTGCTATTTCTTTTTGGGTGAATTCCTTCATTTTGTAGGAAGAAAGGAAATTAATGAGGTAGAAAAATTAAAATTGAAAAAAATTAAAATTAAAATATTAAAATTAAAAAATTAAATACACACACAGAAAAAAATCAAATAAATGATGCTAGATCCTAGGTGTGTTTTGGTCTGGGTGTTGAAAGTAGCTTGATAGATTAGAGAAAAAAGAGGAAAGAAGGAAAAAAAAAGGAAATAGTTTGAAAATTTGAAAAATGAATACACTGAAGTAGACTAAAATGATGTCAGTAAACTAGAATTTGAAAAAATTTACACAAAATTTAAAAATATAGTAGAAAAAAATTAATGAAAAATATTTTTAATAAAAATTAAAAATAAAGACGAATTTTTTCCTCTCTTTGTATTCAAGAAAGAACTAAAAGAGAAAAACGAAAAAGAGAAAAAAGAAAAAAAAGGAAATCGTTTGAAAATTTGAAAAAGGAATACACTGAGGTAGACTAAAATAAAATGATGGAAGTAATATAGAATTTGAAAAAATACACAAAAGTAAAAAATATACTAAACAAATTAATGAAAAATATTTTTAGTAAAAATTAAAAAGTAAAATGAATTTTTTTCTCTTTCTGTATTCAAGAAAAAGAAATGAAAAAGAGAAAAAAATGATAAAAGAAAAAAAAAAGAAAGGTGATTAGATGGACTTGCTAACAGACTGAAATATGACTGAAATCACTTTGTTTTCCCCTAGAAGTGAGACTATAAAGCGCTTTATAGTCCATAAACTAAGCAGGCGATAAGACTTGTGTTCTTGAAGAGTGAGGTTGGCCCAGTTCGGCAGGGCTTAGTGTAACAGCTCTGTTCTCCACTAGATGGCACTGCTAGCCTACTGGGGTGGATTGTTGTGGAGCTTGTAGGTGTATATGTGTATGCTCGGGAGCGGTGAAAATGGTGTCACCCAGGTACCCAGTCTCTAGTATCGGAACTCTGTTCTCCCCCATCGGCAATCATGCACCTGTCCTTTGTCTTCAGCTTTTGTCCACTCCCCTCTTTTACGCTGTCTGTGACCAACCCCCAGGTGGCACCTCTCTCCCGAGTTTTGTCTCAGATGTGGCTGTTTTCCCCAACTCCTTACTTCTGAGAGACTGTAGCTTTGACCTGTTCCCCCTCACTGCAGAGGGTCTCATCGAGCAATGGCCACACCCAGGATAGTTTGTATTACTGTGCTGCTGCCGAAGCCCAGAGACTGTGGCCAGGTGCCAGGCCACCCCAGAAAAAGTTCACAACATAGTATGGCAGCAACGTTTCAGGGATTATGGAAAATCACAACACACATCTGGCACCAGGCTTAACCCTTAATGACCTTGTTTCAGCACCAGCAGATGTGGCTGTTCTCTGGGGTCTCCTGGGCCCAGGTTGCCTCCCAGCCTCTACCAAATGTCCTTCCAGCAGTGGAACCACTTCTTCCCATAACCTCCCAGACCACACTCTGCTCCTGGGGATTCGCCCTTCCCACCAGAGCTCCACCAGGTATTGAGCTACAGAGTTTCAGACTCTGCGCTCCCCCTGTTTACAGTCTTAATTTAATTTAAACCCTCTGCTTTCTCCTTCCTCCCTTTTTTAGTTCAGTCCCTGCGGCTGTTTCCAATTTTCCACTTTCTCTCCAGCTGCTTTTGGGGAGGGGTGCTTTTCCTGTATTCTCCCCACCGTCTCTGTCCTTTCTCTGCATGCAAAAAGCACCTCCCTGCCCTCCACAACTTCTCTCTCCCCAAGTTCACTTCTGACTTCTTTGGTTCAGATTGTGCAGATTGTTGTGTTAATCCTCAGATCAGTTTTCTAGGTGTGCAGGATCATTTAGTGTTGGTCTGACTGTATTTCGTGGACATGAGACACACAAAAACTTCCATGCTGTTCTGCCGTCTTGGCTCCCTCCTAGGAATTTTTTTTTTTTTAAACAGAGTTATTCAATAGTAAACTCCAGCCTAGGGAATTAGAGAGGAAAATATTACATACTACCGATGACACCTAGTTTTTATGCTGAAAAATATAGCTATATATAGGATTTGAGTTTTAGCAGTATTGTGGCTAGTTAGAAAGGAAACCAATTGGGATAACAGCTATTACAACAACATGGAGAACACAGGACAATAAACAGTTGTAGTTTTTGTGACTTTCGTGATATCATAATGCCTATAAAGGTATCAATTTTACATGAAATTTTCAAAGTAGGTTTAGTTCACTAAGTAAATTATAGGTGTGTGTGGGGAGGTATGTGAATTATTTTTATTCCTTTCTGAAACTAGCTTTACCAAATACTCTACAAGGTAGTAAGGAAAACTGTACTCTATATGTAATTTTTTTGATGAATTTGAATCTGTGATCATAGCTCAAGCTTTGTTGCCCCAATACAATAGCCACTAGCCACACATGACTATATAATATAAATTTGCATTAATTAATATTAAATTAATTTGTTGCACTACATCACAACTATCTAATAGCCACATATGACTACTGGAGACCAGATTGGAGAGTGCAGTGGAACATTTTCATCATCACACTGTTTCCATATTAGATACTATATGTCTAAAGTTTTGGGGTGCCTTGGTGGCTTAGTCACTTAAGTGTCTGACTTCAGCCCAGGTCTCGATCTCATGGCTGGTGGGTTCAAGCACTGCGTCAGACTCTGTGCTGACAGCTCGGAGCCTGGAGCCTACTTCAGATTCTATGTCTCCCTGTCTCTCTGCCTTTCCCCCACTTGTGCTTGCTTACTTGCTCTCTCAAAAATAAAGAATAAAAATTTGTTTAATAAATAAATTTTAGATTATATATTTAATGAATTGTGAATGAGCCACTTAACATCTGTTAGAAATATAAAAAGCTCATTATCAAGTATAAAAATAAATCTTATGTAGACTGAGGACATCTTTCTTTTTTTTTTTTTTTTTTTTTTCAACGTTTATTTATTTTTGGGACAGAGAGAGACAGAGCATGAACGGGGGAGGGGCAGAGAGAGAGGGAGACACAGAATCGGAAACAGGCTCCAGGCTCTGAGCCATCAGGCCAGAGCCTGACGCGGGGCTCGAACTCACGGACCGCGAGATCGTGACCTGGCTGAAGTCGGACGCTTAACCGACTGCGCCACCCAGGCGCCCCATGAAGACATCTTTCTTAATGAGTCATGGATGTTTGGGGTGCCTGGATGGCTCAGTCAGTTAAGCATCAGGTCATGTTCTCGTGGTCTGTGGGCCCAAGCCCTGCATTGGGCTCTGTGCTGATAGCTCAGAGCCTGGAGCCTACTTTGGATTCTATGTCTCCCTCTTTCTGCCCCTCCCCCACTCACACCTCTCTCCTAACCAGATAAATCCAAAATAAGAAGTAATAAAAATACTTCATCTACTTTTTAATGCTCTTATGCTAAACAGTTTTTCTTCTGTTCCCAGAATAATTTTGGTGTTTACCAACTGAAAAAGATTCATGGGGTGATTCCTGGTAGGAAATTACCTTGAGCCTCTGCCACAGCTGACCTAACTTCTCTGTTTAGTCACACTTCACTTTATTAGAAATTTTATGGGTTTGCTGTATCTTTCACACATTTTACAGACACTCCTACATTTCAGAAACATTTATTGAGCACTTCCTATGTGTCAGACATATATCTGTTTGTGTTTTAAGCAAAGAGATGGTTATACCTTTTATTCATCTCATGAGTAGAATCCAAAATGTCACAAGTGTGCCCTCAGATCAGACTTGTATTATTTTATTGTTAATGTTATTTTTTGTAAAAAATGCATTTAATAAAAAATTGTCATACAAGTTTATCTTCCTGATACCAAACTTCTTGTGTCATTTAGCAAGTTTCCTACTAACCCTTCCATAGGCTTAGTTTGGATTCCTAGAAGCTGATGCAGTCAACTTGTTGGACTTCACTTGGGTTCTTTTACACTTTCATTCTCTATCTTTTCTTTGGATAACTATGTCAATCCTGTGGGTCATTTATGCTGATGACTCCCAAATCAATGTCTCTCACTCAGAACTACCTTCCAAATTCCACATCCAAATACTTACTGGGGCACTTCCACTTGAGTATTGTCCAGCAAATAGGCCAACCCAGAACCTGAAGTGTCACTTCTATTCTTCAGTTACTTTTGCATCTCATAGATGAGGTTTGCAAACTACTTTCACTCGTCTTCCTAATTATCCTTATATTCTTTACTTTTACTGCATTCTCATTGTTGAATCCTAGGTTTGGGAAATAATTTCTCATAGGTTTCATTGAAAACTAAAGTCTGAAGGTGACTGGGTGGCTCAGTTGGTTAAGTGTCCAACTTTGGCTCAGGTCATGATCTCACGGTTTGTGAGTTCGAGCCCTGCGTCGGGCTCTGTGCTGACAGCTCAGAGCCTGGAGCCTGCTTCAGATTCTGTGTCTCCCTCTCTCTCTGTCCCCTCCCCTGCTCGTGCTCTATCTCGGTGTCTCAAAAATAAATAAACATTTTAAAAATTTAAAAAAAAAGAAAATGAAAGTCTGTTTTTTTTAGCTTCCAGTACCAGTGCATTCCAATATAACTCTTTGAATTCTCTTACAAATTTTTTAAATGTAACACATATCATTATTATATCCCTTTGTTTAAAAGTTATTCTTAGGCACTCTCCCATTGTCTATAGAGTGAAATCTATTCTGCTGAATATGACAAAAGGATTCAATGTCATATGACTGTGTATGAATATATTACACTGAGGAGTATATTTCTCACATCATGTGAGGTAATCTCTGACTCACTCTTCAGCATAATTCCACATAATGTTAACTGTCATATATTCCAAACAGACTAGATTTCTCATCTATGCCTTTGTACATATTCCTTTTCTCTCTTCTCTTATAGAAACATCACATTCTTCCATCATCTTATATTCTTGGCAAACATACATGAAGCCCCAATCCATGTGTTCCTCTTCTGTTGTCTTCCTGTGACCAAATGAAATATCATTTCAGAACCAATGAAGTATAGTATTTACCATATTCTTTCATGATACGTATAAATCAGGATTTTTCAGTCTCAGTGCTATTGAGGTTTTGGGTCAGGCAGTTCTTTTTGGGGAGCCTTCCCTTAGCATTTTAAGATGTTTAGCAGCATCCCCAGCCTGTATGAAATGACACCCTACCCTGATCCTGACATCAGAAAATGTCTCCAGACATTTAAATGTTCTCTGGGAGCCAAAGTAGTTTCCAGTTGAGAACTACCACTCTAAATAAATCTGTATATCTCTATCTCTATCTATCCATATCTATATCATCTAGCTATATCTATATCTATGTATCTGTATTTCCACATATAGATATATAGATCTTTCTGACTTACGATTATAATGTTCCTTGGCACTTAATACTATGTCTAGCACATTAAAGGCACAGCATAGATACTTGTAGTTTGGATGAATGCAAATAATATCTTAATATATTCTTGAATAAAATTAACAATGGAAATATCAGGATACATATTAGTTTCCTACTATATTGTTTTAATTATAAAATGAGTAGAATTTATAACTTGGTTCTGTTGTGTTCGGACAGAGTCAAGAAGAAAAGTTTCTGGGACACTTAGGTGGCTTAGTTGGTTGAGCACCCGCCACTTGACTTCATCTCATGTCCTGATCCCAGGGTCGTGGGATTGAGCCCCGCATCAGGCTCTGTGCTGAGTGTGGAGCCTGCTTGAGATTCTCTCTATCCCTCTGCTCCTCTCCCCCACTCACACACACACACACACACACACACTCTCTCTCTCTCTCTCTCTCTAAAATAAACTTTAAAAAAAAAGGAAATTTTCTCTGATCATTAACCATTACCTTCCTTGATTTATATATTAACTCAGCTATGAATTTATTCAGTGGGTAGGTCAGTATCTATGAGAGTCATGTATTTAAGGTTGATGTGGGAGGCTCAGAAATGAACAACATTCAGGCATATAGCTCAAGATCCAAAGCAGGGTATATATATATGGAGAAATAATTGTAATGTGTAATATTAATTACAATTACAATTACAATTAATATTGTAATATTATAATAATGTAATAAATTCTCTGCTACGTATAGAGTTCAGATTGGTTTTCAGCACAACCTTCCCTGGTCTCTATAGCATTTTGTTCAGCACTAAACCTTACAAGTTCAATCCAGCTAGCTAATCTTGCATTTTATATATTCCAAATTGACATATCCCAGTTGGAATCAAAAAAAATTTTTTGCCTTTAGTTTCCCACTCTGATAAGAGGTTGCTTCCTTGATTGAAGTTGCTTGACCTTACCAGTTGCTTGAACTCGTAAGTGATGGTTATAGATGTGTACTATGGTGGAAAAAGGATGAATTTGAGAATGAGGCTGACATAGATTTGGGTAAGACAAACCATAAAATAGGAGTCATTTATAAAGTATGTTAACCGCTTTGTGCAGTGTATAGTACACATGAATAATGTTCTAGAAATTCCTTTAAATAATTAGTGGATACAGCATGGGTAAGTATATTTCATATATCCAGTTCTTTAATGGTCAGGATATGATGAGTTGGGGTGTGTGTGTGTGTGTGTGTGTGTGTATTTATATATATGCATGCAGACATACAGACATGTTTTATTATATCTATTACACCAAATATTTGATTAATTAAACCCCTTCATTATCTGATAAGATTAAAACAGAAGGTGTTGTGAGAATGTTGAATTAACATGTATATGTGTGAACAGAAGGGTTGTAAGCTATGTATGTTACATGGATAACTCATTACAAACTCGCAAGCCAAAAAAATACTTTATTAGGAAATATTTTTAAATTTAATCCAAGTGTTTAGTCCAATTTGATAATTATTTTTCTGAGTGTATAATAGCAGAATGGTTTAAAGGAGTAGAAGTGGATAAATTAGGGCAGAGTTTGAAAAGTGAATAATAAAAAATTGGGAACACAGAAAGAAAATAAATGTTACTTTTCTTCAGAGTAAAACAGAAAAGGCTTCATGGAGCTCATACTTTTAAAATGGTTTTAAAAGAGAACAATTTAAGGAAGTTACTATAAGTTAAAAAAGGATGTTTGGAGAGGGAAGAAAAAAATGTGAGAAAAACCGTGGATAGATAGGCAATTATTGAACATATGAAATTAATGCTAATCATTAAGTCATTATTCAGTAAATATTTCTCAATTCATGAAATTAAATCCAAATACTAAGCAGAAAGGGAAGATTTTTCATGCTGTGGAAACTGTTAGGAATTTGAGCTGAAGTTACACATTGGTGGCCTACAAACCAAATATGTTACATATATATAACTTCAAAGTGTTTAGAAATATTAGCCAGTTTTAAATATCAAATCTCTCATAAAAATCCAAAATTCTCAGTAATCATAATATCTAGACACACTAGTCTTTACCACACTTAAACCCTCCTATAGCATCTTGTAAGCAGTCATCTTGTGTCATCTTGTAAGCAGTCTGCCTCTCCTTTCCAAATGGCAGGGCTTTATGACTGTCAGGGGAAGGGCCCTCTATACCTTTGCCCATACTCCACCCTAGAAGCTTCTCACCCCAGGAAAGGGAGCTAGACCCTGGGACCTGAATACTTACTTAACACTCTTCTTTCTTCCAAGCCTCTCTTTTTTCTACTCTTTCTTCTGAGAAATATGTTGTAATGGAACATCCTCTTGGGGGGAAAAAATCTCTGCTTTCTTCTAGATTTTCTGCTATTTGTAAATAAGGATGAAAGAACTCTGTCTCAAGAAACATTGTCTCTTCTCTCAAAATTTCTGTTTTTCGGGAATCCAAAAGTATTTTTTGCTTTGTCCTAGCTTTGCAGCAAACTTCTTTTGTATTAAATATATTTAAGTATCAATAATGCATTTACCAAATGCTAGGATGATGAAATTTTAAAAGATGTAAAAATCAGCAAGTGTTATAAAGGGCTTCAGGTTAGGATATAATGACTTAGTCTCAAATTAAATCAAATTAAACAATTATATTAGATGTATTTTACTGTTCATTTATTGTAATTATTTCCATTTACAAAATTTTCCTTATATTTTATTCACATTGGCTGTGGTATATTATGATTTTTCTGTATACCACAGACCACCATCAATAAAGCAAGGACTACATTGCTTTATAAAATGTTCATATGTTAAATGGCAGTAGAGTCAGGAATACTAAATATGAGATTACTTTGTCTTTATGCTTTGCATTTTAGATTGCCACAAATATTGCTAAAATCTAATAATAAACAAAGATCATAGATAGTGATTTTTATGGGGAAAAGGACTAAAGTTGAAAGAGCAGTGTATTGTTTGGAATAACTAGTATGACATTAGTTGTTGGAAGCTTTCTAGATTATATTTTAATTATTTAATATTAGTCAACAATAAGGAACGCTCTTCTATTCATGTCCAAATATATTCTTAGAATGTGTGATTAACTCTCTGTTACATCTGAAAGATATCCTGCTTGAAAAGATACTGTGATTGATTATAAGTCTGCAGACCAATATCCTCCTGCTTCAAAATTCAAGTGCATTATCGTAGCACAGAGGGTGTTATGGCAGATGTCATCCAACTGCTTCATAGCTGCATGATCGATGGTGCGAGTGGTGATTGATGCTATTGACATGCCATGACACCTAAAATAGAGTCTGTCTGTGTGCATGTCAGGGGGAGGGATATGTCCATATTTGGATGAGACAATGAAGGCTGAATTGTAGGACTTGAAAAGTACTTGGCCACAGAAAATTGGTAAATTGCATAGTGAATGTAACAGCTTTTTATGAAAAAGGAAGAATATAGTATCAGCAAGGAAACAGTGCTGTGAGAAAAAAAAGAAAAGAAAAAAAGGAGGTGGAGGGGAGGTTGTTTCAGTAAACAGAAAATGTATGGCTTTCCCTTTCCAACTATATTTATATTTTGCTTAGTTTCATCATTAAGTGTAAGAATGGGGGCAGAAAGTGGTGATGAGTTCTCTTGTTTAACAGAAATGACATTTTTATCTGTCACACTTCACTAGTGGAGGAATGAGGAAAAGAAAAGGGAGATATTGAAGGATTTAAGGTTAAGAGGTAAATTGCATGTGGTATAACTATTTTGAACCAAATCTTACCTAAAATATTATCTGTTTTTCAGCTGAAAAAAGGATAGGTAGAGAAAGAAATATATCAAAAATCTGTTGATATTAATTTTATATAATTAGTTTAGAAAAGCTTATTTTGAAACTTGCTTTAAGAATAGGAACATATTAGCTCAGCAAGGAAAGAAAGCCTTGTTAGAAAAGATGCATTAAACTGTGAATATACATATGAATGTAAATAATTTTATTCCATCAGTCCTCATGAGGAGGGAAACCTGATACACATTATTGAAAAGAAATGGGAGAAGAGGAACATGTTCCCAAGATACATTGTGCAGTGACGGATGCTAAGTGCAAATGAAGTTAGTACTTGGACATTCAGCATTATTAATTATATTGTTCCCAGTATTTCCTTCCTGGGGAAGCAGGTACTCACTCTTTTCTTATGGTGACATCAAAATTTTCTTCTTTTTGCATTTACTTAAAACCATAATCATAAGAGTACAGATAATGTACAGAATGTCGCGTTGCAAATTAGATAATATGGTTGATTTTTGTGTATAAGAAGCAAGCTCCTGAATTTGTAGAAAGAAAAAAAAATCACCTAAATCAAATAATAAAATATTTATTTTTTAGTTTATTATTCTGCATACGCAGAGTTTTCTTTATTACACAAACAATATCTTAGATAAATTGAATAGTTAACTATGTTCCAGGCCCTGTTCTAAACTAAGCATGAGTATATGAATTCCAGACAAGGTTATACACACACACACACACACACACACACACACACACACACACACGCTTCTAATTTAATACCCATAGTCACCATATGAGTTAGATATAAATGCTGTTATCCCTGATTTACCAATGAGGCAAATGAAGGTAAGAAAGAATGTGTTTGAATGGAGATATCTACTGTTAAAAGATAAACTGAGGCATTTTAAAATTTTCAAGTGTTTCTTTAGGCAAACATGAATTTGAATCAGGCAGCCTTAAGCCAAAGTGGTGCCCCACCAATAGGAACTAGGGGAGAAGTCTTTTATAGAGAAGATATGGAATCAAAGTGAGGAAATTATTTGATTGGCTATAGCTTCAGTGGTTGCCAATTTTGGGAAAGCCTAGTTGGCTGTGATTGGTTGTTCTGAAGTTTTGTTTTCTCAGATTCCAATGCACTGACTCTGGCTTAGGTTTTGTTTTGTTTACACAGGCTACCAAAGTATTAAAGTCACCCTTAGTCTAATGGCATCTTCATTTAATTATTTTAACACTACTTGGGTAGTCTGGCTTCTGAGGCAACACTCTTAAATGCATGTTCCATGTGGATGGTTTGTAAATATAGAAAAGCCCAAAGAGATTGTTAATACTATTTTAAAGCCCTGTACTCATTCACATTACAAAATCATGTATAATATTTTAAAAAATATCCTGTCTTCTGGATTCTTCATTTGGAGGTTTAGAACCTCTAAAAAGCTGGTTTTATGTGCTTTTCTCCTTTTTCTTCTTTGGAGAGAGTTTCTAAATCTTTCCTTTAATTCTCAAAGGGACATTTGACCAAAAACACATAAGAATAATTTATCTAATCCAAACACCTAATTTTACCTGTAAGAACAATGAGACCTAGAGGTGTTGCTAGATATGTGAATGGTCCAGCTATGGCTGACTTTGGCCAGCGTGCAGCCCCTGATGGAAGAACGAGTCAGTGCTGTCTGGAGAAAAGAAAGTGGACTCTGAAGGAGCAAGACCAATGAGTAGAGCATGTGGGAGAAACCGTCTCTAACTCAGACTTTTTATTGACTTCCCAGGTATCTACTGTGCTCTCTCTTCACTCCTCTTACATAATTCTAGCCCTCACTCCAGAAATTTATTTTACTTTTTCAGATATTCAAGATATTCAAATTGCATCTGTGAAATATACACTGCCAAAACTTTTTTTTTTGCAAAATTCTACCCTAATAGTTTTATATAGTTGCATAGTCATATCCTCTTGTTCACTAACAAGGAAAGCAAACCTGTAACATTTTATTTTGTTGGAAGAAGGATAGAGATGAGACTCTAATTTTGTAAATAAATTTATAAAATACTAGGATGCTAACTTTCTGCATTAATTTTGGGATATGATCTTATAAATTTTTATTTTGAGAAACTAGATTTATTATTGGCTGAACTTAGCCTGACGTCCTCAAAAAAAGTGAATTTTAGTGCAGAATATAGACAGCCTTAATCCAGACAACAATATAATACTTTAGCAGCCAATCCTGACAAGACCATTCAGGATGCAATCTAGTGCTGCTAGTAACAATATACATCACTGAAGATAAACCCAGAATAAATAACATGCTTGATGCTTCTAATTTCTTAAAATCAACATAAAAACCTTGCAAGTTATTTCATGCCAGGTTTGACAGGTGGTGATAATGTTTGAGGAGTCATAGAGTATGCTGCTGTGATAGCAACGAATAGTGCAGCATTTGAGGTGTGCTTGGGCAGAGAGTGAAACAAACCTCAGGAAGTTAAATTGAAGTGTGTCATAACATACCACTTTGCTGAGATGTCTTTAAACTACCTTGAAATATTTTCCACTTTTCAAAAGTTTCAGAGGTCAGCAATGCAGAAAATGGCATTCAGATGAAAAGATGGATGGTAATTGTACACAATTAAGAGTTTGAAGAGAACAGAAAACTCTGTATCACAAAGTTAAGATTTCTTTTTTATCTGTGACCTTACTAGCTTTGCGTAAAGTATTCCTACTTCATATGTATAATTTCTACTAATTACAGGTTTTCACGTTGTTTCTTTGTGCACTATGAACCTTCACCTCTGAATACTCATATCGAAGGTTTTTCATGCTGTTTTTTTTTGGGGGGGGATATGCACATAAAGTCAGATAAGTGTTATTTCTAGTATTACACTAAACCGTGCAGTGGATAGTATTGTGACAATCAGAATAAAGATATTATGAAATATTTTCTGTATGAGCTACTAAGTGTAGGAACATACTGTTTGGAATATGCTTCCTAAACTGAGTTTAAAAATTAGACAGAAATGACATTTTCAATGGACTCTAAAAAAAAAAAATCAAAATGACAATCCGTACCAAACATAAAATAGATTATATAAAAGTTTCATGATCTTATTTTTTAGACCAAGGAAAACTTGTTTTTTAACTGTTATCTTCAGTTTATTTAAGAGCAAAATTGATAAATGTGTTTATATCCTTGCTCCTAGGAATATTTTAAAGTCAAGGGAGATGTGTTTATCTTCTTTCATGTGGAATGCTATCTGTGACTGTTGGAAGAATTCCTGTATTTTTATTCCTTCAATTTAATATAACATTAATATATATATTATTGAATTTTTACCAAAGTCAGTACTCATGTTCATTGAAAAATTTTCTCAAAGATAGGTAGGCCATGGCCCAGGGCTAGGGTCCTTATGTAAGTAGACTCCAGTTAAGAAAGGTTTAAATAGAAAAATTTTTTAATGTATACCAAAATCAGAACATAATAATTCATTCTTTTCTAGATATCTAAACTTCCAAATAAGTTGACTGTGATTTAGATAAAAGAGACCTTTAGAAAAGGTAGAAACATCTATAGTAATAGACTAAAGAACCGATGGAAGACCAGAGGAAGAATTTGCTAATTTGGCTTATTATCATTTTCAAAAGAAGAATATACTATATTATCATGTAAAAAGTCTTCTTTTTTATTATACAATGGAGACTGTAAAACGGGATACTCATTTTGACTCTTCTTTTAAGTAGTTTTATGACCTTGGATAATTTTTCTCATTTGCAAATGAGACATTTTAAAATTCCTTATATTTCTCATTGTATAAATATATTATTTCCTATCCTCACCACAGTAAACATTTTTTCATTAGTGAGGGCAATCAAATATAAATTCTGCACAGTGGAATATTTATAAAATATTTTTATCTATGAATGTAGCCTTGTGAAAAAGATGAATTTTGATACTAGTGAAGCCTTTTAATAATTCCATTAAAAAGAATTTATTTGAATATTTCTTATTTCTATGTAAGATTTCATGCTTAAAACATAAACTATGCAAGACGACATGTTAGCAAGCATGGAAAAACAAATTCTCCTTCCATTGAGTAGCATCCAATATCACAAGCAAACAACGCTGAGCAAAGCTGTGGATTTCACCCTGTAAATCATAATTCAGTTTGAATGTGATTCTTCTATGTTAAGTGATAAATTTTCTTCTGGTGTTCAAGCAGTAGGACAGGTCCCTGTGGTGGGAACATATGTCTGTCTTTAAAACTGCTGATTTGAAATGGTACCTCTTCAAATGCTCTCATTATAAACAACCTTTTATAATGACTCCATCTCTTCCTTTTAACAAGATAATTTTCTAAAATGAATTTACTGTCTGTTTAAGAACTCTGTGACCATCTCTAGAGATGCTTCTTACACACTAAGTTTATTTTAGAAATTAATATTGTTAGAAGATAACATAGAGCCACAATAGAAGGTTAAAAGGAAACTCCTCCCATAGTCCTGACAGAAAAGAAAAAGCAATCTTAAATCTTGGCTTCTCTCCTCATACATACAATAAGGGTGCCAATAAGTGCTGATTATGATGGTGGTTTTTATGAGGTAGACACCTGTTAAGTAGGAACTGGACTGTAACCATCAACTCATTTCCCACACACCACTAAACAGCTATCCATTTCTAATGACTTTTGGCCAATGTTCATTTCTAGGCCAGTAGTTTTAATATGGCCCAGGTTGCTATTGCACTGTTTAAGCTTCCCTATGTATAAGAATGAAACAAAACTGAAATGTTCTCTTTTGAGCAGAAATATAATACAAAGTGGTACATTACATCATGATAAAATTAAAACTAATTTTGACTAAAATATTATTCTCATGTGTAAGTACAGGAAATATGTATGTGTGTATATAACGCTCATGTAAAAGACACATGTACTCTTAATGTTATAGCCATATATGTGTGTAAGTTCATAAAGAGAGGTATTCATGAATACATCACAACATTGCTTCAGACAACCTTAATATTGAATAGTGCTGCTATGCACATGTACACCCCATAGGGTTTTTATGCAGTATTTCCAAAGCACAGCTCCAGATATATTAATACCTTAGTAAAATATCTTCACTGGCATCCTATTTCTTATAATTTCTGAGCAAGGTGATCAAAGCCCTCCATAATCTACCCAGTCTACTTTTCTAGGCTTATCTTCAGGTATCTCCTTCCTTCTCCACATGAACCTATACCTTTTGTTCCAGTTATATCTAGCTGATCTTTACTTCATTATAGACCCTATACTTTCCTAACTCTGTACATTTTATCATATTATTCTCACTGACTAAAAGTCCACCCCCTCCTATAAGGCTGCTTAGAAAACCTGTGTTAATTTCCCCAAGTCCTATTCAAGTGTTGTCTTCATACATTCTTCCTCTGCCCTCTTATTCAGAATTAATCTTTCTTTAACACTCACCTAGTAATTTATACCTCTCTCCTATATTTGATCAACCATGTGAATATTTTACTCTCAAATCATTTTATTTGTTCAAATGCTTATATTCCTGACTGGACTATAAATTACATGGAATCCAGGGCTATACCCCTAACGGTTGGCCAAAGACAATGCCATGTTCTAACATGTACAGGAGCCAATGTGTGACAAGAGTGATGTGGAAGGAAGGCTGTAAACAGAGTCTAGGCTGTCAGTTGGTAAACGAGAAACTCTTAAAAATGCTTCTTGATTATATTCTCTACATTTCTGTTGGTTCACACTACTTCCTTGAAAATATTTTTCATCTCTTTCTTAACGTTATGCTTATGTCAATTATTACTTTTTTTTGTGTGAAAAAGGTGTCCTTTTGGAGACTTTTCCTCCTCTTCAACTCTATACAGAGGGTTCACTATATGAAAATGTTAATGGAAACTCAAGAGATGCTTATTGGTGTGCCCTATTTCAATAAGTCAGTCTAACATCCAGATGAAAAATCTGCTGTGATTTTCACATTTAAAAACTGAGATACCATCTGACAACTGGAAAGCAATATGCAAATAGACTTGCTGTGATTTTAAGCAGCTTTCTCTGTAATTCAGATTTGCACAGTGCAGAAAGTCTCCTGTGCTTTCCACACATGTCCAATGTAATTGTTCTATCTGATATGAACCTGTCCCCTTGTCCCAATGCTAAAAATAGTACTATGGGAACTAAATTAGGCTGGGAGAAAGAGACTGAGCCTACCAAGTATTTTCAGAACAACCCCAAAGGTTTTTCTCTGTTCATCTAATTTGGAAATGACATTGGTGTTAAGACTCTAGTGGATCAGTTCCAGCCCAGACAACCCTGGTTTTATGTATGTATGAAATGAAATGAGCTTTGGGTTATAGCTAATCAGCTTAATAACAGTATCAGCATCTGCTCAGTCTTACTGCTATTCATAACCTTGGTTGGGTTCCTATTTTGCATCCCAGTCTCCCAGCATGTAGATTCTTATCTTATAACCCAACTCAGTGTCTTGTACCTAAGAGATAGTTTCCAACTGTTGATGCCCATTTCTTCCTTTTATACTGCTACATTTACTCTACCTAGATATTCCCTTTTTCCTGCTCTCCGATATTTATAGAGTTTAGCAATCTTGCCATGCCTTGCTTGGCTGTTTATCCTGTATTTTTTATCTCTGCACCTCACAGGGTGGTTTTGATTTTTAATACTATCTTCCAACACTTTGCTTGCTCTTACTATACATATTTCTTGCTTCATACTCTTGGCTTAGAAAAACATCCATTCATCATTTACCCATTTCATAAGTGTTTGTTTGTTTGTTTTAAGATTTTATTTTTTAAGTAGTCTCTGCACCCAATGTGGGGTTCGAACTCCCAACCTCAAGATCAAGAGTGTCATGCTCTACCAACTGAGCTAGCCAGGCACTGCACAAATCTGTTTTAATGCCTATATTCTTCCTGTTGACCCTCTAGTACCTGTTTTAAATGCCATTACCCTCTAGTACCTGTTTTAAATGCCATTCTGTTAACATCTAATTTAGAAGACAACTGATAACTAATATTCACAGTATCAATAAGTATGTCTCCTCTTCATATGTTGAATTTAATAGGCCTTCTAGAAATGTATAAATAGTATTTCAGGCCTTAACTCCTGCCTTTTAATTTTCAGGTCCCAACTTAAATTAGCAAGAGAACCTAAGAACTAGTAATGAACTATACTTAGTTTGCTAACTAATTGTCTATAGTTTCCTCTTCCTGGAAAGAGGGTGTTATGTAACTCCATACTTTCTGCTCTCAGTCATAGATGCTTGTATCTTCATTGTGCACCTTCCCTAAGATCAATAAGTCTATAGACTGACAAGTCATCTGTAGCTTGCCCTAGTTTGAAAAGATGAAGAGAACCAGTTGGATTACCCCATTTAGCAATTTGAAGTAAGAAAAGTTAGATAGCCATGGAAACTCAGCATGGAAGGATGATATGAGATAGAATTACATCTATGAAGAAAGGTTCAATTTATGAAGACCCAGATATCATGAGGGAAGTTAAACAAAATGAAGTAAGGGACATTTATACAGGAAAGAAAATGAAAATAAGGGACTGAAAAATGGAAAATATTCAAGTCAAAACTTGACATTAATAGGCAGAGCATCAGCTGGGAGGCCTCAAAATTCTTACTGTCAAACTTTTTGGAACTGTAATGAATCCTTCCAATTTTAATAGAAGAGATCTCTCCTCACAAGATCTAGTGGGGTTCTTATATTTCTACATTTGTCTTTCCTAATATACATTGATAATATGAACATTATTATGCCTATTTTTTTTAAAAAAAATTCCCACTGGGGCGCCTGGGTGGCTTAGTCCGTTAAGTGTCCAACTTCGACTCAGGTCATAATCTTGTGGTCCGTGGGTTTGAGCCCCACATCAGGCTCTGTGCTGACAGCTCAAAGCCTGGAGCCTGCTTCAGATTCTATGTCTCCCTCTCTCTCTGCCCCTCCCCTGCTTGTGCTCTGAATCTTTCTCTCTCTCTCTCAAAAATAAATAAACATTAAAAAAAAATTCCCATTACTTGAAATAATTTCAGTGTGCCTCTGTTGTTTGCAACCAAAAGTGCCAAAATACAATATGGGGTTTATTTTTTGCCCACCATCTGCACCTGCTGCATCAAAAGTAATAAATATCAAAGGATGAATTATTCCTAAAACAGGACTATTTTCTTCTTGTTTGAATGCTTCATAATTTTAATTTACTGACCTAAAAATCATGTATAACATATAATTTCAAAATTAATTATGATGATAAAATATTTGTATATGATAAAAATATTGATATATGTTTATATCAATATTTATATAAAAGTAAATACTCTTAGATCAGTTAAAAAGATAAACAGAACCTAATCTTATTAAAAGATAACATCCCATTCTTATTGAAATAAACTAAATTTTATGTAGTATCATGTTTTAATTTGTTTTCTATATTGAACTAAATATTTTATGTGATTTGGTGATATATGATTAGAAGACATTATTCATTCTTTGTGAACCATTGTGTTAGGCAGCCATGAGCCTGGCCTTAGTGATCATCACCTCTGGTATTCATGCTCTTTTGCAATTTCCTCTCCTTGAGTAAGGTCTAGGATTACTGACTTGCTTTAAACAAATAGAAATGGCACAAGTGATTGTAAGTTACTTCCTAGATTAAGTTTCTCAAGGAGACTGTGGCTTCCATTTTGTAGTCTCAGTGTTGCCCTCTTACTTGGTAGCTCTGAAGGAAGGTGAGCTGATTGTAAAGGCCAGAAAAACAGCCATGAATTGAGACCCTTAGTCCAACAGTCAACAAGAATTGAATCCTGCCAAAAACTATGTAAATGGGTTTGGGAGCATATCCTCCCCCCTGTCGAGCCTTCATATGAGAATAAGCCCTGGCTAATACCTTGATCACAGGCCTCTGTGGGACACTGAAGCAGGGGTACCCAGCTAGTCATGCTGTGATTCATGACCTACAGAAACTAAAATAATAATTTGTTGATTTATTCACTGTGTTTTAGAACAATTATTTAATCAGCAATAGGTAACTAATGCTGCCATAAAAATTGTTAGTTTTTATTGTTGAAAATTATAAAGATGAACAAAAGTGCCTAGTTGTGAAAATAATGAAATACCATCTTATTATTTCTAGGGAGATAATAAAGGAGAGGATCTCACTTGTCTCCTCTAATATTCCTATACATAGTAGTAATCATCAGATTTAAAATCTAAATATTTCTCCTTGTTAATTCTTGCTAGATTAAAAAGTTGCTACAATGTGCTATGATCAATAACTAATAACCCACCATATCTACATACCAGTTTTTGTAAAATATCAACATAACTTTTTGTCCATTACACTTCAGCTTCACTGATTTTCTACAGAGTATTTTCTTCTTTTGTGAGTTGATTTTTTATACTTGCTTTACTTAATCTATTGCTATTATACAAATCACTCCAAAACTAGGTGGCAAAAATAACAACCATTTATTTGCACATGATTCTGAAACAAGGTTCATTTTTGTTCAGTGTAATCGGCTGGGGTCTCTCATGCATTGCATTTGTTTGGGAATTTGATTAGAGCTGAAATATCCAACATGCCTTAGATCACATGAAATGTGCCTCACTGACTGTGCCTGGAACAGCTACGGCCTGGCCAGGCAACTTTTATTTTCTCTGATTGGTTTCTACAGCAGATTAGCCAGAACTTTTTACATGATAGCTCAGGGCTCCAAGAGATTGAAAGGGGAAGCTGCCAGACCTTTTTAGGGCAAGGCAAGGTGCATGTTGGTTTGCAACCCTCTCATGAGCTTTCCTGGTATAATCTGAAATTGGCTTCTGTACTCAGAGGGCAGGGACAGACCAAAGAAAGAGGCAGGCCAACCCCAATTGGTAGGTGGCAGTTTGAATAAACAAAGGAAACTCACATACTGGCTTGTCTGGTGTGACAGCAAGACAAATGAATCCACACAACCACCTGCCAGATCTTAAAAGTGTATAAAGAGGACCCATCTGGCCTCAGTCACATATACCATGCACTTGCTTTTGACACCACAATACTATCTGAAGGCTATGTCCTTGGTGCAGCCTCTGGGAGTGAGAAAGTAAGTGGAACCCATGTTCCAAGGATAAGGGAAGGAGTGAGGACACTCAGAGTGTCCAGGCCCAGCGCACAGGCCCATCAGTGGTCATGTCATTTGATCATGTTTCCCAACAGGATGGGACTAATTCAGTGTCATTTTCACTATACTCCATTGATAAAAATAATTCCCAAGACCAACCCAGAATATTATAGGTGAAATAGTGCGATACCTTGATGAGAGGAACAGCATCTGCCTACTGGAATGGAAGAGATGATGGTGGTCATCTTTGAGAATTATATATGACCATGCCCAGGAGCTTTAGCTGTGTGATACCTGTTACTGGTTATGGATTCTAGAAAGAAAGGTTTGCTAATAGTCAAAGTTTGCTGAACTAAAATATGTGTTGCTTTATTTATAATATATAATAGGTAACATTTATACACACACAAATGAAGTGAAAATCATTTCTTTCTTCTGTAGATTTGAAATTATAACTCTTAAGACCATAAATCCTAGAAAAGGTGGAAGAGACTGAAACATTTTTAGATGGAGCAAGGGATATTAAAGTCCCAAAATAAACACTGAGTGGCAGAGGAGTCAGCAGAAACTTTAAAGTTTTGTGGAAAAAGACGATGAAAGGAAAGCATTGAGAAAAAAAAAAGTAGGTAAAGATAATCTTTAAAGAGTTAGAACAGTGCCTGCCTCTATAGTTTAAACAACCGAGAAGAGATGCAGTTTCCCTGTCAAAAGATATTAATAAAAGAAATAGCCACATGATATGTTCTAGAGATTTATAGTCCACATTGTGATTTTTTTTGAGCCCCTGTTGCTTTCAGAAGTATGGTATTCACATTGTTAAAAATACAGTGGGAGTGAGATAAACTGTATTTGTAATCTTAAAATTTTAGCTTGCTTTAAAATATGAAATCTTATCTTATTTTTGGAGGAGGATTGAGGAGGGTGCTATCAGTCAGTAAAAGTAAATGGAAGGACTTACATAAGGTATTTGAAGTAGGATGTAATGTGCACATTATAGTTCAGGGAATTTGTGGAAGCCTGGTATCAAACAAATAACACTGCAGAAACTGAATTAAAGGCATACTCCTAGACAATTAGAATGGTGTCTAAAGACTACATTAATTCTGCAATGTTTAATTTGTGTATTAACTGCAATTAAACCATCTTTAATTAACACTTAAATCTATTCCAGAATGATTTATATTAAACAGTTTGCTAAGAAATGATCCTAAAATATTGGTCTTATTTATATATAACACTTTAATTGAGATGTAATTATATACCTTAAGATTTACACATTTAAAGTGTATAATTCAGTGGTTTTTAGTATATTCACAGAGTTGTGCAACCATTACTACAGTTTAATTATAGAACATTTTCATCACCCCCAAAGTAATTCTGGTACACATTAGCAGTCACTCCCATTGCTACCCAGCACCCCACACCCAAGTCTGGGCAACCACTAACCTATTTTCCATCCCTATAAAGTGCTTATTCTGAACATATCACAAAATGTTATCATATATTGTTTTTATGAGTGGACTCTTAAACATATGTTTTTAAGATTCATCCATATTTTAAAATGTATGAGTGCCTAATTCTTCGTTATTGCTGAATAATACTCTCTTGATACATTACCTTCGTTTTGACCATTCAGCAATTGGTAGGCATTTGAATTGTTTCTACTTTTTGGTTATTGAAGAATAATTATGCTTATGACCATTCATGTATGAGTTCACAAATAGACATATATTTTCATTTCTGGTAGCTATATCTAGGAGTGGAATTGCTGGGTCATATGGTAAGTCTATGTTTAACATTTTAAGGAACTGCCAAAAAACTTTTCCAAAGAGGCTTCACCATTTTACATTGCAACAGCCACAAATGAGAATTCTGATTTCTCTACATCCTCTTGTTATTGTCTCTCTTTTTTATTATAACCATCTTGGTGAAACTGAAGTGGTATCTTTTTTTTTTTTTTTTTTTTTTAGTGATTTTCTTTTTTTTTTATATATATATATGAAATTTATTGACAAATTGGTTTCCATACAACACCCAGTGCTCATCCCAAAAGGTGCCTTCCTCAATACCCATCACCCACCCTCCCCTCCCTCCCACCCCCCATCAACCCTCAGTTTGTTCTCAGTTTTTAACAGTCTCTTATGCTTTGGCTCTCTCCCACTCTAACCTCTTTTTTTTTTTTTTTCCTTCCCCTCCCCCATGGGTTCCTGTTAAGTTTCTCAGGATCCACATAAGAGTGAAACCATATGGTATCTGTCTTTCTCTGTATGGCTTATTTCACTTAGCATTACACTCTCCAGTTCCATCCACGTTGCTACAAAAGGCCATATTTCATTTTTTCTCATTGCCACGTAGTATTCCATTGTGTATATATACCACAATTTCTTTATCCATTCATCAGTTGATGGACATTTAGGCTCTTTCCATAATTTGGCTATTGTTGAGAGTGCTGCTATGAACATTGGGGTACAGGTGCCCCTATGCATCAGTACTCCTGTATCCCTTGGATAAATTCCTAGCAGTGCTATTGCTGGGTCATAGGGTAGGTCTATTTTTAATTTTCTGAGGAACCTCCACACTGCTTTCCAGAGCGGCTGCACCAATTTGCATTCCCACCAACAGTGCAAGAGGGTTAGCAATCTCTTACTCGACACATCCCCAAAGGCAAGGGAATTAAAAGCAAAAGTGAGTTACTGGGACCTTATGAAGATAAAAAGCTTCTGCACAGCAAAGGAAACAACCAACAAAACTAAAAGGCAACCAACGGAATGGGAAAAGATATTTGCAAATGACATATCGGACAAAGGGCTAGTATCTAAAATCTATAAAGAGCTCACCAAACTCCACACCCGAAAAACAAATAACCCAGTGAAGAAATGGGCAGAAAACATGAAGTGGTATCTTAATGTGGTTTTGGTTTACATTCCTTAATGACTAATGATCTTGAGCATCTTTTCTTGTACTTATTAGCTATTTGTATATCTTCTTGGAAGAAATGTGTATTCAGATTGTTTGACCAATTATTGATTGGATTGTCTTTGTTTATTGAGTTATAAGGGTTCTTTATATATTCTGGAGACAAGATCATTTAGATGTATGATTTGAAATATTTACTAGCATTCTGTAGGTTATCTTTTAACTCTCTTGATGGTATTGTTTTGAGCAGAAACATTTTTATTTTTATTTTTCTTAGACATTGAGAGCAGGGAAGGAACAGATTGAAAGGGAAAAGGAGAGAATTCCAAGTGAGCTCCACACCCAGTGCGGAGGAGCTGGACTCAAGATTGTGTCTCACTACCTTGAGATCATAACCTGAGCTGAAATCAAGAGTCGGACACTTAACCGACTAAGCCACCCAGACACCCCAAAGTACAAACATTTTAAAATTGGATTTAGTCCAATTTACCTATTTTTCCTTTACTGTTTGCAATTTTGGTATTATATCTAAGAAAATATTGCCTAACCCATGGTCACCAATTTACCTATTTTTCCTTTACTGTTTGTAAGTTTGGTATTGTATCTAAGAAAATATTGACTAACCCATGGTCACCAAGGTTTACGCACATGTTTACTTCTTAAAAATTTTATTAGAGTTTTAGCTCTTACCTTTAAATCTAAGATACATTTTTGAGTTAATTTTTTATGTATGTTAAGAGTTAAGGATCCAACTTCTTTTTTCCATTTATTTATTTATTTACCGATTTATTTATTTATTTATTTATTTGGTACCCTTGTTGAAAATCATTTGGCCATAAATCAAATTGTTATTTTTGGATCCTCGATTTTATTCCATTGATCTATATGTCTCTTCTTATATCAGTACCACACAGTCTGAATTATCATAGTTCCCGAATTGGTTCTTCTTTTTCCGGAGTGTATTAGTTACTTATGCATCTCTTGCATTTGCATATGAATTTTAGAATCAATTTGGTATCTTTTTTGCAGAAAAGGCAGTGGACATATCCATAGGTATGTGTTGAACCTGTAGACCATTAGGGGTAGAATTGCCATCTTACCAACATTAAGTCTTGGAATCCATGAACAAGGGATGCCTTTCCATCTTGTTAAACCTTAACTCCTTTCAGCAATATTTTGTACTAATCAGTGTACAAATTTTATATTTCTTTAAAGTTTATTCATAAGAATTTTATTGTTGTTAATGCTACTGGAAATAATTTCCTCAATTTTATTTTTGTACTTCTCATTGTTACTGTGTACAAATACATTTGAGTTTTCAATTTGATCCTTTATCCTACAACCTAGATGAACTGTTTATTAGTTCTAATGTTTTTAGTGAATTTCTTAGGATTTTCTATTTGTAAGCTTATGTTCTCTGCAAATGGTGATACTTTCATGCCTTACTTTCTAGTTTTTATTGCTTTTATTTCTTTTCTTTGACAAATTGTCCTAGCTAGAACTTCCATTACATGTGAATAGACAGCCTTGTCT